>NC_054830.1:22654090-22957121 GCF_018345385.1 Vulpes lagopus | reverse complement strand
TTGTCTTAGAAGATCAAGAAAGAAAAGGATCGTGACATTGTATGATAAAAGAAGACATTGATAGATTTACAAAAGGAGAGAGTTCACTGTCTCTCAGTTGATATTTTTGGCAATAAAATGTCATACAAATAAATATAAAGAAAGAGCTTTAGTCACCTGGACATTTGTACGTGAGACACGTATGTGTGTGGGCGTGCGTACAAAGGAGTATAGACTAAGAATCTCAGTCCTAAAAGGAAACTAAGTGATAATCTCCTCCAAAATTCTACCTGTTTGGGGAATTTCTACAATAATGTTTGGCTTTCCTTGAATATCTTCCTGATAACCCTCTTCCTAATGAGTCAATTCACCTAGTTATTAGACAACCCTTGTCAATATGTCTTCTGTAAATTTTAAAAGCATTCTTTCTGAAGATGTTTTCATTCATGGAAATGAGCAATGCTAAGACTCAGGGAGGGGACTTCGACACTAAGCACTAGAGAACCTCCATTAGGGTTGATTTAGGAATGCTTGCAAGAGACTAGGTTAATTGGCTTTAATATAAACCATAAGTATAGGTGGAACCGTTCAAAGGAATCCGAGCTTATAGAACTAGGTCTTAGTCACCTAGAGTTACTACAATGCACAGTCAGAGCCTTACATAAAATGACACAAAAAGTATCAGCTGTGGGAGACCAAAAAACCAAACAAACGAACAACAACAAAAAAAACCCCCAAAACCCAAGGACAATTAAAAACTATTGCAGTTTGTTTTGCTCCTAAACCTGGTTGAAATAAGATAATGTTCATTTCTTTTTTGGAGGGAGGCAACCTTAATTTTTTATATATATAATATAAAATCTTAGGATTAGAAAAATCACTGGCTAGGTGCTTTTCCTTAGTCATTGCAGCCCTTAGGAGAGCACAAGGCTACACAAAACCTTAGTCCTCACTCCTGCATTTAGATATGAATCAATTTAGTTTTTTATAGGGGTATTGTGGGCCTCCAAAGTGGTGTGACTCACTGATGGTTCTGGCGAAGGATGTTATGCCTGCCTGAATTTTCTCTAAGTGGGGCCAGGACAACATAAAAAAAAAAAAAATCTCCTGAGAAATTTGTATTCAAATTCCACACAATAAAAAAGAGCACTCCTGCTTCTAGAAATGCTCTTTGCATGCTTTGGTTAAGCAAAAGCTTCATTTTACTTGGGGCCATTATACTCATGGAACTGGTTGGTAGTTCATTGCTAGGCCAATATTCAACACTGGCTCTCAAGACTCACTCCAGCATTCAGACAGCTTCCCTACAGCCTGCATGCAATGCGTGGGGCCAGCAGAACCATACAGAGTCCCACCTCCAATGATACCCACCTGTGCTGAATGGGATGGAGTAGACAAAACTCCCAGGAAGCTGCTCAGCAGCTCTTCGGTACCAGAGAGGGAAATGGTCTGCATTAAAAATGTTCTCCTTGTCTCCAGCTTTCAAGAAATCCCTTGAAATGGAAAGGAATAATAACATGTTAAAAAGCCACAAATAATCCAATTTAAAAATGGGCAATGTACCTGAATAGACAGTTTTCCCCCATAAAAGCATACAAATGGCCAATAGATACATAAAAAAGCTGCTGAACTTCACTAGGCATTAGGGAAATCCAAATCAAAACCACCTCACACCTGTTAGGATCGCTATTATCAAAAAGACAAGAGACAGCAAGTGTTGGCGAAAGTGTGGAGAAAAGGGAACCCTCGCTCACTGTTGGTGGGAATGGAAATTGGAGCAGCCATTATGGAAAACAGTATGGAGGATCCTCAAAAAATTAAAAATAAGACTGCCATCTGATTCAGCAATTCCACTGCTGGGAATATATACAAAGGAAATGAAAACACTAACTCAAAATGATATTTGCTGTTCATTGCAGCATTATTTGTAACAGCCAAGATAGGGCAACAGTCTAAGTACCCATCGATACATGAATGGAAAAAGAAATGGTGGTATATATACAGATAATAGAATATTATCCAGCCATAAAAATGAGGAAATCCTACCATTTGCAACAACACCATGGATGGAACTTGAAAGCATTAGGTGAAATAATCCAACACAGAAAGACAAATACTATATGATCTCACTTATCTGTGGAAGCTAAACACAAAGAAACAAAAGCAAGCAAACAAACAAAACCCACAAAAAACTCCACCACAATCAGGAAAAGATCGTATTTGTGGTCACCAGGGGCAGGGAGTGGGGGCAAGGGGAATTGGAAGAAGGTGGTCAAAAGGTGCAAGCCTCTGGTGATAAGTCAGTCCTAGGGCTGTTATGTACAACACGGTGACTACAGCTAACCCTGGTGCATGACTCAGTCAAGTTGTGAAGGGAGTAAATCCTAAGAGTTCTCGTCACAAGGAGGATTTTTCTCCTTTTCTTTTATTGTACCCATATGAGATGAGAGGTGTTAAGTAAACCTATTGTGGTAATCATTTCACCATATATGTAAACCAAACTATCATGCTGTATATCTGAAATTTTTACAGTGGTGTAGGTCAATCATTTCTCAATAAAACTGGAATAGAAGGGAGGAAGAGGAAAGGGGAGGAGGAGGAAAGGAGAGGAGACGAGGAAGAGGGAGAGGATGAGGATCTTGGCACCTCTCAGCAAGGAAAAGCCAGATGCCAGTGCGTCCCAACTGCCTTTGTTGGATAAAGACAGTGTAGGCTTTCAGAACCCCACCCTGCCTATCCCAGTTCTGAGACAACCTGTAGAACACTGTGCACCCCAGATTACTCAAACACCCTATGAATTCCGGCAGTCAGACTCCTAGAGGGTGAAATGACTTCTTCTAGTATATCTAGTGAACTGATTATCTTAGCATCTAAAGCAAGCAAGCAAGCAAGCAAGCAAGCAGACAGAGCCTCCAGAAATCATATCAGAAGACCAAAGATAGTCAGAAAGCTCTGTCTTGCCTTATAATTCACACATGATCACATATCCTTGGGAAGATTAACTTCTTAAGCAGATTTTTACTCTTCTTAGAAAAAGTGTAACAGAGGTAGCAGTTGACCATGTAGAGATCCTTGCTCCTTTCCTTCTTCCTCAGCTTTCCCTCCAGACAGCAAGACTGCCCGCCTCCTCTGTAAATCCCTCACTTTGCCCAGCCTCCCACCTGCTGCCCATAGCACTTTTCTCTACCCTGAAGCCTACATGCATTTTCTTCCCTATCTCTTCCTTTCAAAATCATATTCCCTTCATGGTGTGCCTCAAATCCCACCTCCCACACAAATCTGCAGACATGGGTAAGCTCCTGCCCCACCTGGGGCCCACTGCCTTGGTCTGTCACACAGCCTCCTTCTTCCTTGGCCTCATCTGCACTATGTTGTGTCCCAACCCAAGTCTCCTGAGGTCTCTGAGGAAAGAAGCTTTTGGTTCCCTCCACAGAGCCTTACATATCCCAAAGTTCCAATGAGTCTGTGCTGGCTTCATTGAACTCCAAAGGTTCATGTTTACTCTCCAGCACCCAAGTGCTTCGTCTTGGCTGACACAGTAAGACTCAGGGGAGGAAATGACTGCCTGGCTAGTCCCCAGTCTGAAGACAGCTTGCGGGAAGGGAGAGCAGTCAGGAGACAATGTGTATACAGGGGAAAAGGCCACTCACTGAACCAGAAATGGCACCACTTTCTATCCAGCAGTTTGCAATGTGAAGTTGGATTGATTGCACAGACAATGGAGAGAAATACTCAGATATTCTACACTGTTATAGCATGGTTGAATTTATGTGCTAAGTTGCAATTAGCTGGCTCTTAGAAACTACTTGAATTAGCTTCTAAATCAGGAAAGCATTCTGTGGTTTTAGGGTGTGGCCAATCAGTGATCCCTTGATCTCTTCTTAAGATGCAAAGCTCACTCCTAGAGGAAGCCCATACCACTGGAGGCTACCCTTAAAATTCTTAGCATGGAAATAGGACTCCTTTTAACTTACACTAGTATGTCCTAATTTCTCTCTAAGGGCAGAGACCTTATTTTTCTTGACATTTCCAGGGCCTGGCACTCATCAGGCACTCATTGTATGTGTAATGATCACATAATAAATCAAATCTCATATTCCGATAAGAGTTCCTCAAGTATTCAAAGTAATTTGCTATATCTTTTCTAAACAATATTTCTCAATTCTTCCAAACTCCCTCATCAGTATTATGCTACCATGTAAAGACTCTCTGCTGTCATTAAGAAGGCCAGCTGTGGAGTCATGAGCGGGACAGAGATGGTGCCTAGACCTCTGGGTTTTTCAAAGTGCTGGGCGGAGGGAGTTCCAGGCGTACTATTATACACAAGCTCCTCCTGGCACTGATAAATTCAGTGGTAATGCTCCATGATCCTAAAATCCACAGGACTCACAAATATTGAAATGTGGCCTTTGGCATTTTTTTTTCTTTAGACGTGAGTTTCTTCATAAATCTGACTTGGACAGGTGTGTGAAAGGGACTCTGCTGCCTAGCCCCAGGTGAAACGGACGGCTGCCTTCCATACTGCGTCATGGCACAACCATGCATTTTCACTTGTGATAGTCCTGCTCAGCGGTTGGATGTATATAACCATGGGCAGGAAGGCAACCTTTTCATTCAGCAGTTAATGGTGCTACAGGGGCAGCAGGGGTTGAAGGGGAGGGCTCTTTCCCAGTCCTGGAAGGTGGGATAATAGCTTAAACTGATGGGGAACATCTGAGGACGACAGGTAATAGGCTTTGAACACTGCACAACTGAACACCCAGTGCCTGCTGCCAGGCCCAGACCATGCTGGCACCTGTTGCAGCAAGCAAGAACCTGTAGTGCTTGATCTCTATTGGCTTTGGTGTTACTAGAAGAGGGTCTGGTTGCCAGGATACCTTGTGGGTTCCTGACAACTACCAGGTGGTGATTCAAAAGGAAGCAGAAGGAGACAGCTGATTCTCCAGGATCTCTGAAAATGTTCTTCAGGAAGATAGGTCTTTCTGGGTGAGATGAAAGCCTACTTCTGGGGGCACCTAAGTGAGCATCTGCCTTTGGCTCAGATCGTGATCAGCAGTTGAGCATCTGCCTTTGGCTCAGATCATGATCCTGGGGTCCTCGGATCAAGTCCCACAGCAGGCTCTCCACATAGAGCCTGCTTCTCTCTCTGCCTAAGTCTCTCTGTGTCTCTCATGAATAAATACATAAAATCTTTAAGAAAAGAAAGAAAGCCTACTTCTGGATACTAGGGGCTGGTGTGGTGTTGTGTGAGACAAGTATAGGTTTTAGGCACAGCTGAATGACCTTGGGTGAGTTACTTGGATCAGTCACTGAATCTCTGAGCCCCATTTACTCATCTACAAGATGGGAAGAATAAAGTTATTTACCACGATTCTATTAGAGTGCCATGCCACAGTATGTAAACTTAAAATGGCTCCAACAAATATATAGAATTCTTAAAGCTCAGGAGCTTCTTTCGTTCTCTGTGGTTTACATGGACTCCATGAAGCAATCATCTCTTAGACTTAGGACTCTTGGTGGGAGGTGGGATGGGGGGGTGAAGCAGAACCGCAGTGCAGAGGCTGACATCGCTGCTTCTATGTATGTGTTACATCTGCTCCAAGAGGCCACGTTGGAGGCACAAGATTCACTGCTGACACTGGCAGGCGCAGAGGCAGTGAACTAGAATTGATGTGCTTCTAAAAGCAGGTGGTGGGGATAGGAGATGGAATCTCAGCATAGGAGGCTGATGCTAATACTAGTTAGTCCTGTGGTGAGGACTTCACATTCTCTAGCCTTCTCCCTGGTACTTTGGACTCTTCTTTGTGTGTTTTTTAAAAAAATTTTATTTATTTATTTTCAGAGAGGGAGAGAGCACAAGCAAGGGGAGCGGAAGGCAGAGGGAGAAGCAGGCAGAAGGAGAAACAGGCTCCCCACTGAACAGAGAAAGCCTGATATGGGACTTGACCCCAGGACCCTGGGATCATGACCTGAGCAGAAGGCAGATGCTTAACCAACTGAACCATCCAGGTGCCTCCCTTCTTTAAAAACACAGAAAATAAAAATAAATAAAATAAAATAAAATAAAATAAAATAAAATAAAATAAAATAAAAAACACAGAAAATCTAAAAGCTTTCTAGCCCTGGCTAAGAGAGTATCTGAATAGTTGGGTCTTAACAAATGCCATTTGGCATTTGGATGGCACAGCTAGTTAAGTGTTAACTCTTGATTTTGGCTCAGGTCATGATTTCAGTGTTGTGAGATCAAGCCCCATGTCTGGCTCCATGCTCAGAGGAGAGTCTGCTTGAGATTCTCTTTCTCCCTCACCCTCTGCTCCTCCTCCTGCACTCATGCACATGTGCCTGTGCTCTCCCTCTCTCTCAAATAAATAAATAAATCTTAAAAACAAACAAATGCCATTTGCTTGGACAGGATAGTCAGGTACAAGACCCTAAGACAACAGCACTCAATTCTATTATGCCTCTACATGAGTATATATGAATATATAGAGGCACAATATGCCAAAGGTACTTCTATTTGAGTCAATGGTATGAGTTTCTTGAAGACAGAAGAATTATCTCATCCATCCAGATATCCAATGACTACTCACTCCGGGTCACAGTAGGGTCACAGGGAGCAGAGCTAACCTATACTTGCAGATATTTTTAGCTTCTCAAAGTGATTTTACATTTATAGGTCCTCACAAGAGCCCAGGTTGATCATCACTGCCCTTTTTCAGAAGCAAACCGGTGGGACAAGCCAGGGGCTCACCCCAGCAGTCCTGAGTGTGACCTACAGGACAGACTAGCAAGGTACACTGTTTTGTTGTTGTAATTGTTCTTCTGCTTTGTCTGTTCCAATCTCAAGGTGAACAGCCTTCCTCTTGAGCATGAGAGAGTCAGTTCCTGTGTCTCCTGTTTCTCTCGGTCCAGAAAGGAGAAGGTGATGTGTATCTTGACATTTCTAGTCCTAGGAACTTGCCCTCTGGAAAAACAATTGGGCAGGGCTAAAAAGCTAATGAGGGCTTGGAAAAAAAAAATCAAGTCACAACTGTAACCAACTTCCTAAATGACAAATTTGAGATGCTGAGAAAGAGTCCTTGAGTGGGATTTAAAAGCCAAGTCACAGACCATCTAAAAATCTATTGATTTGCCATTTCCCAGACTTGATTTTATAATATCCTATGGTGGGAGTCAGGGCCTCATCTAAGAGGCAAGAGCACTGCTGGATGGGGCTTGCTGGGACAGGAGCATCTCCTCCTCGGGTCTCCTGTGGGCCAACCCCTTTTGGATTGGTGGCCAGCCTGTGGCTTGATTATTCACCCTCAGGTATCCATAGGTTGGGGTGTGTGAGGTCTGAGGGTAGTGTCTGAACCCTCCCACACATACTTGGCAAACTTTCCAACTCTCAGACTAGATCTGTACCTCTTTATTTTTTTTATACATTTTTTAAAATTTTTATTTATTTATGATAGTCACAAACAGAGAGAGAGAGAGAGAGAGGCAGAGACACAGGCAGAGGGAGAAGCAGGCTCCATGCACTGGGAGCCCGACGTGGGATTCGATTCTGGGTCTCCAGGATCGTGCCCTGGGCCAAAGACAGGCGCTAAACCGCTGTGCCACCCAGGGATCCCTGTACCTCTTACTTTAGAGAAAAAAAAAAAAAAAAACTGAGAAATATAAATGGGGTTAGAAAAGACTTCCCAGGCTCACACCAGCTCTGCTCCAACACCAGGTTGAAGAGGTAAGACCCTATTGCTCTATGAAGACACAGAGGCTGAGCAGTGGTTTCCAGGGCATCTGGGTCCTGGACTTGGGGAGGCCCTGCCCGCTGTCCGTCTGGGTCTCTTTGGAAGCACAAGGACACACTGTCAAACCCAAGTACCACCAGCCTGCCCACTCCTGGGCGTGGGGCTCTCCAGGCCCTCAGGCTCAGCGCAGCGGCACCGAGGTTTATTAAAGCATACGCAAACAAATAAACAACAGACTTGAAACACTGATTCTTGGACAGGCGGGAATTCCAATGCAGAGCTGCAGAGCAGCTGAATGCCCCGGGGCCATTCGTCAGGAGTCCTCCTCCTGGCTGCTCCCCCAGCAGCCGCGCCATCGCCAGATTCTGCGATGACTCACCAGCGCGGGAGAGGACCCCAGGACAGTGGACAGAAGCCAGCGAGCGTGAAGAACAAAGGGTTGTGGAAAGGCCAGCCGGCAGGTGAACACACACGCTCGGGCCCCCATGGTAGAACAGAGGGGGAGCAGTGTCAGCAGGCCCGGGGTGGCCTGAATTCTGTTTCTACCAGTCACAGAATCAAGAAACGCAAGCCTCCCTTTGATTTTCCCATTTCGGGAGCTCCCTGGGCCCCTGCAGAGGAGCCTTCCTACTTACTGATTGGTGAGCTGCTCAGCCCCCACAAACAGATTGATCCTCGAGAGGCCAGTACGAGTGCCGAGGAAGGCAACCTCCACGCCCTTGTCAGAATTCCTGAAACACAGCAGCAGACAACAGGGGGATGCTTCCAGACAGTCAGCAGATAATGGCTTTTGCATTTTAAGACTCACTGGATGTTTTCTGAAACAGTAGTTTTGAAACCTGAAGTTTTAAAAGAAATTACAGAAACACACACACACAGCTGCACGCATGCACCACGCACAGAATGCAAACTCACTCCTTACAGAAGTTCTGTGGTCGCTGTTGCAAGGAAAACTAAGAACTCCATTGTGTTCTGAGAACTCCAAAGCACCATGAGAGAATGCACACCCCCTATGCTAAGTAAACACACCTTATCTAGGGTTCTGGGTGCAAATTCAGAAGAACAGGCTGCAATGGAAATGATTTTAAGGAGAGGAAGAAAATCCTTAGAGCTAGCCTTTTGCATTGACCTACCAAATCCTTTCTTGGTCCTGAGACTGTTAGTGGAATCTGACATTGGTAACAACAGCAACTGAGCCACTAAGTCAAGTCTGTAGTGCCCGACAGATGAGAAATGTCTAGGACCTGAATTCTATACCATTTGAAGTCATCATCTTATAACTTTTACCAGAGCATAGGTCTTCTTCTTACCACCAACCCCAAAGAGATGAGTAAAAAAAAAAGGGGGCGGGGAGGTTTCTTCAAATGACCCCTTTAAGATAGCATGCACAGGACCCCCTGAAAGTGGCCTTAGCAAAGAAAATTTATTTTAAAATTCACTACAGGTGTTTTTTTTTTTTTTTCAACTTTCAAGGCAAAGTTTGTATGTTTGAGCACATTTGGGATATTCACAATGTCTCCCTCTTCACAAAAAAAGCAACGGGTCTTTTGCCACAAATACATAATTTCATCCTACAATAAAAGTATGAAGAGAAATAGTGGTTCTTAAATTTGCTTCCCTGCTTTAAATGCTAGTAGTCACTTGATTCGAAGCACTATCCATGTCATCTTCAATATAAGATAATTTGGTTACTTGATCTTTGATGGTAGTCAAAGTGGCCGATACTACCTCTAAGTATTTAAGGGGTGAATAAAAACCAACACTATGCATTTGTTTCTGCTTGCAGCCTACCTAAATTGGAAAGCCAGGCTGCCCAATCAGTTACAGATGTGGACTACAAAGCAAGCTACCATTTTGGAAATCTTTAGCATGTGTTAGGAGTGAATCAGCAATCTTTGCACTGGATTTTGAGTTTCATAAGAGCTTAAAAGAAACATTTCCACATCCACCAGAGAATGCAATTGCAGCAAAGGCTTTGACTCTTCCCGAACCTTCCCAGGGAATAAGAACCATGTAGGTAAGCAGTCCAAGGACACCCTTAAGTATAATGAGAATGGTGATGTCTCTTTGGGGCTCCAGACTCCTGGATAAAATTGCCTACCACATATTTCCACTTGGGAGACTTGAGCTTAAAGTGTCCAGAAGAGAACTTAGTCCCAAACCTGGTCTTCTTTGACATGCTTAGTCCCAAACCTGGTCTTCTTTCATTGTCTCTGGTCCTAGGAAATGGTACCACTATCTACACAGGTATTTATGTTGAAAACCTGAGCATGATCCTTGACAGCTCAGCCTTTCTCCTCTTACCCAGCAGACCCACCATCAAATCTGAGGGTGGGAGTAGGAAGGTCTCACTTCTGGAGCATGCCGCAAGTGAATCTTTTCTCTCTGTGCCACTGCCTTAGTCAAAGTGGCAATTCCCTCAGAATGCTGTAGGAGTATTTATTATTATTCTTACGCCATTCAACTGTATTCTTCACATAGCAGTAGAGGGATAGTCTTTAAAAATGCAAATATGATCATGTCCTTCTTAAAATCTTAAAAAGTCCCTCTTAAAATCATTCAGTGACTTTCTAATACTTGTAGTATAGAATCTAAAATCCTCACCTGATTCCCAAGGGTCCTGAGTCACCTGGGCCCTCTGTAGTCTCATCTCCCAACATCTTCCAGCCTACCTTCTATATTTCAGTTCTGTTGGCCTTCTTTAAATTCCTCGAATGTGTCAAGTACTATTGTACCTCAGGACCTTTGCACATGCTGTTTCATTTTCCTGAAAATGCTCTCTAACCATTGAATTCTTGAGTTTCTACCCAGAAAAAAACTTGTATCTTCCATCTCCACTCCAGGTGTTGTCAAATTTTACATGTACTTACACTCCTTTTAAAGTAGTTATCACAATTCTTACACACTCATCACAATCTGGCATACTACACATTGCAGATGCCATGATGGCAAGGACTCTGATTGATTGAGGTAGCTCCATTTCACCAAAACCTAGTCCAGTGCCTGGCACATAACAGATATACAATCAGTATCTGATGAGAAAATGAATGAATGAAAATAAGAACAGATTGAAAGATAGAAGAGAATATACAAAAGGGAAGGTAAAGGAAAGAAAGGAGCTAATAAAGAACAGAAAAGGAGACAGAACTAAATGTATGATGGGAAGGTATAGGAGAAAGACACATTTTGCCTCCTATTTTTAATCTTTAATAACCTACTTTAGTTAGTAAAATAAGAATATTAATAAGCAGCTGAAGACTTTGACAACTCCTATTGCCCAGCCCCGCCTTCCCTGCATCCTCTGCTTCAGAAATAAGCCACAGGGTTAGATCCTGACACCCTCATGAAACAGAGCTCTCACTTCCCTATCCTTCTTACAAGCCGGCCTGGCCCAGATCCCAAGTCCCCTTCAGACTGTGAAGCAGTAGGAGCCACGGCGGGGCAAGAAGCTAAGTGCTCCTTCCACCTCCCGCTTCCTCAGAAGCGCCCCCCACCTCGGCACACCAAATTTCATGTAACGCTAAAACTCAAATTATATGTCAAACCCAGGAGCTTGCCACCCAAGCCCGAGCCGCTAATCTGCTCGAGCTCTTGTGGTTTGGAGCTTTGGGGAAAATTAAAGCACTTTAACACCAAGCTCCTAAAACAGTTTAGTTCTTTAAACCATAACCATATTTCGGACGGCTTGTGGGGAAATGACCATGAAAGGGGGACACGTGCAACCACTTACTCAGATTTGTTGAGGGCAAGACTGGTCCAATAGGCTTCAATGGGAGCGCTCACCACGGCATCAAAGAGGACTTCTTGTATCAATTCTTTGTCACCTATTAGGAGGGACACCCTTGAGAAGATGGCTGTGGCTGGGGTCCCCACAGGGGGTACAAGAGGTGCTCGCCTTGCTCACTTTGTAGTAACTACAAGCTATTTTCTCTCACAGTATATCACTTTATGCCTTCACCTCCCACCAGCTGAAAATATGGAACAGTTCTGACAGTGGATACACCAGCCACACAGGGACCCCCAAAGCGTTCCAATGACCTGATAGCAAACGGAGAGTCTTGGGTGTGTCCCTCTTCAGTTTTCTGCTTTCTTTGTCCATCTAGTAGTTTGTGCCACAGACCAGCATGCCTTAGGAAGTTTGCTCTGTTCATCCCCATTTCTCTCCTCTATCAAAATCTGCAATTTTTCAGGGCTCTGCTCCCCATGATTTGTAAGAAGAGGAAGGAATGTGATAGCTAAACACTCCCGGGACTCTTATTTTGTGATTTCTTCCATTTAAAAGGTTTTTTTATTTTTTCCAGATTAAAGCAAGAAATCTATCTGCCCCTATCCAAAGGGAGTCTTGCTGGCACTCTATACAAGAGGCTAAGGAGTCAGTGGGATGAGTCCAGCAGAAGCATCCCAGAGCCCTCCAATTGGTCTACAGAGGGGCCAACTAATTATCACCGACAGTCAGCCAGTCCTCCCCTTGGCTGGGGGCCAACGAGACAGTGGCACTATGCTGTAAAAGCAAACACTGGAAACGACTCATCGCCGGAAAGACAATAGATACACTGAGATATAGTTACGTGGTGGGATACTGTCCAGTGAAATTCAAATAAATGCACTAGCGCTAAATGATCAACACAAGTAAATCTCAAAATGTGATGAGTGAAACACAAGTTGCAGAACAATACATATATTATACCATAAATGATATACAGTATAGCACATATAAATGTTAATACACAAAATAATGAAAATAATGGCACATACTGTTTACAGTACTCTAGTAATAGTATAGATGAATGGAAGGTGATGAACCAGTTTAGAAGGGAGGGTGATTCTCTCTGGGAGAGAAATGGGACTGTACAGGGTGAGTCAGGGGCTTCAATATTATCTGTAATGTTTCATTCCTTAAAAAGCACCAGAAGGAAATATGGTAAAATATTAAGATTATATAAAGCTGGATAATAAATGTAAATTTTTATATCATCTCTATATCTTTGTTGTTTAAATATGTCATTCAGATAGTTAAAGGAAATGAAAAATTAGGCTTATGTGATGCCCATCTGATCTTTTCTCTATTAGAGCAGGTACCAAAAAGTATGTCCATTCCATGGAGAGGTGGCTTAGAAAGTTAGATAAACCTCCTTCCATCTCTCACAGGGCTGCTGGGGTTATCCTATGAGAGAATCCATGTAAAGGATGGTTCACATCGCTGACTAAGTGGTACCCGTTGGGGGTAGGGACAGGTGCTGTGTTCATTGTTGGTGAATCGCTCCTTGCCCAAACTAGCTATCGGAACTCATATGCCAGTCCAGGGACTGCTCTTGCACTTGGTGAGCATCAGGCCTGCTGCTCTCTCCCTGCCCCCTCTGCACTAGCCACTGGCCATTTCTGACTCTGTGAGCTTCCTCAGAGGACCCTTGGTAGGAGCGGCAGCATGTATGCCCCATGAGGCAACATGTCACGATGATGATCCCATTCCAGAGAGAACCAGACCTAGAGTATGGCCTGAGATGAGACAAGTCCTATTGCCTGCCCTTGTTTCTTGTTTATAAAATAAAGGAGCACATAGATATTCACAGTCCCTTCCCAGTGGTACTGTTTTCATACTACTCAGGTGCTTGACTTAAGTGGTCTGGTAAGAGGAAAAATCCAATGCAAAGGATTAGACTGGGACTGGGGATTCTGCATGACTTAAAGAAGCCCACATTCTGCCTCTTGCTCCCATAAGAAGCAGCCACTTGGCTGGATTTGATGGGACCGATGATCTCCGTGGAAGCAAAGCTTCCCCTGAAAGCTGCGAGGAAGTAGGGTTTTAAGTTAACTCCCACCATGGCCACATGCACACACAGTATGTGTTGAAAGCACACTCACATTGGAGCAGAGGTTCTTTGCCTTTGAGGTAGAGCTTGATAGCTTCTAGCTGAGACAGGTGACGGTGCTCGGGGTGTAGGTCGGTGTTGCAGTAGGACCTAAGAATGTGACAGGGGCCAAAGCAAGAACATGTGAGTATCTGTGGCACCACCTTCCTTTGCCTTTGAACCAGGAGAGGTAGGAAGGGAGTATAGAGGACTTGAATTCAAAGATGGCAACAAATACCCATGCTGATGACGGATGGTTTAATTCTTACCATTCATCTGCCAAGGACACGTCAGGGTGCTCTAAGTCATGTAGGCCTGGGGGTCAAGGAGAAGGGGTTAATGTGTAAGGACCACCTGCATGGGGCACTGGCACCCCTCATCTTCTCATGTGCTTCTAATGTTTGAGGGCAAGACTGCTGAGTGGTGATGGATAGGCATCAACCCCAAAGATATCTGCTTCTGAAAAGGGGACTCTGAACAAAGGAAGTGATGCAGAACTCCCTCCTCACTTGCATCTCCCTCAGCCACCACTGGCACCTTCCTAGGCTGACTATCCTAGGAAAGCCTGAAGTCCGTGAAGACAAACAGCACAGCAGTGAGTCCTGGAGACAAGCTTGGCATTGTGGTAGAAACATGGACAATGGAGCCCCATACAGCCAGTGCACAGAGCTGGGCTGGGGCACATCACTCAGGTGTGATGTCAGCAGGTTACTTTGCTCTTCCAAATGTCGGTTTCTTCATGTGCAAAACAGGAAATAACTGATAGCTGGTTGTGAGAGTAAATATAGGCTGAACGATATGAAACGGCCAATACTCGACTGGTTTTGACCAGCAAAAATTGCTAGTCGTTATGAGATCCTAAGTAAAAAATGAGCCATCAGTCCATAAAAGTAGCTGGAACAACTGAGGTTTGCAAGGAACTGGGGAGTTTTTAACAGAACGCTCTAGATCACTCTAACTCTGTGAATCACTGTCTTTCATTTTATCTTCATGTGAGTTCATTTTGAAGGCTCATCAGCAGACACACACTTCTGAGTGATGACCTCAGGAACTTGAATGATGCTTATAGCCTCCTTGAGTGTATCAGAGTTTTCCAAATGGCTAAGAGTATCTTATGGCTCTCAAGATTCCAGTTTCCCCTTCAAATACAAATGTATAATATAAATAGCAAAATACTAGACCTGGTACTGCACACTCCTGCTTGATTTTATAGGCAGTAGGGAATACATTAGATAGAAAATCATCATATAGGACCCAAGTGTCATTTCCTCATTCCAACACCCACTGGTTGAATGATTTTGGAGGTATCATTGCAACTCCTTGAATTCTATTAGTCAGAAGAGGTGAATGATAGAGCCGAACTCATGGGCCCCATGAGAGGGTTAAATGGGACAGTGATCATCTATGCAGCCATCTGTCCATGCCTCCATCTGACCTTTCTTCTCTTTCTCTCTTGCCTGCTCCCTTCCTTTCTTCAACTACATGCCAGATACTATTCTAGGCCCTGAGAATATAGCCATGAACAAAACAAAATCACTGTCCTTGTGGTATTTGTTTTCCTGTGGTAGAAAAGAGGTAAGCAAATAAAACTAAAACACATAGCATATCAGTTAGTGACGAGGGTTATGAAGGAAAACAGACTTGAATAAGAATAAGGAGTGCTAAGAGATGGGAAATAAAGGATAAAGAGTTTCAACTTTAAGTAGGGTAGTCAGAGAAGGCTTCATTGAGAAAGTGACTTTTAAGCAAAGACCTGAAGGAAGTAAGAGACAGAATCATGTAGATAACTGGGAGAGAGTGCTCTGGCAGAAGGAATAACCAGTGCAAAGGCCCTGAGGTGGGGTCTCCCCTTCCTGGAATACTGGGTTAATGCTGTCAATGCTATCAATTTCTCTAGTGTCTGTTATCATCCATAAAGCCCTCTCTGGCTCTGTTTCAGAGGCTCTGTAGATGAATCCCTGGAGGGGAGGTCTTTCTGATTGTTTCCTCTCTGAGTTCTCAGGGCACCAAGGAAATTGAATTGTTTTCTAAGTTGCTCACCTCTGATTTTGGTCCTGCTGATACAACCCCATCTACTAGATGACTGATAATGCAGACAATAATGACATAAGCTCTAATTTAATGAACAACTACTGTGTTCTCTCTATATGTATTTTTATATTTATATATACATATATGTAATGTATATATATATATATATATATATATATATATATATATACACACAAAGTGTCAAGGAGATTCAGAAGAGAAACAATTTCATCAAGTAGAACTATAGCCCATACCTTCAGCCTTAGTAACAACTCTTTACATTTTAAGTAATGTCTACCTCTTGACCATCTGTGCAGTATATGACAATGGCAAAACATGTTGAAGATTCCCACATTCTGTGGAGCAGAATTCCTTATGGAAAGTCCTACAGAAGTGTGGTTGCCATCCCCAAGAAAGCCTGTCTTCTCCAAGAACAGAGCAGAACAATGATTGTGCCTGGTGCTTATGATGATAAGACCCTCTACTAGTTAGTCCAAGGGGAAGCAGCCTTCTTGGGCTTGGCAGCTACTCAAAGCTGGAAGGACTGTAAGCCCTCTTACTGACAGAGGACCAACAGACATAAGATTGGACCTCTTTTGTATGGATAACTAGATACTCTTCGCCTTGTAGGGATTCACACTAATTTCTTGGATGGTGATTACGGTTAGTTCTGAGATTCTCTCTATGACCTCTCAGCCTAACAGCTGTGGAACACACAGGGGAAAGATAGTAACTGAACAAATGACCCCAAAGACAATGCAAAAACAACTGTGTGTGTGTGTGTGAGAGAGAGAGAGAGAGAGAGAGAGAGAGAGAGAGAGAGAGACCTTTGTATTGAGGACTGGCTAACAGAATGGACACATGAAAGGCAAATAAGCCATTAATAATCTCTCCTTTCTCTTATGCTAACAATGAGTTATTTCCTCAGCTTGACCTCAGATAGCTCAGACATGAATTTTCTGGCTTCATGGACATAATTATCTGCAGAGAGACACATGGCTCATACAACCAGAAAATTCTAGAAGTTAAAAAAAATAATTTTTGAGAACACATCCTGTTGAATATCTTGCCCAAGTCACCAAGCTCCCTGCTCCCTCTTTCCTGTCTCTAGGAAGAGAGACCACACAACTGATTAGCTCTGCAGTGGGCACCATGAAACCTTCCAATCTCCTTCCTACCCCTTAAGATCTTACAGTTTTTTGGGAGACAAAAACTAAAACCTATAAGACAATGCACACAAGCTGGCAGTACACCAGGAAGCTGGCTATGGAACTTGGCATCTCAGGGACCACCGATCTCTTCGTCTCCACTACATCACCGGAGTGAGCTCCAAGGTGGTCCAGCTTCTGGAAGTTCACGACATGCACTTGTAACCAGCTCTGTCTAATTGAAACTGGCTTGTGACTGATCTTCCAGCTCTTGGCCATATTGTCTGGGAACACTCAGGAAGAACACTGGTCTGGTTCTGCTCCTTCTTGTTGGAGATGCAAACTCTAACACCTAGGTTGGGTGAGGGACTTACTCAGGACCACTCAGGGAGGGGAGACTTTCAGAAATCAGCCTCACCCCACCCTGTGACCCCGTGATACTGGGGAAGGCAACTTCTCTACAGTACTGAGTTACTGGGTTGTTGTAAAGGATGGCACAGGTGTGACAGTGTTTTTCAAGTTTAAAGGGTTGTAACAACCACTACCATTTGCCACGAGTTGGAAGTGCACCTAAGCTTTATGGAGACAAGAGGGTCTGGGAATCTCAAAGTGTTCCTTATTCCTTTTGACCTATGTGTATCACTTAAATGATTATATTTCCCCTTGGACTTGCAATGCCTTGAAGCCCAGATGAAATCTGTAGCCCTACTGTAGGAGACTAAGACTGGCATACCTGTGTTTTCATTTTATTCCCCCGGGGCTTGAATTTTTACATGACTTTGTATTTTTCTTGTTATTGATTTTTACGTATGGGAAGAATATAGTTGGTGGATGATCCTATGAGTTGGCTCAACAGTTTTGTGGATTTAAGCAGAATATAAATAAATGAAATCATAAGGAAGGCCACCACCAGTTGGAGTTCCCACCATTTAGAAGGCAAGCTCCTATCAAGTGGACAATTAGTTGAGTGAAATGGCTGGGGACTGGACAGAGGGCTGAACAGAAGAGCAAGTTCTTTCATTAATCCAATGACTGGCTCTGGGGCCTTTCCCCACACTAAAGGATAAGATGGGTCAAGACAGCATCTTACCTTCTTCAATGGTTACATTCCCTCGGAAGAAATATTTCCCATGACCTCTGGAGAGCGCCACACCTAAGCTGTGCAGAGAAACAAAACAGACCTTGAAACCCATGGCATCGACTGGAACAGACTTGTGGGTTAACTTTTTATTTTCCACGTTCTCATTTCCATTTCATGTTCTGTAAACAACTTTTCCAACAGTTTACTTTCAAAACCCCACTGATTATAGTTGGTGTTGGTTTTTCTTACGTTCAATCAGCTGCTTCAAAGCAATTTCTGATTGGAAGCACCAGCAGCCATGGGCTGCTCTTGTGTTTGTAGAGAGGTGCGGCAAACTGCTAGCCCTTCTCTTGGATACCCTTGCCAGAGCCACATGCCCTGCTCTTCACCACTACCTTACGCACCCCTACCCTACATCCAGCCACAGATAGGTCTTTCCAGACCCTAGAGTTTAGGACCAGGGAAAATTAATGCCCTTTCAAGGACAAAAATGAAAACTTCCACTACCACTAGCGTGTAGCCATATTGTGTTGTGGGCTTCTGTGCCTGACCCTCTCCCTAGTCTAATAGCTACCCCCCCATCCCACTGACACCCCTCATGGGCTTGATTTAAGCTCCTTTCTAAAGGAAAAGAATATATTTTGAAAACACGGTCTCTTCCTTTGGCAAACCCACTTAGCAGTCATGTGTTCTCTCAATTGCTCTGCTTCCAAATGGAATCAAACTCATGATCCCTGGCAGTCCAGGACAACACAATGCCATGATTTATTTTTCAGATGAATCTACAGTCAGTAAATTCTTTCCCTCCTTAGCTCTGTGAGACACCAGTTCAGGAACGTAAAGCAGCCCCACCAAAATAACTTCTTACAGAAGCATTAGAACACTAAGGTTAGAGTAGCAGGAGACTATATTGAATGCCACATGCGTGTCTGAAAGCAGGCAATAGGGCAAAGCCATTTTTTTCTGGACTGTTACAGAGAAATAACAGGATTCAAAGGTAGACAAGCACAGAAGTACAGTTCAGAGAAATTAAAACAGAAGCACAACATGTAGGGATGGATATGCTACCTCCTAGTTCGAAGGCTTGTTTTTTGATCATGGAAATAAAAGGTGAAATGGAAGTCACTGGGCAGGAAGTTAGCTAGATGGTTAAGGACCTGATAACCCTCTGAACTCGTCTCTCCACCCTTAGCTGGAACCCCCAAAGCTTATTTGCTTGATAATGAGATGCAAAGCCATGACAAATTGAGTGAGTTCTCCTAGGTGAGCCTGAACCATCTTCCCCCTTCTGGAAAACAGAAACAAAAGCAGCCTGGGAAAAGCCCCTTCCTCACTCTTTCCAGCCTTTTGGCAGGGTGTTTGGTTATCTTCAGATGATGAGCTCTGAGAGCGTCAGCAGGTTTTGTACAAACACAACTGATGGATCTGATGGAATGTCCATGTATTATGGTCAGCTCTACCTGAAAGGAGTACCCTTGATGTCTGTATAATAGTAGTCATTTGTCATCACCAAAACCCGTTTCTAGATTGAAAAAAAAAAGTCGTAGAGAGAAGAAAACATGGTTAGTCTGCTAGGTGAAGCTTTCAGAAATAAATAAAAATAAATGGACACACTATGATCAGGTTAACAGTACTACATGAATCTTGTTTGAGATAAGTAAAGACAAGAGAAAAATGATCTCAGCGAAAGATATTTATTCCAGATAGAGCTTTCAAAGCTAATTTTTCACAGTGGTTTGTTTTAAATTAAGCAGCAAGAATGTTTGAGAAAAATGTACCCCTTTGTCCACTGTCTTCTTCACCTCCATGGAGAACTTCCCAGTCTTTCGGTTTACCATGGCGTTTCTTAACTAAAATGATAAAAGAAAATTGGTATCAGCTCTTCCCCTGGTTGCATGTCATCTGGACATCTTGCGTCCTCCAGCTTGGGAGCACATTTGGTGGTTTGTGCAAAGCAGAGGTATGACAGGGCCGGGCTGTGTCCCCACCAAATTGTGGGTGCTTTGGCGCTAAGTCAGCATGCTGCGCTCAGCCCTCTGAAATAGGGCCTTGAAGAATAAACATTCAACTGCTGCCATACCAGGGGAGAGAGGCTAACAACAATAAATGACTTTCAACTTCAATTTGGGGTGCTCATGTGAACCTCAGGGCAGCACCGAGGAAAAAGCCTGTGTGCTGTGGATGAAGCCTGAGAGTCAGAGAAGTGAGCCCCAGCAACTGCAAAAACACTTAAGAAGCAAAGAACGTCTCTGGGGACAAGTTGCATTTTCAAAAAGGGTATTAGTTTGTCATGAAGAAATCACTTTTAAAAAAATATATAATCAAGTTAAAGATGTATTTCTACACAGTAGGTTTTTCTTTTTCCTTTTTTTTTTTTTTTTAAGACCAACTATTTAGAAGATAAGGACTTCTTTTCTAGAGCACGAAGCATCTTCAAATGCTCTCAGAGAAATCTGAGCCCGTTAATGGTCTCACTTACAGTGACAGGCAGTGAACAGGGTGACTCGGTATCTGAGTTTTGAAGGTTCCTTCCATCTAGGGACGGGGAGCCTCACGCCCTCCCCTCTGCCCCTGGCTGACCTCTTCTAATTATGTGTGGCCCTTCTGTGGGTTCAGAGAAGGACCGCAGACACAGTGATGAGAGATGTGCCGTCGTGGGCACCAATGGGAGACGAGGGGATGCCACTGAATGGAGTAGGAGCAAATGCTGACATGCCACAGCCTGTCGGGAAAGCCTCTTTCTCGGCCTTTTTTTTTTTTTTTTTTTTTAATCCTCTCCCCTCTTCTCTCCTTTGAGGAGCTTGACTAAGATCTGGCCGATAGAAAACTGCAATGCT
This sequence comes from Vulpes lagopus, assembly GCF_018345385.1. Lineage (NCBI taxonomy): Eukaryota > Metazoa > Chordata > Mammalia > Carnivora > Canidae > Vulpes > Vulpes lagopus. The sequence continues at coordinate 22,936,466 of NC_054830.1, read as the reverse complement.
TGCAAGCAACCTAAATTTGATTCGGGGCTGTCTAGATTTGGGTTCACATTCCCATCTTCTGTGAGAGAGAGTAAAAAGCATAATTTTTAGCTGGAGGCATGTATAAAATAAAACATATATTTTACTCTAGATATTTTTTAACAACACATAATGGGCATTTCTGGAAATATTTTCCCATTTTAACTTTTGTGGTTTTGGATGGGGAGAGCTGGTCCTAATTAAGTCTACTTTCTAACTTTTAAGCACGGCTCGATTTATCTTTAACATGGTTTTCATTTTTCCTCTTTCTGGTGCCTGCCTAAAGCCATTTGGGACCTTCCCCTCTCACATTCCCCAGGCAAGTCGAGATTAGGTAAGCTTCTCCGTGAGTCCGTACCACCCCGCCCCCAGCTCCCAGTAGCACCAAACCATTAGCATCGGGGTTTGGGCAGCGCCAAGGCCAGGGTCACTGAGGCTTTCTGGAGGCAAGTGCTCAGATGACGAGTCCAGGCTTTCTCTTTTCTTCAGTTTTAATGAACATAGATTACATTTACTGAACACCTACACATGGGGCACGATGGCACTGTAATGAAGGACTCCAGAGCTTATGATCTTAAAAAGAATCACTTACTCTCTCAGTTCCTTAGTTTCCTTCTCTGAAAATGGAACTAAAGACAGCACATCTCACAGAGTTGTGGTGAGAAGTAGATGAAGGGATTACTTAGAGGAGTGCCTCATCCTCCCTAAGCATCCAGTAAATGTTAGCCATCCCCCAACATCATCACCACCACCATCATCTTCAATACCATCCTCCCCCCTTAAAATGCCAGACCTTCCTCAACAGCTTAAGGAATCAGGATTCAAGCTTGAGTTTGCTTGACACAGATGCCCATGCTCTAAACCAACATTTTTCAAACTTTGTGAGTCACGTGAGAAATACATCTTACTCTGTGATGCCCTCCGATGTCTCCTATTTCTATAGATTTCATGGCTTTTAAGTGCTTCTCATGGACCGGTAATGAACTTTGTGACCTCCTGGCAACTCCCGCATTAAAACTGCTGCTCTTTACCACCTGTGGGTGGGCGCAGACCAAGGAAGAGGCAGCCCACGGTAAAGAGAAATAACCCAGGGTATCAACACTCAAGTCTTACCAGTGACACAGACCACTGTTCTGTGATCTCTCTATAGCTCCGTTTCTTCCTCTCATTCATTCCATCAAGGAGTGTTCTGAGTGAGGACTCCCAGACCCCAGGGATCCCATCAGGTGCTGTGTCACTGTGTTAATCAGTTCTATAAAGCCCAGATAATACTGATAGATACCGTCTACTGAGCTTTTACTATGTGACTGACAAGGGTTTTAAAGCCCTCAAAATAAGGCACCATTATTTCCCTATTTTACAAGTGTAGAAACTGAGGCACAAAGTTGGGAAACTTGCCTATAGTCGTATGGGCTCTCTGCCCCTTGAGCCCATGCTGTAAGTATTGCTTCCCAAGTCAAGAGAGAAAGTATTTGGACAAACTTAAAACCTTAATATAACAATTGTATAGCAAGAATACAAAAATAGTGTATTGTTATTTCTGGATATGTGTGTGTGTATGTGTGTGTATATACATATATTTACATATATGTATATATATATTTAATTATTTTAAATCACAGTATATATTTAATTTTTTTTTTATTTTTTTATTTTTTTTTTATTTTTATTTTTTTTAATTTTTTTTAAATCACAGTAAAGGTTTTAAACTGGACCATGCAACAGTCTTAAGTTTTAACTTTCCAGTAGGTTCTCCCACAGGCTCTAGGTTCTGTGAACTGAGGCTGACAGGAAGGTGGTTTTTGTCCTTGTTGTCATGGGAGGGAAGGGGGTTTTGTGTCTTTTCAGCAGACTGTGCGGTGAGTTGACAGCATTTTGAGATAAGAACAGTTTAGAGATGCCACTTTCCATTGGAGGAGACTGAGGTTTCAGAAAGGGAGCAACTTGCCCCAAACCCTATGGTGAGTCAGTGGCAGCGCTGCCACAGGGGCAAGCTTACAAGACAAGATGGCAGAGGCACCCAGAGCAGAGACCAGATGGCAGGTGGTAAGGAAGCTCAGTCTCCACTGGGCTGGCAAGGGCAAAATAAATGGTGCTCTCAGAGCTGGCCAAAGAGCCCTTGAAGTTGCCACTCCTTGGATTAGAGCAATGAGCACCTGGCCTGGTGGAGGAATATTCCCAGACAAGTCTGGGTGTGCCCATATGTTTGCATATGATGTAGTCAGTAAAAAAAAAAAAAAAAAAAAAAAAAATCACACGTGATTCACAGAAGAGCAAATTAAAACATCAGTGACATGCCTTTATTTTTCCCTATCAGACACAAGTGTGATAATGGGGTGGACATTAAAGCAGCTTTCACCACCAGTGTGGTTGATAAAATAAAGCTCAAACATCTTCAAGCTGTGAACAGTTTCCTGGTGATGGTGATCAGCTCCCTGGTCTCTCTGGGAACCACCCTCCTTCTCCAGGGTCCTATGGTCTCCAGGGTCATATCTGTTTCCCCAGAGCTCCTAGGGAGTCTGTGTCTCTCACCTACACCCCAAAGCTGCAACAGCTTCACTGACCATTCAAAGTACCCACAAGCTGACCACAAGCTTCTGGTCACGCTTCTGGTTCCATCCTGAGCCTACGGCTCTTCCTTCTGTGTTAGAGCTCATTAAGGAAACTCTCCCCCAGAGATTCACTGATCACCTTGCATTTTATGTATGAGGATATAATGATAGCCCATTCTGCTAATGGTGGTTTGCTATCCACCTCAGAACATGAGCCTCACCTTTCCTGGTGCACAGGCGGCATGCACTTCCAGGCCCCCAAGGACATGCAATCTGGGCCAAGCTAACAGATTAAAGGGGAAGGGAGAAGCAGGAGATAAACAGGTCTGTCCTTTCCAAGCAAGCATTTAACCAGAATATGAAAACAGACTCGGGCCCAGAGCATCTGTATAACAAAATCAAAATCTTCTCTCCCCCTCTCTCAATCTGTCAGGGGGGCTGTGCTCGATTTGGCAACCCAGGGCTCAAGCATGAGCTGTAGAGACACTAGAGTGGGTGTAAACAAACTCACTGGGCGCAGTTCTCAGAAATTCACCCCAGGAGAAGAGGCTGACGGGGCTTTGGAAAGAACAGACTTGAAGGAAATTTTCCACAGAATCAGCCCAGGTAAGGAAAGATGTGAGTTGACTGGAGAGCAGTAGAAAAGGCTCACGCTGCAACAGAAGGGATTTCAGGTGGACTGGAGGCAGAGTCTGACAGGCCTGTATTTGCAGCACCACCCTACGGTGAGCATTTGGTTAGCAGCTGGGTGCAAGGACTCCCCATCTTGGCTGCGTACCCCCCAGGGGAGGATCCCAGAAGGCACTCATACAGAGTCTTCAAGGACTCTTGGACTGAAGGGCTCATTCTAAGACCTAACCAAGTGGTCAAGAGCTTTGGCACTAGGCTGCCTCGGCTGGAATCTACATGGTGTGCCCAAGGGCCAAATACTCCCTGTCTCAGTTTCCTTACCTGCAAAATGAGGTTAGCAGTAACACTTACTTCATAGGACTGTTGTGTAGGATAAACAAGCTCACCTGGATACAGCACTTAGAACAGTGCTGGCATGTAGGAAGAATTAAATATCTCAATTATTATTATCTATGTTAGAGTTTTCTCTTCATAAATATAATCATGTTCACTGTGGAAAGTTTGGGAATGACTACAAGCTAACAGAAGTAAGAAAAATGTCATCCTTAATTCCTTCAACCATCTCTGAGAATTTATAACCAAAGGATAAACACTCTTTTAAAAAAGATATTTTTTTCCTTCCCAGAGGTGACCAATACCAGTGATTCAGACTGGGCCATAGATATCTCAGGGTCCCTTTCTGGCTTATGGATCCCCAAAGATCTGTCCTACTCATTGTATTGCTGATGTGATGCCTAAGTCACCTGGAGCCTGGGCCAGAAGTCCTATTCATCCACCTCTAAATGATTTCTAATTTTTCTCTTTTTAAGATTTTAATTTTAGCCAGTCTATTTTGCACATGTTTTAATAGTATATTTTAATAGTATATGTGACCTCACATCTTTTCTGGAAGGACACAGGGTCTATGTTATAAATACCATCATTACAACTGATAAAAGCCAAGCTGCCAAGAGAAGTAGGATGTTCCTTCCAAGAAGTTCTCTGCAGCTGTTAGGCTTGAGCTGCTTCCTCCTCAGTAGGCTCTGCTTGCATAGTCTTTCCCAGGCCTTGACTGAAACCCTCTGTCTGCTACTTACATGCAAACCCCAATGGTGGACATATGGGCACGTGGGATCATGTGCAAACATTACAAAGCTGCTCTGTATAGGTTCCAGTATTCTCCAGTCAATGGCATGCAAATCTCTAGGAGAGAAATGGTGGCCTGAGTTTTCCCAAATGCGTTGGTGATGAAGGAATTCACACTTTTACTAAGTTACATTCCTCAAGGAAATAAAACAAGAGACCCAAACCAGAGAGACCACGAGAGACTACTTTGAACTTGTAGGATATGTGGGAACTCTGAAGGTGGACACTGAAAACCCAGTCCTGAGTTGGATAAAGGTGAAGAACATGCACAAGAGGCTGGGAGTCTGATGCTCTGCAGCTCCAATGAGAAAAGAAGATCAGGTAAGGATACCACAATTAATAAAAGGAAATATTAGCTCTCTGAAAATTAACTGGAGTGCAGGCAATGGCTAGAATGTAATAAATCTCTTCCAGTACATGATATGAGGACTCTAAAGGGAGAACAAGCATAAAGCAGTCTGCCTCCCATATTCATCCGAGTGGATGGGATGATGGGAGGGGGAAGCATGTTAACAACAAGGTTCCAGCCTTCTGGGAAAAGAACCAAAAAGGTCCAGTGAAGTCAAAATAAAGCAACGGATAAAGTGAAGATGGAAGAGAAAGGAAAACAGTGGAACAGGCTCTTCAAACACTCATGAGACAATTTAGTAGCTGTACATCTGTGGGACATTCATTAGTGAGAAGGTTACCCGAGGATTAATGCTGATGAGAATAGTATAAAGAATAGCCACAGACATTCCCCATGTCCACACAATGGTATAAATTCACTTCCATCTTTCAGCATATTAACATATTTAAGATTCACAACATCTCCGTGATGTAGGTACTATTACCATTGTCATACTCTTTTTACTGGGTAAAAAGAACAAAAACAAAATTGAAGCATAGAGAGGATGATACCATGCTTGAGACCAACAGCCAGCAAGTAGCTGAGGTGGGATTTGAACCCCAGGCAGGCTAATGCCTGGGGCGGTGTGCCTCACAACTGCGCTAGCCCGCTAGCTTCTTAGTAAGAGCAGGCTGAAAAGGGAGTGTGTGGATATTAGGCGCAATACAGCCCAAAGACCTCAATGACCACGTTTCAAGAACAAGAAGATGTAAAACCCTACCAGGTCATCGAGCTGACCCAAAGGCAGGCCACTGGAGTCTGGAAAATGAGGAAGTAGCTTTTTATCAAACAGCAGTTATTTTGTCTTGAACTTGAGTTTAAAGAGTCCTAGTAGAGATGAAGGAAATCCTCTTGCATTTTATTGGCCAGGAAGAAAATCCAAGATTTCTGGTAGCTGAGGCATCCAGGGAGCAGAGGACATGAAGAGGAGGGAATGACCACAGGAGAACCCAGCTGGGGAGTCCAAACGGTTCCCCTCAACATCTGGTTGGAAAGCAGGACAGACTGAGGAACAGACACATGGCCATCTCAAGGGTGAAACTGAAGAAAGGACCTGGGACAAGTGAGGGACGGTGTGGGCAGAGAACTGTGGTCCTGGCATGGACACACCACAGAGAAAGAGCGAGGATCCAGCCAGGAACTCACGGGAAGTGACAATTTAATTAAGGACAGTCTGCCTACGTTCACGCAAAGGCAGCCATGTCGAACAAATCTGATTTATTGAGGAAATCACAGGAAGACGGATGGGGTTAAGTCGTGGGCATAAGGAAAGCTTTTGATACAGTGCCGAAGGCTGAGTCTGTGTGGGGAATAAGCGTGTGTGCTACTGCTGTGTGGCCGGAAGGGGGAAGGCTGGAACAGCCAGGAAATGGACCTCCAACCATGTAGATGGAAGGTAGGCCTGCTAAGCCCTGGGCTGCTCTCTGAAAGCAGGGGCTGTGCCCGTGGCATCCTGACAAGTGCATCTGTACCTGACTTTACGGTGGGCAAAGCCTTCTGCTGCCCAGCCACACTTAGGCCAGGCTCCCCTGAGGGTGGCAGGATCCATAAACACCACCAAGGAAGAGTCTGGATTAATCCACAGTGGAAGAGACCAGAGCCTGACAAAGGGTGGTTTTAGCCAACTGCGCAAAGCAGGCAGGTGGCTGGCCTATCTGCAATCATTCCAACCATTTGAGAGAGTTATAAACTCCAAATGCCATAAAGAGGGCCCATTGTCTTCATGTCCCCCTGGTGGCCAGGTGTCCTCTGGTGGGCCTCTCGGCCAGCTCCTTGGGTGGCCTCCAGGTACAGAACTGGGGACAGTGGAGCCCCCTAAACACCAGGCTTGAAAAACAGTCACTTACCACATCATCCCGGTCTTCCCACTCCACCTCAGAGAGGTCAACACTACTGTAGTTGGGTTTCCTTCGCTTTTTTCCTTCTTCATACTGGCAGGGAGAGAAAGATAAAGAAAACAAAACATTTCCATGAGATCATCAGCCAGGGCAGCCTTTATCTTCCCAAGCACTGTTTCTCAGACAGAGACTATGAGTGGAGGGATATTGGAGAGAAGCCCAGCAGGGTGGTGCTATCCTAGGGATTTTAATAGCTGGAAAGCTGAGGCCAGTTGTCGGAGCTGGGGAATAAGAAGTTGACTCTACTTGATATGTATTTACCTACTGGACTCGTTGGCTCCACATCCACCAGAAACAAAGCCAAGACTCTCCCCTCTGCCTGGATGGCAAATGTGTGGAAGGGGGGAGATCCTTCTCTACTCTAAAGTTTTAAAAGCCACCCCTTCATGACACAGGAAAGGGCTTTTCAAGGGCTTATAAAAAATCTAGTCATATCCCTTTGTTTCTACCTCCATTCCTACCTCCTGGCTCAAACCTGCCCCATACTCCTTGGCTAAGAAACAAAAGCACTGGTCTCCACAGTTGGGCTCAACATCCTGGTAACATTTTGTAGACCCACAGAGCCTTCTACTTGCTATCACATAGGCCACAGCAGTACCAAGACAAGTATGGTCACTGTCCCCGGAGTAGATGTAGGTGTGGTGGAATCACTGCCAGATCTAATGGCCATGAGGGCATTTCCCTCGAAAAAGCTCATGAATGCTTTAAGAACAGGGAGAGTGGTTTTCATTTTTTCTCCCTAAATCACTGGTGTTAGTGACCCCACAAGCCTACCATTTTATCCACTGGACATTCGTGTGTCTGGATGTTCCTGTGTCTCAGGGCTTTTAATGCTGGTTGTTGGGATGTTTATAATGTAGGAAAGTCTGCCCTCTACTGCAGGCTAAGGATAAGCAACCCCTTTACAAGTTCGTAAGATATGGCCACTGGCGTATTGGAAAAAATATCTATGTATGTAATTTTTCCCCCCTTTTTTTGCTTTTGTCTCTAAGTTGGTCATCTTTGGATTGAATTGGTAAGATTCAAAGTGAGATTTGGTGTCATGGTTTTAAGACCCCCAAACCATAGGTTACCATTTTGGACACTACTTGGCTACTGTGGAGACAGGTGCTAAAGGCACACCGGTGTGAAGGAGAAGATCACTGCCGATACATTGAACCAAACAGGTCTGAATGGGGCCCCTCATGGAATCCAGGGGACAGAGACCAGACAGGGTAGATCTCGGGGCACTGTGGGGCCAAACAAGGTCCAGTGGTTCTCCTGGCCTCCTCTTCTTCCCATCAAGAGCATTTCAGGAGCCCTGAGATGTCTCTGGAGAGCGCCCACTCTACCACCCAGGAAGGCTGCATCATCTCTGAAGGGCAGTGCGCTCAGATCATGTGGGTCAACCGCCCGTCCACTTTCTTCTCTCAGGTTTTCCAATTAACAGATGTTCAAGGCCATTTTTACGGCATCAGATCCACTGCAGATGAAGAGGATGGAAGTGGCTCCCTGAGAGGCCACAATAAATGATAGCAGATTCACAGTTGGATCCTGTTATGAAAACTTTGTGTGTTCATCATAGCTCTGTCCCTTGCAAGAGCCAGGCTGGGGCTGAGTGGGAGGAATAGGAACGAGGTCAGTAGAGTTGTCACTCATGTCTCATAGTGAGGAGATGTGATGAGGAAGGGGGCGCATGATGTGTCCCCTTGAGGAGGCAGAGTCAGACACTCTTGGATTTCTGTTAACTGTCTTACGGCCCCCATATTCCATTTTGGTAAGAACCATTACTGAGAGCCATTAGGTGCCTTAGAAGCTCACACAGCCTGGCTTCTGAGCATTAAAGGTAGAACTTTCACAGTATCTTGGGTGGTGGCTGTATCCTTTGGTCATTTCAAAATGTTTATTTATGTATTTGAATATATTTATCAAACACCTCATAAGGACCAGGTACTAAGGATATCAATAAAGCCAATTAAGCAGTCTTTCTTTCTTTTCCATGGACTTGTTTCCAAGTCATCATCCTTAATTCTGCCTTTTGAAGGTCAATTTATTGCCCACCCTGAATACAGGAAAAGAGGCTATCATAAGTTAAATAATGGGTAAAATGACACATTAGGTAAGATTGTATAGCCAGTGTGGGGCAGGACAGCAGCCCCTGACCAAATTTTCACAGCTGAGCCTCATGTTATTTCAAATATTCTTAAAAAAAATTTAAAAAGACTCCTAAGGCCCTGAGCACCAAATGTTCCCTCAGCCTCAGAAAGTGTCCACTTGTCTTTGTGAGACAAAATGGTTCTGCCATTTACTGGGCATGTGATCCTGGGCAGGGGGCCCAGTTGCTCCATGCTCCCCTTTTCTCAGTTGGAAAATAAGAAAAGTCTATAGTACCTCCATGCAATGGTAGGTTGAGAGAATTAACTAGATACTGTATATAATTGACAAACACATTTCTGGCACAAAATAAATCCATAATATATGGCTAGCATAATTCTTGAGAGCCATGACCTTGTTGGCCAAGACACAGGCTCATTGTATACAGTTGGCTAATATGTCATTTCCTTGAAATGAAGGGGACCCATTCAGTGATTTGGCAGGTCACTGTTCTGTAAACCATAGGCAGGAAGGAGATGTTTGTTGAAGATGGTTGTGTCAGACAGTCACGTTCATACACCTCCTCCTGGTGTATATCTTATGTGCCAAGACATGTGTACTATATCTCAGCTGGAACTCAAGACTGTCGCAGCAGAACAATTCATACCTGTGCTAAAGAACCCAAGTCCTTGGTATTTGGCAATTCTGTAATCCACAGAGAACCTTTGACTTCTGACCATTCCTGGAGGTCTCTTTTTTTTTTTCTTATCACCACTCAAGAAATTCAGTACCTTGCACTTCTGATATTCAGGCAACATTTAGGGTTTAGAGTGCGAGGTGAAGAAGCATTCACATTGTGCTAGTCCACAAGCCAGTGAGTCTAAATATTTAATTTCACTGAAAGGAACAGGTGGGACTGGGGATAGCCACTCTGGAACTCCATTGTAGGAATGTCCCCCTACAAAGTCTACTTAAGCAGGTATGTGACACGGGTCTAAACCACTTCCCATTTGGGTCTTTATTAATGAGTGAGCTCCTTTAGAGTACAAGCAGTAACGTAGCAGAGTGATTATTCTGAGTGAGAGAAAGAAAAGTCAGTGGCTGTTGCATTAAAAACAAAAACAAAAACAGGTTGAGGATAATGAGGAAACTCCAGCATAATGACCTGACAGCCACCTTTATCTTCTCTCCCATTAAGAGAACATATCGGAAGGCTAGAGATTAGACCTTCATAAGGAAGACACTTGTGCTGTGTACTGCCACTCATCCTCCACATTTTCCTGGGTAATTGCCTTGCTTTGTTGCAGGGAAGCCCTTAGCCCCACTCTCCATAAATGCAGTTCTCCTGAAAGTGAGACCACCCTCGTTCTGAGAAAGGCAAGTGACCTGAGCACGTGAGGAGACCCATATCTCTCCAGGACACAGAGACTGGTTCAGAGCTGGGGCTATAACTCTTGCTAACCCAAATGAGACTCAACCTGGGATGTTTTATCTGGACTTATCCAAATAAAGGAGCTGGGCATCTGCTAGTATCATTACGGTGATAGGATGTGAACCTGAGCTCCTCATAACCACCTAAGCTTCTGCTTGGAGAGAACCTTCCTGAAAATGAAGCCAGTGCAGAGAGAGCAGAGAAAAGACAGGAAGAGAGCCCTGTGCATGTCTGGATCAAGCTGTACCTGAAATCTTTATGCCCTTGGATGTTTCAGGTACCAACTGTATTCTCTCCACATTACCTCCTCCCTTCTTAAAGATTTTTTTTTTTTAAAGTTGGCTTGGGTTTCAAGCATAAGTAGTCATTGGAGTTCTGACTTGTATCTATTTAATGCCTTTATTATTTTTCTTTATAAATGAACTGCTTTTAAAGTGCATTTTAAGTGAAGTGTTCCTAACAGTTATTGAGGAGCATGTGGTTTCCAAAATATCTCGCTGTTACTCAAGAAAGACTACTGTGTTTGAGTGCGGGTGATCCTCTCTACCCCCGAGAGGGTAGATGTGAGGCCACAGTGTGAGAGTGACAGAAAAAGAAGCAAATCTCTAACTCCCAAGCCACTTCTGCCCTGTCCCTCTGGATTTAGCGTCTGACACATCCTGGATCCACCAGCCCTGCTCCCTCTTTCCCTGCGTGAGGATCTCGTTACTGAGTCTGAGGCATCGGATATGGCATTTGTTATTGTATCTATAAACTGTAACTTCCTTTGAAAATGTGATTAACGAATTGCGAACGGTTTCCAAAGGTTTATAAACAGATACTTTGAGAGCCACGGGTAGGTTTGTAGTTTTTGGTGCCTGTTTTATGAAAAAAATATGTGGGGGAGAATTTAATAAGGAAAGATATTCTGTGCTATGAAATACTTTGAGGTGGAGTTTCAAATAAAGGCCAGATGTGGTGAACACACAAACCAGCCTGTGGCCTAGGAGGATGGGACAAGATGGGCACCCATCTGAGGAGCAAGCTGGAACCATTGGGGGAATGTCTTCTGTGCCTGAAACTGCCAGGTGGTGTTTAATTGTCTGCATGTGAGTGCTCTTCAGGGTTACCTACAGGCTGACTTTGGAAGCATAATGGGATGGGCTAAGGTGATGACCATGCTCATATTGGTTTGAAAAAAAACAAAAATGCCTTTGCTTTTCCTGTGTTTCTTTGGGAAGGGCCAGAGGAAATCAGCTACATACATCCACGCAGCCTCTGTGAAACAAATATTGTGTATGCTAATAATTGATAAATTGTACGTGCCGCTCCATGCTGCCAACAGGAAGGAAGGAGATGGGGGTGAGAGGCCCACAACTGGAGAGGAAGAAACCTTGCCCAAAGCCAATGCCATCTGGCACAGGGGTGTGGCCAAGGGCGGAGAGCCAGCCATTGTCTGGGCAGATGTTCTCTCCCAAGGCAGGCATAGTCCTCAGCTGGCAAACACCTTCACCACTTCCCCTAAGGTCTGCGTGCTTCTCCTCTTGTGCCAGGGGCTGAAGTGGTCCTTTCAGGAGGAGGAAAGGAGGCACATCTTTTCTCTATGCACAAGAGAGCAGGGCTCAATAGCTACCGGGTACTTCATCCCTTCACTCCTGCCTCCATTCATCCCCTTATTTGCTCTTTTAACCCCCACCCCCTAAACATACCCCAAAATACATTTATCAGACCCTGAGCCAAGCCCAGGTGAGCCTCGGGAAAGCATGGAGATGCTGTCTGAGAAGGGTCATCTCCTGCACTCAAGGTGTAGATCACCATTCACTACTTGTCCATCAGGGCAGTTAGAAGAGCAGTTAAAAACCATTGCCCCACACTTGATGGGATGAGCGCTGGGTGTTATGCTATATGTTGGCAAATTGAACTCCAATAAAAAAAAATATTGCCCCAGAGCCCAACTCCAGTTCTAATCACACACAGGCTGTGTGCTCCAGGGCTGGCATGCAGTTTCTCTGAGCTCTGTGTTGGTCGTCTATAGGATGGGGGTAATAGTCTTCAACTTACAGGGCTGGTGTGAGACGCAAATGGGTACAAACATGGTTAAGCACAGAGTGTGTCCTGACCAAGAGTCTTGAGAAATGCCCACTCAGCCAGCACTAATAACTGCTAATGTCATGACTGATTCATGAGACGTCGCAGCCCCTGCCTCCTTCCTAGACAGTATGCTCATGGGATAAAATATTTCCTTACAGTGTGGTTGTTTATTCATATTTCTATTCTTTGAAAGAGGCGGTTCAAAATGTGTGGTGGCCCATTCTTCTCAAAGTCGAAGGGAAGGGTCTCAAACAGGACATGGTCCCGAGGCCAGGTGGGCCTCGGACAGAGCAATGGTCTCTTCCTCTGGAATTTGCAAATCAAGATCTCTGGATGTCCAGCTTCAGAGGAGGTGGCCCTAGGGAAGGGGAGTCTCAGTGGAGAGTCGGTGGAAGCAGAGTATCCAAATAGTTTAAGTTTTTGCTGTTTTGTTTTTGTTTTTGTTTTTGCTATTTTGTAAGCTTTTTTCCTCCCCCCCTCGATTTTCCATGTAACTACTGCTCATTGCAGACATTTTGAAAATACCAAAAAGTGCAAGAATGGAAGACAAAATATTGGCCTCACAATCACAACATAGGCAATACAGGGATCGCCACCTGCCGTTCTGCTAACTAAACCAAAGGTAAGTCCTTTGAAACAGTTACTGCTTTCAGTTTCTCTAACCAGGAATTTTGAGGAATTTATAAGATGTAGTAACCAATCTGTTCTGCTTTCCAAGGGACTGCCTTTAGGAAAAAAAATTAATAGAAGTTTTCTGCTGGCCAGCTTCCCCCTCACCTCCTATCATTCCTCAGGAAGAGTGATGCTCTTCTTCCAGGCCCGGTGCTAAGTGCAGTGCATACCTCCTTGGAAGGGTGTTTGCCTCACAGATGGGTAAACGCAGAGCCCCGGGGTTGCAGGTCACATGGTGCCATTGCTAATTGACAGCAGAACTGCGATTCAACTCCATCTTCTCCTGATGGCTCAGCCTCTGGTCCTCACCCCCCTCTGCACTGCCTCCTTGTAGGGGGGTCCCTGCTCAGACGGCCACCACCCAGCAGGCTTATTAACAGGTGCAGAACCGCGCCAGAAGCAGAATCCCACCAGCCAACGTCGTGCCCCCGTTCGACGTCGACTCATTCAGGCTGCCTTGAAACCGGCCTTCATGGCCGGGAATGCAGGAGTCAGCTTTAGATTGAGCACAACTACCATACGCCGAGTGAGTACATGGAGCTAGTATCGTGCCACGTACCCAGTGCACACTATACAAGATCCAGGAGGCGACATCAGACAAGCCTAGTAGCATCTCATGGTCCCGTGACAGCTGAGATTTCCACCAAAATCCTGCTGGCGCTTTGGTTGTATGATGCCACGGGGCTCAGATCTTGCTAGGTAAGCCCGATGACAGCGTGACAGAGGTGTGGTGGGGGAGGGGGATCCCAATGAGTCTCTGTGCAGAGATGAAATCCCTCACGTTCGTGGGAAGATGAGAAGCCCAGATACACGAGGGAAGCAGGGCCGTGAGGGTGTGTCCAAAAGCAGCCGGAAGGTGGGAGAGAGGCAACAGGGCATGTCCAGACAACAAGCCTTTTCCTTTTTCCACCAGGTACCATGCTCTTATTAATTAATGTTTTTAAGTGTCTCAAAGATGAAAAGTTCTATGCGCTCTCTTAGTGTGATTACAAAATCCTTTTGATCGCTGTAAAACTAAAACAGCTTTGGTATTTTTTAAAAAAACAACAATTAACAGGCTGCTTTGAAAACCCAAATGACCTTTATCTTAATCAGTGTCCTCTGAGTCGCTGTGAGTCACCCACTTGGTGTGTGGGGAGGAAGTGGCCCAGCTCCGCCAGTGGTTTTGTAGCTTCAGTGTGGGTTATACATGGCGGCTGGGTTTAAATTCCCATTCTCAGAAAGCCAATCTGTCTTGTCATAGCAAGCGAGTCATAAAAATGAAAATCGTGCTGAGTGGCTGGGGCGGGAGGAGCTTTTGTGCCAGCAAAGGGCCTGGGAAGCGGAGACTCTGACCCAGGGAGGGGAGTGCCGTCTGCAGGCATCTGAGTCAGGTGAAGGGCCCATGCTAGGGAAACACCAGCCCCTGGCAGAGAAGAAAGAACACGGATGTTGCCTGTGAAGGAAAGATGCCCGTGGGTACCTGGAAGATGGTCCCTCTGATAGGTTAGAACACTCTCGACAAACCCCCCACTATAGTTTTCTGGGCAAAGCTTAGGTGCAGGACAGCCTTCAAAACGAATTTCAGGGGTGCTTGGGTGCCTCAGCTGGTCAAGCGTCTGACTTGATTTCAGCTCAGGTCATGAACTTGGGGTCTTGAGATCAAGTCATGTGTTGGTCTCATGCTGGGCAGGGAGTCTGCCTGGGATTTTTCTCTCTCCCTCTCCCTCTGCCCCCTCCCCTCTGCTTGTTCTCTCTTTCTCAAAAGAAAAGAAAAGAAAAGAAAAGAAAAGAAAAAAAGAAAGAAAGAAAAGAAAAAAGAGAAAAAATCAAAGTTCCAAACAGAGCTGCACTGAGTTCTTGAGCATAGACAGTGTCATATTCCTAAAGCCAATTTCACATAAAGGTTTGTGATACCTGAGTCATTAGGAAATAATATCCAGCATAACAAGAGGACCTCTATAGGTTGAAAGTGTGTCTGTGACATTTGCCAAAGCAACTTTTTTTGTGCATTTACAGTACTGTAGTTGGCATTACTCCCTCGAGCAGGAGACCCTTGGGAATCGAAATGTGTCAGGCTGTTTTGAACATGCTCAATAACTGGGCACCATAAGGTGATTCCAATTTTGGAACTGCAAAGACAATGAATTTTCCTATTCACTCAAGTGAAACCAGAGATAGCATCAACCAATAGTGAGTGCACTGAGACATGTTTCCCGTCCAGTGGCGCTACAGTTAACCACCCACACGGAGCCAGCCTTCTGCTGGGGTTTCCTCCTGTGGCCAGCGACACCTGCCTTCCTTGCCTGCCACCCCAGTTCCCAGTACCTCTCCTGGCTCAGTCCCCAGGAGAAGCACTCCAGTCTTACTGGCTCTACTTGGAGGGATAGTGCTTCAAACAGAGAGACCTCTCTTAATGTCCAGGTTCCTATGCTAACTGCCAGGAAGCTGGCAATGAATTTGCACATGAAGGAAATAGAGGGAAAGGAATCTTTCCTTCCAAGCCAGCTACCACCACCGCCCTTGTCTCTGATTTATGCCTGTGATGGTATCAATGAAGGCTGAGCCTTCATCAAACATGTATGAGTATGTGCATGTCTGTGGGATTTTATGTAGGCAGACACTTGCCACGATGGCTCTATTTTGTTTCTCTCTTTCTGTTAAAAGTTTTAAAGATACTTGTGAAGGAGAAGACATAAAGGGAGCCACCTCTGTGCCCACATCTTCTATAATTGTATCTCTGACCCTTCCAGCTAGAGTTTGTCTGCCTTTTCCCCTGGGGTGGCCCTTGTTCTCGTGCCCCCAAAGGACACAGGATTTTGCAGCATAGACATACATGTGACCATCTTTCTAACCCATCTGCTCTCTGCCCTGGCCACATCCTGACCACGAAATTGAACAGGTTCTCATCCGTTACTGCTCTGTGCAGCCCACTGGACTGGTGACCCAGCAAAATGTTTAGGGGTCTGATTTTTTTTTTTTGCGGGTGATTCTGAAATATACTGATTTTATAAAAAAAAAAATTCTGGATGCACACTGGTCTGAGTAAGCCCAAGAGACTTCTGATGTCACTCATGACTCATAGGAAAACCAGAGATCCCCTGCAAGGCTGACTCAGTCCTCTGGGTCTTATATTTGTCTGCGATCATAGAGATGTGGGCAGAGGCTGGAGATGCAAGTAGAATCAGAGAAAGAGGCAGTGGGCCAGGGGAAGCACGCAGGGCTCATCAAACTACCATGTCCATTGCTTCTATCTTTTATGCGTCTCTTGAGATTGACTCACATCTCTCCATCCCTCTTACCACCAACTTAGTTTCAGCCACAATACCCTCCTCTTGATGAGAGTGAGTGTCTCCTTAGCCTCCGTGCAGGGACTCCACCCCGGCAATCCACCATCCAGGGTCCAGCCAGGGGGATCCTTCCGCAACCAAAATCACCACTTGGCCTGAATCCTCATGGTTCCCCATGCTCTCTAGGATGATATCCAATGTTATGCCACGGTCCCCACCAGTCTGCCCTGTTTGCTGCTCTGACCTCTCTGTCACCACTTCCCGACTCTCTCTGTACTACTTGCCAGCTGGACCCAGCCGGCTGCTAACAACGTCATCACCGTGCTTGCCTTCAGGCCCCTGTCCCCGTCACTCCAACTCAAAGTCCAGCATCTCCTCAGGACCCAGAGGAGACATCAGCTCCTCTGGGAAGTCTGTGCTGCCCAGGGCACAGCTGGCTCAGTGCTTCCTCAGTTCTCCTGAGCCTCCTGGCTCTGTCTCCACACCCATCACATTGTGTTGCACATGAGTTGCTTACTTGCCTAGTTTGTTCCCAGCTAGGTCCCAAGATCTTCGGGAAAGAGGCTATTTCTCATTCGGTATTGAACCTGCAGTGCCCAGCAGAGAGTGCCTGGCAGGATAGGTTCACCATGAATAGCTGAGTATGTGAATGAGTAAATAGAGTAAATGAACAAATTAGGGTGTATATTCACTTAATGAGCACAGGTATGACACATATTAGGGGCCTGGCCAGTTCTAGACCTTTTGTGAACATGAATTCCTTTTATCCTTGGAACAATCTCATACAGGAAGCACTGTTTCTGCACTCATTTTTCAGCGCAGGAAACTGAGGCCAAGGAGGTTGAGTAACTTGTCTAAGGTCATGTAGCTGATGGGGGAGGCTGGGGCTGAGGCTGACCTTAGCCTCAAAGACTGCTCTGCCCCATGGACAGGTAGTCCTGCCTGCCTGCGATGTGTCCTGTGAGGACATAACAAAGGGATGATGGCAAGGTGACCTGGGATCACAATCAACCAGCTCCCTGCAACTCTACATTGCACGGAGCTGAGCCTCAGATTATTAACTCGCAAAGGAATCTTTCCTTTAAATATTCACAAATGTACTGTTTATATTTGTATTTGAGCCTGGATGAACTAGGCTTCCACATAAGGGGCATCATGGCCATTCGATTCCCAATCCCGCCGCTCTAGTAGGAGCTAGGTAAATACCTTATCTGCTCCCAAACCATCTTCCTGGAATATACTAGAAACTTAGACAACCCAAGGGAGGTTTTGCGGAGAAGCAGGCATTTGGGTCCTTGGGGTTTTGATTTAATTTGGAGTGTGTGTGTGTGTGTGTGTGTGTGTGTGTGTGTGTGTGTGTGTCTTCCTTTTAGATGTTCTGGACTTGTGTCTGGCAAAGTGCGACCACAGGTCTGCCTAGGTTGGCCTGTGTGCCTTTGTCAGACATTGTTTTTATAATCATTGGGTCCAACTGGGAGAAGCCAGCTGTGGTTGTATAAGTGTCCCCTTGACTTGTTCCTCAGGGGTGTCCAGCCTTCCAGGGAGAGACAGGCACAGAAAGCCTCACATTGCAAACTGGAACCCAGAGCCTCCTGGGTGAAGGCTGGCAGGACCAGGCCTGGCCTGTGGCGTGAGGGCTCAACTCTGTGAAATCCCCAGCTACAGGTGAGAGAAATGCCAGCTCTTGGTGGCAAGACCATACCCTCATCTACTGGGGGGTTCACTGGGGTAAGAACAGGGGCAGACCCCATCCCAAGGAGAAAGGGGCAGGGAGGCTGAGGAGGATGTGCAGCAAAAGCTCTGCCTGGTTGAGCCAAACTACTTTCTTGTCTCTGTATTCCAAGTGTGTTAGTGCTCCCCTTTGCCCTGCGGACATCCACAGAGAATGGAGAAGTGGCACCTGGGAAGTATGTTCTGAAACACACGTGCCCGCCGCACGGTTACAGAAGTCAAGCGAGGAGCGCAAAGGTCCAGGCATCTCCTTGGTGAAGCGCAATGGCCAGCCCCACGGTGCGGTGGGCATAATTAAATTATTGTGCCCAAAAGCCCATGGTGTCAACCTTTTTATTTGCATTCTTTGGGTCTTATCATTTAGGATTATGTAAAAATGACAGCTGCTTATAATTATTTGGAGGTTGGAGCTGCAATAATTAAAACCATCTGCCTTTATCTTACCGCTACCAAACTTAACCCCAAGAGGTTGGGTCTACTGAACTTCAAAGAGGGAAGTAAGAAATAAAAGAAAACTCCGTACATTACTAACAAATTTCTTGTGATTCATTTAAATGTATAACCAGTTATTCCAACAGCATTCAAACCTTTAATTATCTTTTAAATATATATAATTTGGGACTGCTAATTAGATAGCAATTTAATGCTCTCATGGGGATTCAGATGCACTGTCTTTCTAAAATGTAAACTCCGGGAGGAATAATCATTGGCATTCAAATGATTGAATTCTTCAGTTATTCAAATGAGTGTGGGCATTTTCACTATTGGAATCATTTGAATATTCTGCTGTCAGCCCCAGCTGTAGGGTTTACAGGGCTCCTGCACCGAGCAGGGGTAAGGCTAGGCTTTCTTCTGGTCCAAGTCCAGCCCTCTGGAGAGAAACCAGCCGGGCTCCTTGGGAAAGCCTAACAACACTCCAACAGCTCAGTTAAGCCTTCTCATAGATACAGATGGTTCTGTTTTCCTATTTTAAGGAGGAGCAAACTTTCCTGGAATTTACAGTTATGAAAGCTTTAATGCTTGCTTTGCAGGCCTTCTCCGTGCTGGTCTGCCCGCTATTGTCTGGGCAGTTAACATTTTAATTAATAACTCCCTCCCTGCAACAGGCTGTGGCAGATGGAGGAGGTGAGGGCTTCACTCTGCTTTCAGCTTCCACTTCCTGTGTATTCCTACCCCCGTGGAGATGGTCCTTTAAATTATATAAAGATGTGCATCACATGCAGAAAAGCAATTGATCAATTGATGACACTGGGCAATGATAGAAGCCAGCTCTCCCATCTCAGACTCACAATATGGCTAGGGTTTGCATTCCTGAGTCGGGGCTAGTAGCTAGCAGCTGAGGCTCATTTCCCTCACGAGGGGAAGGAGGTGCAGACAAATCTATAGGAATTTTTAAGAGATCATTATTCAACACATTGCATGTAATTACATTTTGATGAGCTTTTTATTGCTAATTCATCATCCAAGATGTGGCACTCTAGATATGAAATTAATCTAGTAAAACAAAGGTCAGAGTGTGTCCATTGTAAAGAAAAGCTTTGTCCTCATCAAATCCTTTTGCCAAACAATGAAGCGGCCAAGAACGTTATCTCTAAACCGAATTTCCTTAAAGCCCCTACCCCTGAGTATTAATAGCACAAAGCCAATGCTCCGTGGCACTTCTAAGTGCAAGTGTGGATTCTCCAAGTAAGCTGGTGTGATGTGAATTCATGTGCAGGGGCCTGAGATAGGATGGAAAATGTGAGTGATGGCATCACGTTAGTGCAAAGGCCTGCGTGGGTTCACACGAAACTGCATTTGAAGCTCCAGACTACAGCAAGTAGATTTTTGCAGAGAATTATCAGTCCACTGGGGTCCTGGCTTTCTTTGAATTCCCTCTGACGCTGTCCCAGAGACCAGGATTCAAGGGCAAGGTTTTCACTTGGGAGGGGTTGTCAAGAAATGCCTGTAGGGACATGACAAAGTGACTCAGAGACACAGACAGGCAGGCAGCCAGCACCAGGTGCATCATGAAGCCTGGCAGCGCTGGGGGCAGCCAGAGCTCAATCCCACGGCGGGGCTCGGAGCCACTGCCTAGGAGGCACCTCGAGATACCTAGCCTGAGAGATGGGAGTGCTCAGCAATCTTTGGTGGAGGGATGCTAATTCTCTGGTGCCTCTGGCCTGCTGTGGGCTGCAGAGGAGTGCCCTCCAAAAGCCAGGGAGTCTTCAGCTGGGTGCTGGCAGCTGCAAGCCAGGCCGGCATGAGTGGACATGGTAGGGGCCGAGGGGACACGGGCAAGCGCTTCACTAAGCTTATTCCCAAGTAGGAACCTATCAGTAGAACTTCCAGTCACCACCCCTCATGCTCTGGAAGTCTGTCCTAAATCTACCAAAAGATTCCAGGCTCACAACATCTTGACCATCCCATGCCTCAGCATCTTTGCTTATACTGTCCTCTTAGCCTGAATGAGTACGCCACGTCTCTGCACAGTGATCTTCTTTTCCTTCCTCAGGGCTCAGCTAAACTTGCCCTACCCAGGAAGGGCTCTCTCCCTGACCATCCAGCTAAGGGAGGTGCCTCTCCCTACTTTTTTGTTTTCTCAGATCTTTGTTTCTTTTGGAGAGTTTAGCCAAAATGTGTAGTACTTTTTATTTATTTGTTTACTTATGAGCGTTACAAAATCTCCATGAGACTGCAAACAGGAAATGAAGGGGAATTATGTCTGTCTTGTTTTATCACTAGATCTCCAGCATCTAATAGAGTGCCTGGCACATGGGAAGTGTCCAATGAATAGATGCCAGGTGAGGGAGGAATGGCAGGAAGGAGGGATGGAGGGAGGGAAGAAGGAGGGAGCGAGTGAGGGTGGAGGGGAGAAGAAGGGAAGGAAGGAGGAAGGAGGGAGGGAAGGAAGACTCACAGCACCAGCAGTGCAAGGGCAAGCTAGACTGGACTGGATCACAGACTATGACCTCGGGCTTCTAGGCTGCACACCAGCTCCCCACAGCCTTCTCCAGCCACCCCTTCCACAGTAAGACACCAAGCGCTTTTACAAATTTTATCAGTATTTTCATCTTGGTGCTTAATAATACAGTGTGTCATCAGTTTCCTAGATGTGAGTCTTCTCTCTCCACTTATTTACCACCCCATCTCTTCTTCTGGGTACCTCACCAGGCTAGGGATACACAGAGGTGAGCAAAACACAATCTAATCAGCATTCTGGTTGTGTGCCATGCAGTGAGGGGCAGATGTATCAAGATATTTCTATAACTTAGTACAGAGCCCAAACTCAGAGGCCTATGCAAGAAGCCTGGTGGGATGGGAAGACACCTCTTTGGGGAGGGGGGGATGGAGGGTGCAGGGGTGCACACTGGGGTCCCGGAGGGCTGTGGTCAGAGCCACCCCCAACAGAGGCTCCCAGACTTAGGGAAGTCAGGCTGTTATTGCTGTAAGCGACAGATACCAATTCTTAATCACTTGAGCAAAGGGGGGAATTTACTGGAAGGGTATATGGAAGCTCTCTGCTCCCACTGCATTGAGAGGAAAATACATAAACCAATAAACAAGGAACTGATAGGAGGTCTCTTTTTTCCTTCTTCCTTCCTCTTCCCTCCTTTCCATTGCTTTCCTTCCAGCCTTCCTTCTTCTTCCTTTCCTTTTTGGCAGAATCAGGACTTAAGAAAAACAAACCTTCCATCTACTCTTACCTTTGTATCAGTCAGGGCCCCAGCAGGAAGCACATGGCATAGTCACGCTGGCTAATTAAGGAAGGTTTAATAAAGAGGCTATTGTAATGGGGTGCTGTGGGCAGGGTGAGGGAAACGAAAAGAAATGGTGTAGTCCCCTGAAGCTGGGAGCAATGGGGACCCTTCTAGTACTCTGCCTAAAGGGACAGAGGAAGGGGCCCTAATAGCGCCCCGAGAGAGACAGCCACAGAGACAGGGAGGCTAGCATGGTGCAGCCAGTCCTGGGGCACCCCCACCCCACCTGCCTCCCTGTGCCTCTCGAGAGTGCTCCCCACTAGCCGAACCCCACCCCAGCACCCATCGCAGAGGAGCCGCTGCCCAGTGCCATCCAGGGCAGGGTGCCAGGGCAGAGAGCAGAGGGAGGCTCCCCAGCTCAAACTTCACTCTGTAACAGAACCTTATAACACTGCTTCCTAATTAAGGACATTCTTTCAACAGAATAGGTTTAATTTTATGAAAAATGACCAGAAGCATGTCATAGTCCATCATCACCCTTTTTTTTTTCTCCCCTTGAAGACTGGCCCCAGTTTGCTTTCTGAGGGACAGTCCACGGCCTAGAAGTCAGTTACTCCCTCTGGGATGGGCACCAACACGCAGGACAGTATGAGGGCTTAAGAAGGCCACACACACAGAGATGCTCAGCACGGAGCCTGGATCCCGACCCACTGAGTACCAGCCCCCCATCTGCTCAACCCCATCTCGGCCCCCAGTGTCCAAGCACACACCCAGCACGGAACTGGGGGGACCCCAAGGCTGTGGAGTCATTGAGGCTTGCAGAACAGAGGGTAGCTCCCATCCGACAGAAACTCGGGCATCCCACAACCTTGCTTAATGCCCAGGCTCTGGAGGTGAGAGCGTCCCCGCTCAGGGCTGCATTCCTTGCCCCCAAGTGTCCAGACCAGGGCCATTCAGTGCTGTCAACAACTTCATCGAGAGGAAGGCATGCAAGCAAGGCTCTGTCTTCTTTTTCACCAAATGATATATTTCAAAAAGAACAGGCTTGCTACACGGGGGTCACACAGGCTTGTTTATTTTTTCTCAGGGAACACACTCCCCTGAGCAGATGCACTTACTAGGCATCCCTTAATTCTCTCTTTTAAACTAAACGGAATGGACTCAGACCAGGCCTGAGCTGGAGTCTCCTGGGCTTCCTTCTGAGAAGGTGCCGCGGTTGGCGACACCATCTGTGCAGGGGACAGGGCGCAAGGCGGTGCCCGGGCGCCACCTACTGGGGAGTCTCCTTCACTTCATCAGCGGCCTGCGCCAGGGCGAGAAGGAAGGCCAGCACTTGGGAGAAAGGTTTGTAAATGACCTTAGGCCCCCACCTCCAACACCCCGACCCACCGGGCCCTGCGTGGTTCCCAGACCAGAGCAAGAAGTCGTGCATCTGGTCAGGCCTGAGGACAGGGGTCCTGGGGAGGATGTGGGGCCTCTGCTGAGTGGGAAACAATGTCCTTGAGGGTGGTGGGGTGGATACAGTTGCATACCAACTCCTCTGGGAAACCCTTCTGCATTTCAAGGGCATGTTTCCTCAAGAAAAGCATTGAACTTAGCCTTTAACTCCCACTGTGAGCCCATAGCTCTTCTTGGCCTCTCTTGCTGTCAGGGAACTCTTGCTTTGTGCAGTGAGCTTCTGTGGGCAGAGGCACCCCCCTTTGTCCTGCTTCTATGTCCCTACTCGCTAGCACAGTGCTTGGCTCTAGGAGCATCTGATGAATGCCTTCAGGCAAGCAGGAGAGCAGAGAGAGGAGCAGAAAGAGGAGGGACTGACCAATCACATATAATTCAATTTCTGTGCCTGATATAGCAAGGGCTCAATACATGTTTGATGAGTGAATGTGTGGCACCTGCACTTCTCATTTATCATGGGAAATTGGTACCCAGACATGTAGTCATCAACATCATTCAAACATCATCAAAATCATTCAACAAATAGTTACTGACTCTCTTCTGCGCAGCAGCAAAATCCCAGGAACCCTCAAGCTACAGTGGGGGGAAAAGTTGAACACATCAACATTTCCCCAGAGTGATTAGTGATCCAAGGAAACCATAGCAAGGGATGTGAAGGGAGATGAATTAGGAAGGGGGTGACTCCTTTGGTCCATGAGCAGGGGAGCCTCTCTGCTGGGGTGACATCTCGAGGAGGCAGGGAAGATGAGAACAAGCCAGCCATGGATGTGGATGGGATGAAATTCCAGGTAGAGAGAAAAGCAGGAAGGAGGATTCAGAGCAGGAAGGAGCTTGTGGGGGGAGGGGAGGGTTGGAGGAACAGAAAGGACCAGAGTGTGCCTGGAACACAGGTGAGCATTGTGGGCAGCCACACATGCTCAGGCAAAACGGGGAGGTGGAGTCAGGTCTAACAGGGTGCTGGGGTCACAGCCGGGAGTTTGGGTTTTATACTAAATGCCAGATAGGAACCCTGCCATCTGATTGGCATCTGTGAAAGCCCCCCCTGACCTGCAGAGTGAATCATGCCAGGGTGGCGGCGGGGGAGAAGCAAAACCAGGTACCCAGAGAAGAGCAGAAAAGGGACTGAAGCCATTTGGGAGAGACGGAAAAACAGGGGCCCTGACCAGGGCATAGAGACAGAGAGAGGTAGGAGGGCTTGGGGCACACTTCAGAGCCAGATCCAATGCACCATGGTGGTGGGGGATGGGGGCTTGGCATGGGGAGGCCACGCCCACATCTGCTGACCCAGAAAGGACCCTTAGCATATGCACTGAGTAGGTGTGGATGAGCAGAAGAAATGAAGGAAAATGAACTGAGGTGTCTCAGTGCAGGGATTAGCAACACAATAAAAGCAGGAGATGTGTGGGATGGGAGCCAGGCCCTGCATAACTGAGGATCTGCACAAGGATCTAAAGATCACATCTAAACTCCACATTGTCAGTTTTTGGAACAACACAGAATCTCTTCATATGATCTGTTGCTTGAGCTAAATCAGTTGGATCCGGACAAGGAGTCTAATATTGCCCCCCCAATTTTATTTTTAAAAAATTTTTTTTAAAGTGGTACTTTTTTTTAAGATTTATTTTTTATTCATGAGAGAGAGAGAGAGAGAGAGAGAGGCAGAGACACAGGAGGAGGGAGAAGCAGGCTCCATGCCGGGAGCCCGACACGGGACTCAATCCCAGGATTCCAGGATCGCGCCCTGGGCCAAAGGCAGGCGCTAAACCGCTGAGCCACCCAGGGATCCCTCCCAACTTTAAAGTTCCTATTTAAATGGCATGTGATAGGCATGGTCTACTTAGCATTTCACAAACGTTTACATGTGTCTATGCGACTGTCCACTTCATTCCATAGGCGAGGACGGCAGCCTAAGAATATATTTATTAGCACGTCCACATGTTAACCCATGTATTCAATGACCTTCTACCCACTGGCCCGGGCCGTGCAGTTTGGTTTAGGGGGTTCTGCGGCTTAGGAGCGAACTCATGTGGCCGAAACCACCAGAGCTGCAGGGCTAACCCCAGAAGCCCCTCTGCCCCTGCCAGCGACCTCATGCTCCCAAATTCCGAACAACTCCCCATTTCCACTCCACAGCCTGAGAGGGACGGGTTGAGGCCACAAGGAAGGAACTAACTAGCCATCCGCTGTTTGCACAGATGACCAGGATGGAAGAGCAATAGGAGGTGGTGGTGGTGGTGGGGTTTGTTCCAACCCACTTTCAGGAAAGAGCCCGAAATGTCTGGTCATGCTCTAGACCTGTGCTGTCCCCATACGGTAGTGCTAAGCCACATGCAGCTCTGAGGCACCTGCACTGTGGCTAGTCTAAATGAGATGTCCTAAGAACATTAAATACATATCAGATTTTAAAAGTTAGTATGAAAATAATGGAAAATAACACCTTCATAATTTTTTATTGATTATGTGTTGAAACTGTGTGATTTTTTGGATACACTAGGTTAACTGAAATATATTCTTAAGCTTAATTCCACCTAATTCTCTTTTGCTTTTTCAGATGTGGCCACTAGAAAATTTTAAATTACATAAGCAGCTCATGTTTGTGGCTCACATTATATTTTTACTAGACAGTGCTAGTCTAGACAGATTCTAACTATAATCGTCCAATGACCCTGTTATTCATCCATGCGGCTGCAGAGTCCAGGCCTCTTGGTCTCCAACCACTCCACGTCCCATTTCCTGAAGATCCAATCAGGGGCGAGGAAGTTGGCACATGTAACTTGATTTGGGTTAGGGCTCCTGGTTCTGAAACTTTCTAGCCCCCTTACCACTTCATCACAGGCAGGGTATCTGCCTTCCTCATGGAGAACCGTAGCTCCTCAGCTAGGCACGCATATCTGTCGAGTCTCACTCCAGGCTGCCTTTTCCACAGATCCTCTCTGCCCAGGCCTGTCCCTGTAGGCGCCCTACCTTTGAGCCCCTGGGCCTTTGCACAGCACCTACTGCTAGGTTTCCTATTAAATTACTTAATGATTGAAAGCTTTCACACATGTAAAACATGTAAAACACTTAGCACGGTGCTTATCATAGAAACAGGCATCAATGAATTTTAGAAAAACACTAAAACCACCACCACCAATACCAAACAAACAAAGAGAAATGCACCTTCCCTAGTACTATCTATAGTCACTTAGGCACCCAAAGTATAAAATCTTATCCATCCTTTTAGATTTTGAGTTCTTTGAGGCAGGGCACATCTCTCTAACCACCTCGAGTACCTTGCTCAGGTCAAGGACGTAGTGGGTGCCCCGCAAACACTGCAGGAAAGAACCGAGGTTTCTCTCCATCATTCCTACCTCCCATCTCATCCACCCACAACACTCAGTGGCTGATGCGACTGGCAAATTTTTGTCCAGAATAGAAACCCTCCAGCATCCTTCCCCACCTCCTGGGCCTGCAGACGCAGAGCAAACAGTGTTTGGCAGATGTCAACGTGGTCTCCGTGGAAATGAGTCCTAGATTTTGCCTGTCCCAGGCTTCTCGGTGGAGCCCTGCCTGTGCTGTGGCTGCTGGAAAGGAGCCTTATTTGTGTTCTTTTGGTGGTTTGACCAGGTCCACATTCCAGGCCTCCTTGGGGAAGGAAATCAACTCAGATGACCCTTTCTTCTAAAATGCAGGGGCAGATGGATCACTAAAATGTCAACGAAAATCAGATCACGCTAACGGTGGCACCTTCCCAATTTTATTTCCCTCGATGCCCTGCTGGGCAAGAGAGAAAGAGATATGGTCAAGGCTCAACATTTTAAGAAAAATCCATAAATATTTGGAAGGCAAGGGGAAAATAAAGCACAAGAAAACAAAATCTAACAGTACTTTGAAATATTTTTAACCGGAATGTTAAAGAATGGTAAAGATCCAGGAAAAAAACAAAAAAACAATTCTACTTCCAGATGTCTAAGAATTACTCAAACAGCATCCCTCAGGGTCTAATTTGTGTCCCTCTTGCTGTGCTGTTGTCCCATTCCGTCACCCAGAGGGACTCGAAGACAGCTATGCAGTGCAGCCCCCCATCCAGCACAGGACCCAGTACACCTGGCACCAGGTAAAGGTTTGCTGAGTGAACGCCAGTCTCTCAAAAGTCACAAGGTGCAGCAAGGATAGAGAGGTTGAGAAACACTTGGAGAAAGACCAAGGAGAACCCCGTTATCAACAGGAAAGTATTATTTTAGCACTTTTGCCAATTAAACCAAAGCAAGTCTGCTGGGTGAAGGCTCCTATATCTGAGCTGTTTTTGGAGACACTTCATGATTCACACCCAAGTCATACAAGATTAAAGGAAATACTGGATAAAATCAAGCCAAACATGAAGTTCAAGGGAGAGATTTTATTGGACAAATTAGAAAAATATTGGTATTGTGCTTCATAGAAACCCACTTCTTTCTTCTGGCTGCAGAGGCAGAAAAGGGCCTCAGTGGCAGAAGGAGAGCAAATCAGAGTTATTTTAAGTGAGCTTGCACCATCCTCCCCTGCTGGCCACAACCCCACACTCACACCCACTGTGCGAATCTGGCAGCCCCGTCTAGAACTGACGGGAACGTCCATTTTCAGTCAGGATTCGATGATATGGCGGGGCGTTGGGAGAGGCGAGTCCAGCTGGACGGATGGTTCCCAGCCCCAGGTAGCCAGGGGAGCTGCTGGCAGCTGGCTGTCCCTAGCTATGTGCGACGGGTCTGAGCAGGGGAGACTGATGTTCGGTGCAGATACCAGATTTCCAGGGCAAGCTCACAAGTTATGCTTTCCAGAAGGTCCCAAAACAAGTGGAAACAGACAGTGGCTTTGGAGGGTCCCTTCTTTGGTTCATTTCCTGAGTCCCTACTGTGTGCCTGAGTGGGCTGGTGCTTAGGGAGAAAGGGGGGGGGGGACTTTCTGCCTTTGTTGTTGAGGTAAACAAAACCGAGATGAACAAACCACTTGTGCACGCCATGCATGCAGGTGGATGCTTAGCTAGCTTACCTATCACTCTTCCGTTACCACAGTTTCTAGTATTACTTTTATTGATATTTTAAAAACAGACAAACAGCAACAACAATGTAGGGCTCACAAAGAACCTCACTTTATGGTTGTTGTCTTACACAACAGAGCTGGCCTAGAAAACGGACACTGTGTGTGTAGGAGTGTGTGTACACAATCCCTCACCAATGTTTATCATAACAATTTGAAGCAAGTGAATAATCAAAAGTGTCCTTTAGGTCCTCCTAAGCATACACCACCATCAAATCCTCCCTACCTTTGTAGTAGCTGAGCACAGATCGATAGAGCCAATGTAACACAAGCAGGAAGCTGGTATAACCACCGCTGTCCCCATGACGTCCCAGGGCCTGCTTTGTCACACAAGGCTTTTTGCATGCATTATCCCATGTACTCTGACAATGAAGCTATGACTTATGCGTTAAGGGTATGGCAGGATCACAAGAGAAAATGAAGCTCAGAGAGGCTATGCAACTTATCCAAAGTCACACAGGTAGGATGTGGCAGGACAAGAGTCAAGGGTAACCTGTGTGTTGCTAAAGTTAAGTTCTTCCCACTTAAACCACTGTCTTTTGCCCTAAAGGAAAACACAAAACTCAAGGCAGAGTCAACATCCACTTATCGATCATTCAGATGGATTAATTCATGTAATCCTCAACGGTTGGCATCACTCCAAATCTCTTCTCAGTATCTCATAAAATCAGGGTCAGAGATAGATAAATGGCCTGGCCCTTCCTTATGTTCTTTTTTTTTTTTTAAAGGTTTATTTTATATTTTAGAGAAAGAGAGTGCATGCTCAAACAAGAGAGTGGGGGGAGGAGCAGAGGAAGAGGGTCTTCAAGCAGACTCCCCACTAAGCACGGAGCCCGATGTGAGTTTCCATCTCAAGATCCATGAGATCATGAGCCAAATGGAAACCAAGAGTCAGATGTTCAACTGCCTAAGCCATCCAGGTGCACCCCTTATGTTCTTATCATGGACCAATTGCAAAATGGTTCATCTTGTTTGGATTTTCACAAGTGAGATGCTGAGGCATTTGCCAGGGCCATCCCATTTATGCGAATTTGACACTGGCTATCACTTGGTGAAACCATTCACTACAGTGTTTCAGCAGTGAGAACAGAAAGGACTTGTATTTGTGAGTACTTGCACTGTCATGGGATGATTGGTGCTGGCTGGCTGCCCTGCTTTTCTAAGAGCCTTTCAGCTGCCCCCTTGGTGGCCACAGCTCTGGAAAGTGCCTCAGATGGACTATTTGAGAACAAACCATTTGCTGCATGACCAGGAGATATAAAAGACCAGGAAGGCAGTGTGAGTCAACTGTGTAGGTGGAAGCTGCTCATCTCCATTGCTGCAGAGGGAGAGAAGTTACCTTGGTGACTTCCAACGTCTGGTTCCATTCCATCCCTTTTAAAAAAGCTGATAAATAGGAAGCTAATTCATTCACTGGCAGAGGACCCAGGTTTGATTGTTTTATTGACTATGTTCCACTCCAATTTGGAATAAATAAGCACTAGGAGCCCATACTCAACCACAAACACGTAACTCCTCACCACCCCCAACAGACAACCCTAGCTGAGTGGCTTGGAAATGGAGAACTTGATAAGCTTTTTAGACTCAAATATATTTTTAGACTTAAACACCCTTAAGAAATTACTAGCTTTTTCAATCAGACTTTTCAATAATTCTGATTACATTTGGAACGAGCTAACAAGTTAAAGTTAACTCAATCCTTTTCTGATAAAAAGATTGGTGAAATCAAATATTACCATAAGTCTCATCTTAAAACATGCATGTGGGATCCACATGATGTGGCCATGACTCCATTAATACCAGGGCAATTAGAGCAAAATTGGGTGATGCCGTTCAAACATGAACTCTCTCTAAACAATGATCGATGCAAGAAGCAAACTGGTCCCCACAATGCAGCACAAACAAACATTTGCCAGCAGACACTGAGCCACTATTTTCTGACCATGATGAAAGAAACAAGGATGTGTGGGGCAGATGAGTGCAAGCAAACCCAGGTGTGTGTGGCTATAGAAAACCACCTACACTTTCCTAACTCTCAGAGACAGAGTTCACAATATTATTTTTTATGACTTTATATCTTCTATAAAATGAGCTAAATACACTCAAACCCAAAGGGTTATCCTTCTTTCAACACATGGCAACTACTCCAGAGATAGCAAATGTACTCACCACCAACAGCCCTCCAGAATCCACCGGGCAGCCTATCGCCTCCCACCCAAGGAGCCTGGCTGCCCTTCAGACTCCTCCTCAACACAGTGCTCCAGGCAGCCTCTCCCCAGGCATCAGAGTGGACAGGGACATGATGGGCTGTCCTGGATTTGGCCTGGCCCCACTCCAGAAGGAAAATGGTTTACACATCAGGTCACTAAACAATGCTAGTAGCATTGTTTGCCTGAGCCTCATATGGCTCAG
Organism: Vulpes lagopus; assembly: GCF_018345385.1. NCBI lineage: Eukaryota > Metazoa > Chordata > Mammalia > Carnivora > Canidae > Vulpes > Vulpes lagopus. The sequence goes on along the minus strand of NC_054830.1, from coordinate 22,906,006 downwards.
GCAGGGAATGGAGAAAATCTCAACTGTTCAAATGAAACAAACAAAAAAAAAAGGTTTTGTTGAATATCTTCAATATTGGAGATACTGGGCTTAGGGCATGGAATTCAGGGGCAAATCACACTGTGATGAATTTCCAGGGATCCGGGGTCTAATTTGTTGTGTTCAACGTAACTATGCAATGAGTCGGGCTTGGAGTGTGGGAGACCATTTGTTATATAAAGGTACCCATTATGATGGGTTTCCAGCTGTCTAGAAATAAATTTTTTGCATGTGTGGGCAGCTGTGAGATAAATAAATGCATATACATATATTTTGATTTATAGATAAAAGAATGATAGTAAATATATGTATCCTACATTACTTATTTATTATGTATCAGAATACTAGCTATGAACTATTAAAACAGCCTTTAGGAGACCATCCTATAAATTGAACTTTGAAAGTAAACGCTGCTGCAAAAGTGTCATCACTGTAGAACTGACGAAAATCTCTTAAAATCGTAAAAGGAGAAACACAGAAATAGGTATTTCTCTTACCAGTGGTCTGAGTTCTGGATGCGTCAGGATATATCCATTATTTGTGATTGCAAAGGCATAACCGTGAATCCCTAACTGTAAGAAGAAGTGAGAAAGAAACCTTCATTAGCTGGCTCCCTGGTGAATTCACAAAGCATAAAGCAGCCCGACATTTAGTAATTTACAGCTTAAACTTGGCATTCATAACCCTTATCAGCACAATATTTCATTAAAATGAATGCAAGGCATTGATCCTTGACATTTGGTAGAAATGAAGACCTGTCACAGGATAAGCTCAGCAAATAGCACAATTTAAAATGTCACATCCCCATGTTGGCATCAAAGGGCCTTACTTTGATTTATTTAAAACAAAAACAATTCCTTTTTTCCTTTTAAATAAAGTAGCTGATGTTTCTAGTAAGACCCTCTGTTGAAGCAAACAGTTTTATCAACCTGGGTGTCTTCCGTCACCCCATGGTGAGGAATGAAGAGGAGGCCTCCTCTGATTCACATCTAGACTTTCTTTAAGTACACACCCATAGGGGCCATCTCGAGCACGCACTAGGCAGTCATTTTCCATAATTCTTTAAGGATGAAAGTGTCCCCACCAGCCCAGACAGGAGCCTGCCAACTCCTTTTATATCCTTTCGTCTTTAAATTTGGAGGCTGCCAAGCTTTTCCATGCATGCTTCCATCGACACAAAGCCTGGGTCATTTTCTATGCAGAGCCTCACTTAATTTATGTTTTCTGACTAAATGGGACTATGGGAAATAGTTTGAGAGCAATGAAATGTTTTATTAGCTTTAAAAAGTATGTAATCAAATTTAACACTGCACTTATTTAAATAATAATCCCGGCTTTTTGACAATATTTCTATTACACAGTTGACTGCACCCATTGGCTACAATAAATTTACCTACAAATCATTCATGTATTAAAATGGCCCCTGGCATAAAACTCATACCGATCTCTCTCTCTCTCTCTCTGAAGAAAGAAAATGTAACCCACTTTTGCCAGAGTAGTGAAAGGGAAGAGGGAAAAAAAATCCTCTATTTTTTTTCCCAACAAGTGATTTTATAGTTCTGAGCCCTCACTGTTCCTTTTCTTTCAAATTCTCTGCTGCTCACATTCTTGAATATGATACTATTAAATGATCCAGACAACAGAGTTTACAAACCAAGAATGACCCTGTCTGCTTGTTAGCTTAACGTCAAGGTGATGTGGAATTAACTTCAGAGAATTTAACACCAACAATTAAAAGTTTCCCTTGCATTACATAAAGCAAATATGCATGTGGTAGTCAAGGGCAACAGACATTTTTCTCTTGGAGTTACCTTGCACAGCCAATCTTAATAAGATTCTACAAGACTCTAATGATAAAGTATATTTCATTATGCTGTGAAAGATAAACCAGAGATTTCCTATCCTTTGAGATGTATATCGTCTCTTTCATCTTGTCTCTTGGAAAAATGTCAGACACAGTCAACACTGCATTAATTACCATTATTATGTCCCAGTTTAATACAGACTCAAGGGGTCAAAAAGGACTCAGAGAGTTTGACTTTTTTCCATTAAGGGCAAAAGAGGTATTCGATTGGAAATGCAAACTCAAAATTCGGCCAAACAGGTGATATTTTATGGTCAGCTAATATATTCAGTGCCTTCTAATGCACCTTACTTCAGTTCTTGGTTTGCTTCTAGGAAGTAATACTCAGAAGAAGGCATAACTCTTCATCTATGTTCTCTTCATACTCTATGCTTCTTGTAGAGTACCACTCAAAATGATAATTATTATTTGTAAAGTTGATTATAAGGAATCAAGACATCTGTCAAGCAAGGCCTTTGATTATATCAGGCCTGCCTCCCCACCTGAATATAAGGCTTCATGATAGCCAAGGCTGTGATGGCCCAGCCACCATCTGGTGGTTGGGATGGAGGGAAGAGGAACAGGGAAAGGAGAAAGAAGAAAAGGAGGAGGCGGAAAACCATGAAGGGAACAGGCTTGAGTATAGATGACACCCAGCTGACCTGAACTCTGCTTCTTTCCCTGGAACGCAAAGGCTGAACTGACTTCCCATCCAGTGTCCTCCACTCATTGTCCGACTGCCATCCTTGCCTCCCCCCTGCCCATCAGTGCCGCCTACTGGAATCTGCCTTTGCTGCGCCCCTGCCTCCCACCAAGATGCCACCAGAACAGAACTCCCTTCTTGACTGTGGCCAGTGGCCACCTGATTGCTGACTATACCCTACAGAAAGCTCTTTTGAATCTTCTGGGTTGTATTAGCTGACTGCCCTCCCTCCCGACACTCTATTCCTTCAGCTTCCAGGCCCTGTACATCCAGGTATCCTTCTCTTCACGAGATCTTCATCTTCTGCCCACTCTCAAGCACTCTTTTCCCCCAAGCTTGTATCCCCAGGGCCCCTTGTCTACTTAAGCTCTCTCCCCCAATATGCTTTGGCAAGTACCTGGATGTTGCTGATCCCCAGCTCTGTGCTCCAGCTATAGCCTCAGCCCTCACTGGCAGGTCCAAGTGTCCAACTGTGTGTTGGGCATCTCTACCTGGATATCCCCCAGGTGCCTCAGACCCACCCAGCCCAACATGGTGGATGCTACCCTTTCCACTCCTTTCTTTCTGTGGGAGCACCACCTACCCACCCAGAATCCTAAGTTAGAAACTGGAGCATCAGCCTTGGACTTCTTTATTTCATCCCCAGCTTCTTGATCCAAACAATCACTAATTTATCTCACAGAAATTGCTCAGACTCATTACTGCTTCCCCACCCCCACCATCCAGGTAGATTTAATGTAATAGATTTCCACAATGGTCCTCACTGTTTTTCCTGTCTCAAATAGGAGCCCCAACAAAGCCATCCTCCAGATTTATAAAGGTCAAAACCAACTCTGACCCTGTAGCTCCCCTGGGTAAAACCCACTAAAGACCACTTTCATGTATAAGATAAAAACCATACGTCTATCCATCAGGTCTCCTGAGGCCTGGTCCCTGCCTAAGTACCCATCTCCACCTCCTTCCACGCATTGCCTCTTAAGGCACATGGCAGTAACAACAACCCCGCCCCCCCACATTCTTCTCTCCCACCCACACCTCTAACTCATATATGACAGCTGTCTAGAGCACCTCTCCTTCCCATCTTTTCCAGCTAATTCTCACTCATGCTATAAGCTCAGCATCAGGATCATGTCCTATAAAAAGTTTCTCCTGACTCTGCTCATTGCTCCCTCCTTTCCATACCGTGTTTCCATAAAACCCTGAGAATTTTTCCATTACTACCTTCACCCTAATGCATAAAAATGTGACACCTACTTCTCTGCCTCTTAGTCCTAGCTGGTTCTATCTCTCCTCTACCTTGTTTTCAATGAGACAGTGCCTCTTCCATCACAATGGGCTGTTTATGGGCATGGAGCATCTCACTCACCTCTGCCTTCTACAGCCCCTTGCATAACATCTGACCCATGGCAGGTGCTCCAGTAAGGTTTGTGAATATTTAAGACATTCATTGTTTTACCCAAATATCGTCTAGATCATCTTTAAAGTTTGAACTAAAGTAAATATGACAAATGAGCCAAAAAGGGAAAGGTGATGTGCCAAAGCAGGTCCACAGTCAGTCCTTGGCAAAGCTCTGCCTGAGAAAGTCATCCCGACACTCAGAAACTATCAGGGTAAAATCCTTTCCAATGTTTTGTTGCTTGTTTGATGGCATGTGGATATAACCTACTAGGGATGTGAGTAAGCCTCCAAACACATTCTGCAGATGAACCTCTCAGAAACCAAAAACTTACAGTAAGACAATGTCCACCCTTGTTCTTGGCCACACACCGGTATCCCAATGAAATCTCTAATTTTTGGTTCATTTAAAGTAGAACTGGTCTTCCTGTCCATTCTACTGTGCAGTCCCATGGAGTAATAGGAACTAATCAAACACAAAGCCCTCCAGCACTTGGGGCTGCCAAAAGGGCCCTCGTCCTGAAGCATGCTCTCCTGGAGGCCAGGAGCCTCGTGGTCCAACACCCCAGGGAAGGAGGTGCTTCCCTTCCAAGTGCAAGCCTTTGGGCTAATGAAGTGAACCCAATTATAAAATAGCTCATTATGTTAACAGAGGCTGTGGTGTCTGGAAGTTATTGCTGGGGTGTCTGGAATTCTTAATAAAAATTACAGGAAGTCTGATTGCTTGTGGGAAAATCTACGAAGCTAAGGGAAAATAAGGAATTCTATCTTCTGGGAAAACCCCAAGAGCCAAGAGCTGACTCATCTTTCCAAGGTGTTAATCAGGGGGAAAAGGTGTGATCCACACTGCTCCCTGGAGCTCTTCTGCTCTGGATGAGAGAAGCCTGTTCAGCCGTGACTGTCCCTGGCTGCCGTGCACCCCCTTTCCCAAGTCTTTTTGTGGGAACCAGAAGAGGGCTGACTCAGGTTCAGGTGTGTCAGACCTGTATCTACACTTCCCAGCCTGCTCCTTGGGAAAGCATGTAGCAGAAATGCATGTACTTCAGGAGCTGCTGCTTAGTTTTCTGTAGCCGAGCTTCCTCCATTCTATTGTTAGACTTTATTTCATTCACCTTTGATGAGCTGAGTTGTGTTGAGAAGATTACTTTAAGTGGCTTCAACTAAGAAAGGGGCCAAGTGATACCCACTTCAGGGGAGCGTAATAATGATTTAACGGGAATGGGGCCTTTTAAAGCCCCTTTACCATACCAAACACACAATAAAAAGCTCAGTGAATGTTTTATTGTCTTCTTTTATTTTAACTCATATTATTTTTAGTATTTTAACTATCATTTCACCTACGACTATTATTATTGCCATTTATTATTCCTAATGGCATTAGGGTAATAGCAGCTAAAATCCTGGCTTGCTAGTTGTGAGACTTGGCATGCTATTTAAGCTTCGGGTGCCTCAGTTTCCTTAGCTATAAGTGGGGGTGATGGCAGCATGCACCTCTTATTAAGGGAGATGATACTATAAAGAGCTCAGCACATTGCCTGAGAGAGGAAACTGAGGACAAACAGATGCGTAGGGCCATCATTATCACTTCTGCATCATGTTCCTACCATCTGGATTGCTGGGTATATATCAAGTAGTGGCCCTTTACTAGGGATCCTACATCTTCTCATAGGAAATAAGAGGCTTAAGAAATGTTTGGAAACATTCTCTAAAGATGGGCTGATTTTCTTAACACTGAGCCAGTAATTCTGGGCACCTGGGTTTGGGGATTTCAATAAAAGTAAGGTTCACTATCTTTAGAAGCCTCAAATCCCTCCCTCATTCCCATGGCTTTCCATCTCTGGGAGTGGGGGCTACAGAATTTCCACCACTTGATTATGTGGGTTTGGATCAACCAGCTGTCCTATCATGCCTCTGGAAACTTAACTCCCAACTGTAAAAGCCTTGGTGGCGGATGAAGCTGGTTGTCAGAGGCCCAGGGTGGCAGGAGGACAAAGGGCCTTTGTCATCTCAGTTAGCCCAACCAGGAATATTCTTTTGCTAAGGAGGCTTAGCACTCACCTTTTGTGAGTCTGGACACATTTTAGCTTAGAGTTCATTTCCTCTTGTTATAAAGGTGGCTTTCTAATTTTATCAGCTAAATTGCATGAGAATATGGGAACAGAGATGACTTGCTTATTCAAAGGAGTTTCAAGCAGGTGCTGAGGACCAGACAAAAAGTGTGTGGAAGAGTCAGACCCTCTGGGGACTCTGAGAAGACTGGGCCATTGTGTAGGGGTGGCCAGGGGCTCATGGATGGTGGCCAGGGTGCTGTTGTCCATGCTGAGAGAAGCCCCAGAAGGCATCGCCCCAGGCTGAACAATCCCCATGGTGCTAACTCCTCAGCTGTCCATCATCTTCCCACGCACTGTTTTACTTTCTTAAAACAAAAACAAAAATGAAACAAAACCAGAGTATAGAGCAAGATGATTTTAGGTGGCATGTGGACCTGGTATTGAACTTACTAACCAGGATCACTAGTGAGAGCCAGCTCTTTTTAAATCTCTTCCATCCTTCCAATTATATAAAAAAGAAAGTTTCCACTTAGTATATCTTTAACACTTGCCTTTCATATTACCTTGAAAAAAAGAGAGAACAGACCTCAAGTTCAGAACCTTAGATTATCAAGCAATCATTTAACACGATTTCTTTCTTTTTCTTTTCTTTTCTTTTCTTTTTTTACAATCCTTCTAAAGTGACTGATGACACTGACTTTTCTTTGAAAATGGTGATATGGTGTTTCCTATTAAAATGTAGTTACGTGAAGAAAGTTTTGAGTTGATTTACAAATGAACTATTAAGCGAATAATGGTACAGATGGTACAGAAGCATGGCAACAAATCATGAAGTGTTATGTGAATGGCTTAGATACTCTATTCCTTAAGCACATGGATCTAGGAGTTACACAGACCAGGCTCAAATCACACTCACCACTTCCTACTTATATGGCCCTGAGCTCTGTGAACAGAAGCCCCATGAACCCGAGTTTCCTTATGAGCAGAATGGATATGATAGCACCTCACTTATCAAAGGAGGAGCTGGTACCATGATGTGTGTAATGCACTCTGCACAGCGCAGAGGACTGGCAAATGTTATTTGCTAATATTATGCCACAAGACACCGTCTGGTACCACAAAATGGTGCTTTTGTTAACAGCCATTTTATGCATCCCTCACTTTGCCTCCAACCCGCTGAGGGACAACCTGATTATTTTGGCTGCCTCCATCTGCTCAGCTGACTTGCTCAGATAAGAGTTTGTTGGGATGCCTGCTGACTGGGCTGAGCCACTGGCTTGCTCTTATCCTGACCCTCTGTCCAAAGGTAAGTCTGTCCTTGTCAACTGCCTACTGCATATGACCTTGTATTATAAACCTTTCCTCGTGGCTTTCAAAATTCTTAGAACACCCTATTTTTAAATGGCAGAGGATCCCAGAGTGTGGTCACCTAGTCATTGGGTTCACACATTGTTTTGTTGGGCATTCTACTTTAGCAAGAGTTCAGTGGATGTGAAGCCCACGGGTGCCTGAACCTGGCATGGGGAAGCTGTCAACAGCACTATGCTGGCAGCATCTCACAAAGAAGAGGGCCAGGAGGCCGTGGGTCATACTGGTTCCCTTGATCAATGTGGAACCATTGTTCCCAGTTAATAATAATGGTCAATTCTTCATGCAAGTTTATGAGCATGCAAGTTTATGAGCATGCAAGTTTATGAGTTATTGTTATCACCACTGGACAGAAGAACTAAAGATTTGAGAGGCTTGTCCACTCAGAGCTCCTTGGTGATGGAGCTGGGATCCCAGTGTATCTTCCTCCAGAGCACTAACCCCTATCTTCCTCCTCTGAAGCTCAGAAGGACCATGAGCCCCTCACAACGGTGGAGAATCAGGCTCAGCATGTCCGAGAAGGAGGTGGTAAGGAAGGGGGCTCTGTTAGCCAGTCAACAATCTCAGAATCCTGGCCCAAAGGAGCTTGCCTGCCTCCTGGTGAGGGCAAAGGGATCGCTTGTCAATCTATCAGTGGGCCAAAGAAGAGATGGGCAAGCCAGTGGGCTCGGTGCTGGGGAAAGAGGGCCCGGGTGTGTTTTCAACTCTTGTGCAATCAGGGGAAGCATGCCAGTCCAATGAATGCCTCTCAGAACGGGGAGCAGTGCTGCTCTCTGCCCCTCCCTGCCCTCCCACACTTACACACACACACACACACACACACACACACACACACACACACACACACACACACAGCTCTTGGGCAGTTTGCACAGCTCTGCTGGGGCTTGAGGTGACTTTCTGTGGAGCTGCCACCAGGGACCAACTTAGAGTTTCCTATAGGGAGTTCAAGAACTCTCTGGGTCATCTTTTTAAAAGGTCATGTCACTCCCATGGCTAACTTGTGTATCAGAAAAATACAATGATCACATCTCAATTTATGATTTCACACGTGATTGTTCAGGCCAGGGTTAGGGTGCTCATTAAGAAAAACAGCAAGTCCACTCACTAAAAGACATGCTCAGAACCTAAGCAGGTAGCATAAGGACAAGGCAATGCTGCTTGATGGTGGTGGCAAGCAAAGGCTGAGTTAGGACCACACTGCTTTAAAGGAAGTGGAGCGTGGAGCCTGGCTGTGATGGAAAGCCGGCCCTGGTATATCCGTTGCTCTGATTTCACTAAAGTGCTGATTTAACCACAACAGTGTACCTTGAGAAGCCAGAGGATATAAGTCCAATCAATGTCATCCTTAGGACCCCACGATGGTTACTGTCACCAGTCACCTTCTTGGCAACTGGCCACCACTTTGTGATCAACCCCAGTGGCAGTGCCATCCACCAGCTTTAGGTGGATGCTTGTGTTGTGCCCACCTGCCCCAGACGGGGCACACCCCAGTCTGGAGACAGCTGGGAAGGCACCCAGAGCTGAGGAGGCCTGTTCTCATGGAGGTAGAGTTAGGTCTGGCCAAGGGTATTAATTAATTACTTAATTAATTATTAATTTTCCAAGATAGAGGGAATACTCATGATAGAGTTAGAGACAATTTCTCTTTGGGTTTCATTGGGTTCCTGCTAAGAAGTAACACATTTTAGAGGGTCCTCAGGTTGGGATGAGTTAGGACTCGTTTAGAAGACCATCAGAGATGTAGGACCTGCATAGACCCACATAAATATTTAGACTCCCAGAGATCCAGCATGTGTAGACCTACTCAGATCTTCTCAAACCGTTACTGTTCTTATAAAAAAAAAAAGCACCTACCAGAAAGAGAATAGAGGCACCTCTTTACTCCATCATATTTTCATTTACTACTATGGCAGACTGTGAAGGTATCTTGGACGTTTAGTCCTGGATTATTAATTAGGTGACACATTACCTTGTATTTGGGAATGGTCTTCAGAAGCTCTTTCACTGGGACATCTGTGCCAACCACACCCAGAAGAATGCCCTTCGATCTCTGTTGAAAAACAAACAGTAAGCAACAACAACAACAGTGAGTTACTTTGGTGGAAGGAATAGAACTGAGGGAGAAGCCAACACACCATAGATCTCCATCTGGTGCCTTCTCAAAGTTTCTAGAGATTGAAGATTAACCCAAATTTCTATGAGGCCCCTCTTCTATCCCCCCTACCCCTAAATATTGCTAGACAAAAATGGTAGCTTCTCAGGTACTACAGTAGCTCTCAACACACACCCATACAAAGATGCCCTAGTAGCCATCTCTTCTCCCTCCTGAAAATTCAAAATTAATGGGAACAAGCACAAAAGTTTCAGCAGCTAAGGACTGTAACCATTAATCAGTTTATTTTATGGAAGCTTTCCTTCTATAGGAAAGACGTAGCATAACTGCTCTCCCAATTTATACTGCTGTTTGGTGCCCAGGGGAAAGACGTAATAACCCTTGCATTTGTAGCAGCATGTTGGAACCAAGGACCAAGAAGATGAAGGAATAGGCCTCCAAGGAGGGTCCCAGTTCCCAAAGTCAGGGTGATGGAGTGAAACTGTCAGGGTCAGAAAGGCCTCCCAGAAGAAGACACAAATTGCTACTGTCCATTGTTTCCCTCCAGTTCAAGCCCACCTGAAACCTCAGAAGGTGACCCTTTTTAGAAGTAGGGTATAATGACTTCAAGGAGAAATCATCCTGGATTTAGGACAGGCCCTGTATCCAACAACTGGCATCCTTATAAGAGGACAGACAGACTCATGAGAGGAGAAGGCCATGTGGAGATGGAAGCAGAGATACCACAAATGAGGAGCAGCTGGGCACTGGAAGCATCTTTCCCTAGAGCCTTCTCAGGAGGTACAGCCCATCCAATGCCATGATTTTGGGCTTCTAGACTGGAATTTTGAGAATAACTCTTTCTTGTTTTAAGCCACTCCATTTGTGGCCCTCTGTTACCACAGCTCAAGGAAACTAACACAAGGTTGGTCAATATAAACCAGGGAGGGGTCATCCCACCACACTCAAGGATTGTCTCTGGGTCTTTCCTTTCTCTGGTAATTTCACACTTAACTTTGGGGAAAGTGCTGCATACTGTCACATGACACTTGCTGGGATTCCTCTCTTCTATTCTCAATGTCATGATTCTAACAACAGAATTCTAACAACATGAAAAACTGATAGATCCCTTATCTTTAACATAAATAATGTCACCAGAGCTTGAGTCAGAGAATGTCTGAAATGGCAGTCCTCCTAGTATCACACCAGAGCATGGCTGCTATACTCACGGTTTCGTTCTGCTTACTAAACACAGGCATGGCGACCGTGGTCATCAGGACGAGGCTCTGATCATCGGCCAGCTGGATGGGGAAAGAAGTCAGTTACCCGGGAATGATTTGAAAACCACACATGGCCGGTGGTCACGGCCCTCAACCATCTCATCCTTTCCTGATCAGGGCCATTGGGAACAGACCAGTGCTCACTCAACCTAGTCACCCAGAAGAGAGTGCAATGTCTCTTTACTATGACTTGCAGATTAAGATCCCAGTCCATGGCTGGGGAAACAGAGTCAGCCCCCACCGGTCGGTCCAGCCAATCTGTTACTGCATTCAGCCGTTTGGGTTCAAAGAAAGCCTGCCTTGGATCTTAGTGATTCACTTCATTTTATGACCACAGATTGATTTTATCCTTTCACTTTGCAGACATTTATGTGCGATATGGATGCTGCTCCTTAATCTGAAAATTGAGGATCAGAAAACATGAGCATAAGGGGTTTTATGAGTTGTCCCTGCTGGAAACAATGAAATCTGAAATCATTTATTCTCCCCGAGGTAGCTGAGTCAAGGCCTTTTGGTACCTCTACACATTTCTATGGCCAGTCCCAGACAGAAAACAAAAAAACAAAATACAACAAATAACTTTATCATCTGATCCCTAAAAATCACCTCTAAGCAGCTAAACATTTCTCCTAGAATAACGACCTTTGAAGTATGGCAAACAATGCACTTCTGCAACCATCTGAATTGCATACAAATGCACTGAGCACCACCACCATCACATCTGGTTTTCATGAAGTGTTGGGAGACAGACAGGAACTCTACCCTGCCCCGGTAACAAGTGGGGAAACAGAGTTCTGGACCACAGTAGGCTTTGGTCAAAGACAATATTGGTTTTAATTTTCAGCTTTGAATCTTTATTAACTGTATTTATTAAGCCTCCATATCCTCAAATGAAATAATGGCAATTATTCCCCAGCACTGTTGCCTTGAAGAAAAAATGTGAAACTTCCATCCTGGCATAAGGATGCACTCAAAGGATGCTGGTTTCTCTTCCATGCCTGCAAGGTCACATGGCCAGTAAGTGGCAGAGTCCAAACTGAGCTAAGGCATGTGACACTTCTGACAGGGACCAAAGTTATCATGGCAAGTATGGTAGGAGAGAGATCCTTTCTGGTTTCATAGCCCATTTTAGCCTCAAATGAAGCAATCTGTGAGTGAGAATCCACTATCTTCAGCGTATAGTGTTTTCTGATGTGTGAGTACTTCTCTAGAGCTTTAGTTCCATAGAAAATTCAGGTACTGTTCCCTCAATCTTCTTGGGAATAGGCATTTGAAAGAGAAGATTCTTAACCTTAAGGGCCCACATGGACTGAGGTCTCCATGGAAGGGCAGGCCTTTGGTTAAAAGGTTATTAAACTCAGTCCATCTCCCACCTATCTTGTTTTTCCAATAGATTCTTCAAACTATAGAGCCTCACTACTTGTAATGTGGTTCACAGAACAACAGCACGACTGCGTTAGAAATGAATAAGCCCAAGCCCCACTCTGAATCTGAACATTTTAATAATTAGTATGCATATTAGAATTCAAGGATCATTATGATAGGGCAATCCCTTCTACCATCAATACTGACTAGCTTAAGAGAAGCTTGTGGGAGTAGGGAAGAGCTCCTAACAGAGACAGGCAGGGCCATGTGTTAGGTTTATGTCTCTGTCAGGGTGGACCTGTATCCTTCCATGACAAACAAGATGAGGCAAGAATCTTACCTTCACTCAAGGACTGGGAATTTGTGGTGTGATGATTAATTTTTTGTGCCAGTTTGGCCAGGCCATTGTGCCTCATGTTTTGATCAAACACTAGTCTAAATGTTGCTGTGAATATATCTTTCTAGTTGTGATTAACATTTAAAAAAGCAAACTTTGATAAAGCAGATTATCCTCCATAATATAGGTATGTCTCCTCCAATTGGTTCAAGGCTTTATGAGAAAAAAACGGGTCCCAGAAGGAAAAAGGAATTCTGCTTCCCCTCTGCCTTCTGATGCAAGTCTGCAACATCCCCTCCTGCTAGAATTTCCAGCCTGCCAACCTACCCTACAGATTTCAGATGTGTCAGCTCCCACAACTATGGGAAGCAATTCCTTATAATAAACCTCTCCACGCCCCCCCCACTCCAGATATAGTATATATATCCTGCAGATAGAAATAAGGTATCTATCTCCTATGGTTCTATCACTCTGGAGAGCCCTGACTGATATACATGCAATCATGTCCTCTATTATTTGAGGCAGCCTAATTTGGGTGAGAGAATAAGAAAACAAACTTATTACCACATCATAATATTAGTAACTAAATAATATTAACCATGAGATGATAATGACAGTTTGTGAAGACATGGTTCCAACATCTTGCTAAAAATACTTAAAGTATCCAATGGCCACCACTGAGTGTATGGAAGGTCATTTTCAAAGGCAGAACCAACCCATAGTAAACATCTCTCTTAGAATCAGAGATCTCCCCATATTCTACCTCCTTGATTAATCTTCAGTGCTATACAGAAAACTGATTTGAGCTGATCCATAACCTTGGACAACTTCCACTTTGCAACTCAAATCAAAATTTCAAGCGATGCCAGCATGTATCAAGGATGAAACCAAAACATACCACTGATAGTAATGAGAAATGAAGCTTTTTCCTGCAACCAGTAAGAATCAGTTATAAGTCACTGGTAATTGTTCTGGCACAGATACAAGATCATGGGAAACTAACTTCCAAATATTAAGCCAGAATAATGTATCAACTTCAATCAAACTTCAATCAGAGGCTAATTCCAAAAGTAATTACAGCCCGTCATTACCTTACCAAAAAAAAAAAAAAAAATCCCCATAATGTTGCATGTGTACTGAAACCACTCAATTCTTTAACCAGCCTCTGGTAAACAAAGGAAATGCAGTGAGCTCGGTCTAGCCACTATGCTGGGAGCACATGTACTGTCTCCCGGGGCAGTTCTGGCCCAGATTTGGACTGGTTTGGCCAGAACCATAACCTGTAGCCTTCTTGATGTGCACAGCTCACCAGTATGGCCATAAGGGCTGGTGGGGCCTGGAAATACTACATGCATGACATTAAGATCTTCCTCTACACCTATCAGCTTCTACACCATCTCTCCCAGTCTCCAGAGATCTGAGTTCTGCGAATCTTGAAGGTTTCATGGAGAAGAAACATCAATTTGAAAGTTAATTTGCACTGTGAGCACTTTATGATCGAAAGGCATTCTGTACTCTTGCCATAGGAAATAGCAGCCGGTGGCAAAGCCACTTTGTCCAGACCACCAAGCAGGAGTTATGTAGCCAACCGCAGCCAGACACCCTTTGTCCCCACCCACCAGGGGGTCCCTGCTTTTCTGTGGCCCCCTAACCTGTAGTGGCTGTGGAGGCAAGAGCTGCTTATGATTCATACCCGTGGCTTCCAAGAAAAACGCAGACACAGAGTCAACGTTCATTTTCCAAAGGGTAGTAATGGGAGGGGGAGGTCACCATGGTCCATCTGGGAAAAATCCTATTAACTCAAGTCCAAGTGGGAATCCTAAAATGAACTGCCACTCAATTGCCTTTGCCCAGGCTTTGAACAGGCCTCCGAGATGCTTGGTTGTGGCGCTCTGTTGTATAATAAGTGTATATTATTCCATATCCTTCATTTCCTATGCTACATAATGGGGACCATTCTGGTATCAAAGGAAATGATGAATAATAATACCGAACATCTGGTTTATAAAACACAAACTTGCTCAACAGATTGACTGCTTCCTGTCAGCTTCCCAAGTTAATCATGCATGTGGGCTTGTATGAATATGCATTTGGATTCATGTGTGAGGTACATGCAGTGGTGCCAGGGCTTCTACTCCTAATGCTTGATTAGTTTCCCACCAGTGGCATGGTGTGGCCCCAGATGGGATAACCATCAGACTTGTGCTAGATCGGTGTGGGCTGTGGGTCTAGTCATTATTATACATTGACTCCCTTGGTAAACACTCCTTCAGCATCAGCTTAAGTGCCAAGTTCCATGCCAAGTGCTGGAAGATAACTAGGCATGAGACACAGGTCTTGCCCACCAGGAACTTCAAGTCCCCCAGAGGAGACAGAAAAGCAATGGGACAGAGGGAGAAAAGCTGGCTGTGGTGGGCACAGTAGCTCTAGTTACATGAGCAGAGGAACTATCTTCTTCAGGACTAGCCTGGATGAAAATAAAAATGTCCAACAGTTACTGATATATCTATTAAGGTTTTTGTGACAGATTCAGAATGCTTCCTGAAAACCAGTTTAACAACAGCCAGGACAAGTTCCCTGCTACAGAGCAATTTCATCCATTTGCTTTAAACTTAAGAATATGCATCAATGGAACAATGAAGGAGGAGACACTTTTAAAAACTGTCTAGTACTTCCCCCCCCCAATCTTTTTTTTTTTTTTAAATATTACCCCCTTTCTTTAGAGAAATCTCCTTCATCCCTTTCCTCCACAAGGTTCTCTTGGCAACTAACCTCTCCCATCCTGTATGTTACTGGGCATCAGACCCAGGCTGAGCCAACTGGGGCACTACACACACACACACACATACCACATACACCCCCTGCCCAGGCCACCTGAGCAGGGTTTTTTTTCCCCATCTGGAGCTAATAGGAAAAACTCTCTACTCCCCTTTGTGGATGACTATAAGAATATAAGCCTGACAACCAAATCCTTTCCCCATAGAAAAGGGACTGAGAAAATAAAGTCATGCCAGAGACAGGAGGAAAAGTGTGTGTGTGTGTGTGTGTGTGTGTGTGTGTGTGTGTGTGTGATGGAGGAGGAGGAGCAGAGGGGGAGAGAAAGTGAGGAAGGGGACAGAGGGATGGAACCAGTCCCTGGATGCGTTCATTCCTAAGCTCTATTCCACCCATGCTGTTTTCCACTACTGGGTTCCCTGAGGCAATGTTTTCTTTTTCTTTTTGCCCAAATAAGCATGGATTAGATTTGTAACTCTTATAGTTGAAGAATCCTAACTTGCACAAGTGTCAGTCTTGACCATAAATGATCTAGGTTGCTTTAGATACCCACTGAGGTGGCCCCAAGTACCTTGTACAACTCACAAATTTTGGTACACTATTGCTGTAGCAAGAAAGGTCAAAGGGAAGATGGTCCCAACAACCTTAAGATGAGTGGTTGTGTGTCCTTTCCACAATGGAAGAAATTTAGATAACCCTAAAGTACTCAAACACTGAATGGCAATGGGCAGTATTCTGGAGGAAATGAGGACTCTTTATGATGGCATAAAAACTATTGTCATTAGGAATTTGTGTAAAACTTTCCTAACGAATATACATTTGCCTACTTTGAGATAAGAGTCTGCTCTTTTCCTAGAATGCCAGAGTCTGCTCTGACAAAGATGCAAAAAACTGCTGGGAAAGAGGATAGGAATGGAGGCAGGTTGCCGGCACCGCTGGGGCCCTGACAGGGCCCTTTCTATTGGGACCAGTTGTGACTACAGGGTTGTGTGGGGAAGCCTCCTACCTTTCAAAGACACCTATTATGTTGCATCCTTCACACCTCCACTCACAGGAAGCTTGCCAGGACTAGTGGCGGGACCCTGAGTTCCCGGTAGCTGGAGGCCTCTTGGGCTGAGTGTTAGAGAAAGGAGGTAAGCTGGAGCCAGGTGCTTAGAAGGCCTTTGAACGAGTTAAGGGCAGCACGGCTGACAGCCCATTTGAGGGCCAACAGGTGGTTTTCAGCAGTGCCTCCTGCCATCACTGCTCAGCCCTGGAGGCTTGGGCTCAAACAGAAGTTTGTGCAGAAATGAGGAACTTAGCTCAGGAAGAGAATGGCTCTAAGCCAAGAACAAAGGCCAACTCACCAACTCTACATATTGCCCTTCTTACGTTTATATGTTTTTCTTTTCTTATTAAAGTCGATCAACATACTGACTATGTTAATAGAGTACATCCCATAATGTATACCACAGCAAATACATATTTTATACATGTGTACATAATTTATGAGTACACAGCTGGGTTTCTGCTGTCTTCCTTCCAACACCTGGCATGAACGCCAACCTGCACTCCGTGAAAAGACACTGCCACCATCTAGTGGCAGTTAGGATGAATTGCAGGCACAAGGTCCTGGGAGATGAGACTTTTCCAGAGGATAGCCTTACTGATTAAAATGTACTTAAAAGGCAGGCAATGTCATTTAGTTCCCCACCCAGTGTGAGCAAAGCTAGGCTGTATAAACTCACCGTTCTGTTAATATCCTGTAACCTTGACAGGGAAAAAAAAATAGTACCAAGAGATGAAAAAACACACCGTGTACATCTTTAAATAGAAGATGACACATTTTGAAAGTAGATTGATCCTTTGAGGTGTGCAGGATCTAAGAATGTGACAAGGGGAGGTTTTCTCTTTCCTCTTTCTGTGAGCTTAAGTTTATCAATGACCTAAGGGAATCCCTAAGGGCCATTCTTTTGGTAGCATATGATGAGGGCAGTGGGAACAAGATGGGAACAGATGGCAGCCATGTCCTTCAGTTTTCAAACTCTGTGGCAAGGGGAGGGTTGACAGTAGGAAGTCACCAGTATAGCTCTCTGTGCAAATTGGTGAGAACACCAGGCAGGGCAGTGGGGAAACACAAATCTGGGAAAAGGGGTGTGAGCAGAATATGTGGCTATGTAGAGACACTACACAGGAACGAATCCCTGGACCTTCCTTCCTATTCCCAGACCAAAAAGTCCTCTACATCTACCCTTTCAATTCCTGTCTCTGGCCACTCTCCCCATTCTTCCACTCCTTCCCTCACCCTAACATCCCTTATCTTCAATATTAAAAGGAAATCAGGTGGAAAAATCTAGTAAGGGCCACACTCAATGATGGGTCTTAACTTTCTGTCCTGGAGACATCTCCTGCTGGAGATGCACACACTTTCCAGAGGAAGAACAAATGAAAGCCACTGAAACGTGGAAACTAAATCCTATTGGTGCATCTTATGCCTGAAAAGTAACAGTGTATAGTATCAGCATTACCTGCTTGGCTGATGTTAACACCATCAGATTCTGTGAATTTTACTCTCATTTAGATTTCCACAGCTATTAGTGATAATCATGAAATGTACTGGCTGTTTCAATTGTGGTCAGTTTTAAATGAAAGTCTTTACACATACATGTGTGTTTAAAAATACACTTGCTCAATAACCTAAAAAGCCATTTTGAAATGAGAAGAGAAAGAAAGAATAGCTTGTTCTAGTAATAAATCCAGAAGATTTCCAAATCACCTTTGGTAGTGTATCTGGGTGTGTATCTTTGATCTTTTTTTTAAAAAAACCTCTTTTCTATATGGTTGAAAATTTTAAGAAAAAGAACACTGACATGAACTTTCAACTACAGAATGCATTTTATAAATAAAATCACCCAATAGCATATATCTGCAATTAATATTAATGTCTTAAAATAAATAATAGGGCAGCCTGGGTGGCTCAGTGGTTTAGCACCACCTTCAGCTCAGGGCATGATCCTGGAGACCCAGAATCGAGTCCCATGTTGGGATCCCTGAGTTGAGCCTGCTTTTCCCTCTGCCTGTGCCTCTGCCTCTCTCTTTCTGTGTCTCTCATGAATAAATAAATAAAATCTTTAAAAAAATAAATAATATTAATAATCCTACTCAAATCTTTTTGCATAAAGATCAAACTAGTCCTTCAAACAAACTATGGTAATACTTTGACATGAAAATGCTATAAGAATAAAGTTTTATATTCTGAGTTAAACATATTATGCTTATCAATATTTTAGATGTTCTTTATGGTAAGAGGTTTAGTAAAAAGCAGGCATTACTATTTTTAATTGAAAAGCTGGTTCTTTCAATGTAAGCAGTATGAATTGTTTGCCTTTTATGATACTGCTCAGATGAACTGCTACCCATTTAAAATCTAGGCAATTTATGAACACCAGCCATTGTTTAGATTCTCATTTTGCTCTGGCATCTTTCAACAATTGTGAAGATGCTTGAATCCTAAATAATATAAGGATAAACAAAGTAGCAGTGGAAAATAAGAAAAAATAAGAATAAGCAAATCTTCCAAGTAACATTTCCCCTCACTTTGCATCTGATTGTCTTGGTAAAGTGCTCAGTTCTCGAGAATGCTCCATAAGTGACAATTTCCTGTTAGCCAAGAAATTTCTGCTTCTTACTGAATCATTATTACTTGCATCTGAGATCTGAAGGCCCTGAATTCTTCTGAGATTTACTGTATTTTAAGTTGTCTAAATACAAAAGTAAACAGATTTCCCTCTTTGAACTTTGTATCTTGTATGAACTCAACTGTTGAGTTTGTTTGTCCTCTCTTTCTCTTTTTAACAACCTGAAGACAACTTTGTGAGTGATAGTGCTGGATAATGTTGGAACATCTGTATGAGATTCTCAAAATAACTTTCTTCTAATAAAGTTGTTATTATTCAGGAAAATTTTTTTATGTTGCTTCCTCTTTTCCCGGCATTTCTGAAAGACGTCATTAAACAGGGAATATGTTTTATGAGTAATCATCTAGACAGATGGAAGATGCGGTCTTTGGCCAGGGACATATACATCAGTGAACCCATGGGCAAGACAATATTACAGATCAACCTATCTGAAAGCTGTTTGAGGAAACTGCTTTGTTTGTTTATTAGGGTACAACATGCTTATTTCAAGAATGTCCCAAAATAATGACAATACAAATTACCATAGGGCATTGGATTTTGGCTAATATTCACGATGAGCTATGACACATAACTGACCCCCCCATCATTGCTGAGCATTTATATTGTCACAAACGTGGTTTAGACACCTCCCAAATAAATGCCTAAAAATACAGTCAACTGTTGGAGCTTTGGGGCCCTGGGATAAAACCTTCCCCTTGTTTAAAGACCCCCTGAAACGTTGCTTCCTCCATAAAACCTTCCCTAACGAAGTGGAAATGGGAACCAGATGTTCTCAAACTTCACTACAAAGATAATCATATTTACTCTACAACCTAAGATACCATCTAGGACCAAATTTGTGCAAACTGTTAATACAGCAGTCACTGAACACTGTAGCTGGAAGAAAAACTGAAAATTCTGTAGGGCTTGTAAACTCCAAGGGCAGAAGCTGGGAATGGTTCCTCTTTTTATCCATAGTATTTAGCATAGATCTGGTATATAGGAAGTGCTGAGCAAATGATCCCGGAAATAATTGATGCCAATCTTCCCTTTTATTTATTTGATAATCAAGGTCCAAGAAGGAAAAAGGAGTCACAGAGAATTGGTACCAGAATTTGGACAATCTTGTCCTTTTATATTCCAGCGCCTCCGCTTGCTCATGGCTCCTTCATTTAGTATCTGTGTATATTGTGCCTACGCTAGAGTGCTGAGACTCTGAGAGGTTCTGAGAAGCTGGTGCTTAGATGCTGCTGCCACCAGTAGGGACAGAATGTTCATATAATAATAGCTAAGTTTAACACTATGACTTCTTTGGGAAGCAGCACAGACAAGAGAATCAACTATGGAAGCATCTGGAATTAAATCCCAGACCAGGTTACCCAAACTTATTGAGTCATTTTTTTCCCTCATTGAGTCATTTTTATTTATACATCCTTCTATTCATCTATCTGGCTTCCAGCCATCTATCCATATCTATTTACAAGCATAGCTTGTAATTATTAGATGTGATTTTAAATGTTTTCATATTTACATAGTCTTAGCTTTAACTGTGACACAGACCTTGCAAAATGCCCAGGCTCATATTGTAGGTGAAGAAATAAAAGCACAAAGTACCTTGTACCAGTTCACAGGGAGCAGCAGGGTGGGGATTTAGACCTTGGCCCATTTGATGCTACAGGCCTTCTCCCCATCACTGTGCCCTCAGCCTCTTTTCTGTAAAGGACAAAGACAAATGCCATGCTTTGCCTTAAGGAGCCTGGAATGCAATGAAAGAGGCAACCACACTAATCATCGCTAAAGTAGGAATGCCCTCCATAGTTCTTGGGAGGGTTAAGTAGAATTATAGATGTAAAGCACCGAATACAGTGCCTGGCACATCCAACAAGTACAAACACTCTCATAAGAACCACTCTAGGTGAGGGGAGAGGAGTTCATTAGTTGCTCTGGAATTCCCCCACTGCTCTACTAAATTAGAACACTCCATCCATCTCTCCATTTGAATTGTATAAACAAAATAGAAAAATACTTCTCCTTTATCCCATGATAGATCATCATGGCTTTAATAGTTAAACAAAATGTATTAAAAATCAGTTGGCAGGGAAGGGGGGAGGGTAGCAGTCTTCGTAATCATGAATATGGAAGGAGATTAGGAAGAAAGCACACTGGGAAGGGAATTGTCAAGAGGAAGTGGCCAGGGAAGAAGGGGCAGATACTTCAGAAGTACCCAGGCTCCAAATTAGTTACTGCATCCTAGGCCTGGGCAAACATGGATGGGTCCAATCCAAGCACACAAGGGCTCATGACTCAGCAAGTGGTTCAATTTTGTGAGTCATTTCTGGAAAAAGAAAATCCATACCATGGCATTAGTCCTTCAGCTGACATTTTTCTACCTCATGAAACTAGGTTGGGTTTTCCAAAATCCTTCCAGTTAATTTGAAGGGATAAACATCTAACTTTCTGTTTTTGAACTTGTTAGTTGTACTGCTGTGCAGGATTGCACAACTGCTCTGGTTTAACCCCAGAGGTTCATTTCAGTCGAATCCTTTGGCGTGAGTTGTCTGAAAGCCCGCACAAAGCCATCCCAGAAGTTCTCATGGAACTAGGCTACATTTGGGCTTGTAATGAATATACACCAATTAATCAGGGAATCTGACCAGCCAATATCATGACTGGAAAAAGGATTAGGCAGCTGAGCTATGACCAGACCAACAAATATCTGACTCAGTTTAGAAGAAAAGCTTTAAAGGCAGTTGCTTCATTAAAATTAAAATTTCATTTTAATGGGCAGAGACAATAAGGTAGATAAATTCTGTCAGCAAAAATTAGAATAGTTTATAAAAACATTATGCCAAGAATAAAGAAAGGCAAGGCTATGCCTATAGTGTGTGTGTGTGTGTGTGTGTGTGTGTGTGTGTGTGTTTTCTCCTGAGTATTTCATGGCATTTTCATACACACCTGCCACACTGGAAATCTCTACCTATGAGGACCCATAAAGTCAGATTAATACCATTGACAATGATTTGGTATTGAATTCATACAGACTTGGCTTAGATTTACATTTTGACATAGATTTAGTTTCCAGATGAGTCATGGAATTGTACTGATTTTCATTAGCCCTGTGTTGGAATGGTGTTCTTTACTGTGAATTCTCTCCCACTTCCTTTCTCCTATAGAACTCATAGAAACATAGTAATGCAATCACAAAATAAATGGTTTTCTCATTGAAGCCTACGGTTTATAGGTTCCCTAATTCTTTCCTTCATTGAGGTATTCCATGCAATTGTCCTCTAAATGATACTCCAGGGTCTTGACCAATAAAGGGCAGACTCATATACTGCTTTCAGGCAACACATCTTAGTGTGCCAAGTGATGAACACAGTTGTCCTAAATCTACCAATAAATACAGAGGAACCCTCAAAATGGCAGTTCTGTGAGCTCATGATCGCCCTTGGGTCAATAAGTGAGCTCTGGAGAAGGATATTTAGAAGCAAGGAAATCAGAACATCAGGTGTCTTATGATGTTCTCTTCAAGAAAGTCCCTAGGCTTGACACAGTCATACTGACATTAATATTGTCATAGCCAAATTCACCAGCTTTGTGAAATAGCTCTCTTCAATCCTTTGCTTTCCTTTCTGTGTAGAAGGAAAAAGGATGTATATATTTCTTTGAGGAGGTAAGAACAATTGTAATGAAAACAATTTTTTTTTAATTCCACTGTTTTTACTTGATGTTTCTCTGACTTTCAAAAGACAAGGCAGTTTCATTTTAGTAATGTTACAAGTAAGGTTTGTATTATTTTAATACCTCAAGAAAGTCCTATTTTATAGTTGTTTGATTTAAATAACTAGTAGAAAGCATTCACATATCTTAAATACATGAGAATTTTTAAAAGAAGACTTTGAATCCCTAAGTCACTGAACATTAGGTCTGGGACTAGAAAGCTTGAAGATACTAGGGATTTTTAAATCAATTCTTGGTTTTTGACTTTACAAAAATGCCTACTTTTCTTTTGTTTGTTTCTGAACATCAGAATACATCAGTGTTTCAAAACCATTTCTAATGTATTTGTGTAAAATCAGTCTCTATTAAACAAGATATACTACTAGCATGATAGGTAGTATTGTTCTTGCCATGGCCAGCTTCCCCTCCGGTCGGGCATTCTGTTAGTGTGCTTCCCAGAAGAGTCCTATAAAGGGAATGTTTTCACCCATTGCTATAAGAAGAAAACCATGGCTCAGGATGATGGTGTCCTAGGCCTAAGTTTGCCAGGAAGGACTGGCAGGGCAGGGCCTCCTCTCTATTTCCAGCCAACCCTGCAGTGGGACAAATGGGCTGTCTTTGCTCTGCCATAAGAGTGGGATGGCTTCATTCCATCATGCGTGCACACCACAAACGGCTGGACTGTGCAGGAATAGTACTCTCCAAATAGCAACTGGGGCAAATGTCACTCTCACCTGCTCTATTCTTCCCATTTAAAAGTCCACATAGCCTCTCCTTCCGACCAGCCCTGTACTGAACTGCAAGTAGGACAAGCCACACCTCTAAATGAGGTGTGTGTAGGGTAGGTAGCCCCCAGGGTTCAACCAAGCACCAGCATTTCCATGGATTGCAGAGCCTCAGGTCAGTGTTGCTCTAAGGATCTCATGGATGGGGCCTTTGACTAAAGATCAGAGATGATTTCTCTTTCTGTTGGAAAAAGAAGAGTTTTGATAAAGGTACTTTTTAGATTTCTCCCATGGGACGACACATCATTGATAAACTGCCCACTGTCTGATCAGAGCTGTCTGCACCAAGAATCAATGTAATTGTGTGTGTGTTTTTAAAACCGAGCTTGGGGGCAGCCCTGGTGGTTTAGCGGTTTAGCGCCGCCTTCAGCCCAGGGCGTGATCCTGGAGATCTGGGATTGAGTCCCGCGTTGGGCTCCATGCATGGAGCCTGCTTCTCCTTCTGCCTGTATCTCTGCCTCTCTCTCTCTCTCTCTCTCTCTCTCTCTCTCTTTGTCTGTCTCTAATAAATAAATAAAATCTTAAAAAAAATAAAATAAAACCGAGCTTGGATTTCTCAGTATTACATTTGTTTCCGGAGTGAGTTAGGCTCAGCAAACAATTATTGGGCTAAGCCTTGTTTGCCCATTTAATGTATTTATTAAGTGGATTTACTTCACTATTATTAGAAATATAACTAGTTAATTATAAAAATACATGCTCACCAAACAGGGTTTGAGAAGTACAGAAATGTATCAAGAATAAAGCAAAATATATGTTCTTTACTCAGAGGGGAATACTCACTATTAGAGATGCCTGTGCATTTCTTTCCAGTATTGTTTTGTAAATCTGTATGTTTACACACACATGTACACAGAGAACAGAATGTACATAAAATGTTACATTCTGATTTTAAAACTAATTTATTTTATTATATTATTAAATTTCATTCTGACCACAATTTTATAATGGCTTCCTATCCTTTGGAACTTTGATGACTTTTGCCACCACTTTACTATTGTGGGTATTTTGGTTCTTCTTTTCCTCATTATAGATAAAATTGCAGGTCGCTGACCAATTTAGGTTATAATCTTTCCACAAAAGAGGATTATTGGGTTAAAACATGCAAGTGTGAAAATTCTTCATATGTACTAGCCATGTATTCTTGGAGGTTTTTCATTTTTTTAACCAATTTTCATGCCTAACAGTGTAAAAGCTATGAACTAAAAAAAATAAATAAATAAAAACAACAACCATATTTTCATAATTGAATTCTGGTTCTTACTTTGCTTTTATCCTTATTATAAAATCCTGTGAAAGCTTCAGTATATATGAAAATGGGATGAAACTTAAACATTTTTTCCTGATATATAAGTAACCACATATTATGAGGTTTTAAAAACTTAACCACTTAGATTTTTCAAACAAGAAATGCAAACACCATCCTGCTTCTGAATGGAATTCCATGGTCCCCCATCAATCCACATGAGGCTTACACTGGAGTTCTTGTGTGCTGTTCTATCAGCCATCCTGCCATTGGGAAGCCATGCACTTTGAATCTGAGGGGTTTGCATTTCTATATTTATGGTCTCAAAC
Organism: Vulpes lagopus; assembly: GCF_018345385.1. Lineage (NCBI taxonomy): Eukaryota > Metazoa > Chordata > Mammalia > Carnivora > Canidae > Vulpes > Vulpes lagopus. Next base: position 22,881,019 of record NC_054830.1, on the reverse strand, counting down.
ACAGAGCTGGATAGGGCCATGGGAGAGGGGTTGGCCAAGACTCACATGGATATGAAACTGGCCAAATATACCTTCTTCGTCAGCTGTCCTGGACTGCCATAGATACACCCACACAGCAGGCCATGGGAAAGCTGAAGTGACTAGACTTGCTCTGGTTTCTGCTTCCCTGGCCTTATTCACAAAACAGATCTATTAATTCGAGTGGCAGCCTGAGTTCAAGTGGCTGCTACCATCTTACAGACTCAGTGTAGTCAATCTTAACAGCCCCAACTTGGGAATGCATATAAAAGATGCCTGTACTTTTTCTCATAAAACAGTAAATGATAAGGGGGGTAAAAACAGGGTTATCAAAACAAGATATAATAATTCACACACAAAGCCAGTAAAGGTAAAAGCAAATGAGTCATAAACCAGAACCAAATGTAAATAGTTACCACCTCTAGTTTTGTACTTCATTTGCATGGATTTCACCGGTATATAACTGTAATGGAACACTAAAATCACTAGACCTACAGTTCTATGAAAACAGCAGCTTTGCAAACTTTCAATTTTCTATCTTCAATGACGATTAATTCAACATTTCAAAGTACAGAAGTTAAATGAGGCGAAGAATGATAAATGATGCCCATGATCGCTGAAATCTGATTACCCAGAGATAAGAACAGGCCAGATTCTACTTGCACAAGTTTGGACCTAAAGCATGAGACAAATGAAAGAAAGAAGAGGGGAAAAAAAGTAAAAGGGGAAGAAAAACTTTAGGGAAATGAATGCTTCCATTTATCCCTCCTAAATATAATATAAACAAGGACACAAAGAAAATGCAAATGGATTCAGGATCCCATGGACACTCAGGGGGGGATATTAATAAACCAGTTCCATCCTGAAAGAAAACCCCCAAATCGACCTCCATTTAAGAAGCTAATTTATGCACTCCTGAGTCCTCATACAAGTTAAGCAGCACAGAATATCACAGCAGGCGTAGAACAACAGATCTTGAGCCCTGCTGTGTTTGCTCAAGAAGGCAAGTTAGCTATTCCTAACAGGAAACAAAACATGTAGTCAGGCTATTAAACAGGGATCGTTTTGCCATACTGTGCAGTCCTGAATGCATCAATTGCTGTCCCAAACAGGATTAAAGATGTGGTTTTCTTTAACTCTGGTTTTGGGAAAAATGCTTATGCTGCTCAGAATTCTCAGACTGATATTAACTAATCTAGTGCCGGGCAAGAAAGAGCACTTTTGAAACTTTCACGAAACACTCTCTGACAAAGAGTGACAAAGTTGTGTCAAGGCAGTGCAAAATAAAGGCAAGGGGGTACCGATGGGTGAAGAGTTAACCCACATACACAGCCAAATTTGGAATTCCCCCAAGAGTATTTTTGCCTTTAAGTATTCCAGGCCCCCACTCTACAGTGATTAATCATGCAGTGAACAACTGATATTTCTTTCTTATAGACAAAATCCACCTGAGTGAATAAGCAGTTTGAAAAAAATGGACTATTCTTCCAATGAACGACAATTGCAAATGTTTCTGGGTAATTCTGCTGTGTTATTATTATAAAATGGGATCTCCTCAATATTTTTGTAGAAGTTAAGAAGTACTATATAAGGGGAAAAAAGGGCAACTTTCCTTGCATATGGATCTTTCTTCATTGTTCAATTCAAGGACAATAAATCCACTGGAGAAAGTGGTTCAATTTCCACTGTAAAGAACAGATTTGTGATGGCTAGAGGGCATCAGATCTGTATTGCTACATAGTTTTTAACCAAAACTTCAGGACACTTCCCTGCCTTCGGTGAAAATATTTAATACAGATTGGGCATATCACCAGTTGGTACTTGTCTCAATGTAATATCAAGAGTTGAAATTTATAGATTCTATAAATGATCTCACAGGTGCTTAAGAATCACAGGAGAAACAAAAAGAAACTCTTTTTGCAAACTGTTCTTCTAGAAAATAGTCATAAGCTAGAAGATAAGTTTTGAAAGACCCTCAAAATATCAGAACTATGAAAACCATAACCTCTAGCCAACAATCATTAATGACTACCATACATATGAGGGACACCCAAATGGGACATTTTTAGTGATAGATCAGCTAAGCGATTAAAGTAAGCATGTTTATAGAGACATAAGTATTTAAAATATTTATGGAGAAAACAGTTGCAGATGATACAAAGAGGGATTCCAACAAAAACACAGCACAAATGCAGACACCATATGGTCCAATGTATGCACCCATGACCTCATGTGAAAAGCAGGCCAAAGATGTAAACAGCTGGAGGTGCCTCCTTTTTACCCCCTGAACAAGAAACTCTTGGGTTTGGAAGGGGCTCATTATAATCATGTCCATGGCTGGGTGAAATCTCTGGGTAACGTCAAAGGCTTTGGGAAGAAATCTCTCAAAACAATTGTTCCTGGAAGCCTTTGTTTTGTTAGGGTTTTAAGCCCACTCTGCATTTCCTTCTGACTCCGTGTAAAAGGTGAAGTCAGGTAATGCAGAGTATTTAATGAAATAGAGGAGCATCACATATCTTCCTAGTTCTTTTGTCATCTCCTGATTATTTACTAGGCTTGAGTCAGAACCACAAATCACTTTGGAGGCCCCAGACCATCACATCACATAGGATATTCTAATTTGCTCTCTTGACTGCTGCTCTAGAGCATCAGAAGCCAAGACAAACAAATGGTAGTAGAATCTCTTAAAGTTTTGTGAGTGTCTAGTTTATGTCAGGTTCTGTGCTAGGCATAAGTAAGAGAAATAACTCTCATAACAAAACTGGAAAACTAGTCTATTGTTCTTGTTAAACAAAAGGAACCCTAAAGCTTAGAGAAGTTAATTAATGGTCACAAATGGATGGAGGCTAGGATGGAAACCCCCCCCTCCCCCATAATCCTTTGCTAGTCAAGCAGCAAGACAATGTGTTTGAGGGGAGCTGATACTCTTAAAAACCTTATCTTTCTTAAAGCAGAGTCTTCTGCAAGAGTCATTGAAGTAATGCTTGGGATGAAGAGGGGAGAGCATGAGGGCACAGGTACTCATACATCAGCAGCTGAGACTAGCTGCCCTTAGGGAGGGTGTCTTCCACCTGCAGTGTGACTCTTCAGCTGCCTTCACCTTCTAACCCAGATACCCAAGGTTTATATTTAAACTCCTTCTCCAAAGAACTGAATTGGCCAGAAATGACTCCAAGAAGTTCTGAAACCATTTTATGCAGGGCTCTTAATAATTTTTAAGGTAAATACCTTTCTCTATTTCAATAAGAAGACGATTTGTAGCCATGGTGAGAAATAGGAGGAAAGAGCTATTCCTTGTGATATGGGGCTGCACAGTGAGTCCTTGGGCAGTCAGTCCAGCATCTTTTGGAAAGGCACTGGGGCATCCTCCTCAATTACAAACTTTCTATTTGCAGGGCATGTGATGTGAATGACAGAAGGAAAGAGGGCAGGGAGTGAAGTGCTATTGAAGAACCATGTGTCCCAGCAACCTTTGGTCTTACCATATTCTGTGTGGGTTTGTTTTGAATCTTGGTTTAAAATTCCACGGCTGATGGCACCTAAAATTCATGAGGAATCTTCTACAACAGAATGCTTCTGTATATGGATCGTGGAAATTTGATGAAGAAATGCCAGGAAGTTGAGGCCGGTCTAGTTTTAGGCACTAAATTTGTTAAGTCTCTTTACAAAGAAATTTCAAATGCGGGCAATTAAGAAAGCATGACCTGTTAAAGATGCCAATCCTTCCAGATAATGTGAAATCTTGACCATATATTTACTCTGGAAGCTGTTGTTCTACTCAAATACTTTAACTTTTAATGAAGTGTTCAGTCTTTTTGTGATGGCACTCAAGTGTAATCAAACATTACCACAAGCCAAGTCACACACTAGCATGTCTCGCCTTGTTTAAATATCTCAAATATATTTGAGTAATTGTGTAATGATTTCTAGGCCTCTGGTTGTCCATATGGTCTGAACAGACTGTCTTTTGTAGAGCAGTTGTGCTATCTCTCTCAACAGGAAGGAATCAAATCATCTTTGCTCCAAACTGGAAAGCTTGGGAGGTACTGCTTACATTTCGGGGAGGTGCCTTACCTCAACTCTTGAAACAAAACCAACCCACATCTGGCCCCCAGAAATCACTGTGTCTTCTGGAAATCTTGCTTGTGTTTGTGAAATATCCCAGAATAAGTCAACAGGCATCATGTGTCATGTTTTCTTCCATAACTGTCCTTAGGATACAATGACATGCCATGGGGACAACACAGCAAAGCCAGCATGGCAATCACATGGAATCTTACTGGACAGAGAACAGTCTACATGGTGAAACTAGATCATCTCAGACAGACAATGAGGACCAGTGAAAGGGTCTGACATTGGCAAGAACTTTGCTCTAATGCTCTCCAGGTGGTATAGGCGATGAGACAAGCAAAGAAGCTATTGATTTTGCAATTAATGAAACCCATGGGGAGTCTTCAGAGATTTGGCTTAAGAGCCCAGAATCTATACACTTAGTCACTGGGCCTTACAAATTATTCACATTAGCTGCATCCCTAGGAAAGTACCTCAGGGAAGACCTGGAATGCTATGTTTGAAGGATTGTGCTAAACTTACTCTTTGAGAATTCTTAGTAAAATGGTTGGGTACAGAGCTGCCCTCAAACTGTCCATAAGAAGGTTCTTTGATGGGACAAACTGGGCAGGGAGACAGTGGACAGATGAATTTGTTGGCCTTTCTGCACCTGCCCAACCTCAAATTTTTGAAGTTTTAAGAGGGAAAACCATTTCACTGGTCATGAACAGTACTGAATGCACAAAATCATGGAGACATGCACAATTTGCAAGTTCTGGGGATGACTGCAATGTGATGGAAAAGAGTTTACCTTTTGTGCCTGAGGGAGCTGAAAAATAACAGGAAAACAAAACAAAAAGAAAAGAAAAAAAGCAATCATTACCTAAAAAGTCAAGATTAATTGTAAAACTTCATTTGGTCACCACTGGCAAATGGAAAAACCAAAACTGGGAGAAAAAAGAGGGAAATAAAACTAAAGCCAAGTCATTTCCCCAAATTAAGCTATGGTGTTGATTATTCAACCTGCTGTCTGAATCTGTAGGATCAACAGATAATCTGTGAGCACATGTTTTGGGAATCACCATGCCTGTGCAGGCAGTTTGGCAACTTCCTGCAGTGCTAGACCTGAGGTTCTTCTGTTCTGCAGTCCCAAACACACATTTCCAAGGCCCAATTCCTCCTTCTTGCATGCCAATGGTTTCCTAGTGGAGAAGGACTGCCTAGAGACATCTGGCATTGTCAAAACCGGGGAGGGGAGGGGAGGGAGCCAGAGCTCTTGGCTTCTTGTGGGTAGACACCAGGGATGCTTCTAAACATCTTATAGTGCACGAAATAGCCCTCACAAAAAAGAATTATTCAGCCCACATGTTGATTGTGCCCAAGGTTGAGAAACCTTTCTGTATATAAAGGTAAGACCATTAGAAAAATGTTCTGTTTTTAAAGTCAATTTTTCTTGCTTTGTAGCACATTAACTGTTCTCTTTATTGGTGGTTAAGGAAGCATGCACGAGGATTTGTGCACTTGAAGTAAAGCTGATACTCTAAGAGCAACGAAAAGACAGTCAGTTAATCCATAAAATAAGACATAATAGCTTTCCAAATGGTACAAGCAAGAAACTGAAATTATAGGTATATGGGAAAAGATGAACATTTATGGGACATACTTGTCTATTTTTCAACATTGAGATTATTAGGCTGTGGTTTAATGCCACTGTATTTGTGACTGCCATTAGAGCATGTGATGTTTTGAAAAGCATTTTTCCACTCTGAAATAGAAATTACATTATCTATGTATTAAATACCAAATCTAGGAGTTACATCATTTTCAAGACTTAATTCCCATCATAGAGACTAACATTTATTGTGTGTGAGCTTGTCACCAGGCACTGTTTTGAGCTTTTTATTTGCAATGTCCCACCAATAAAAGCAACCCAGTACTAGATACCCTTATTACCCATTTTACAGATGGAAAATAAAATGGAACCTGGAGGATAAGTAATTATATACTGTCCCATAGATAATAAATTGTAGAGCTGGGTTGCCTGACTTTAGAATGTGCAAATTCAACCAACTCACACAATAAAGGCCATGAATGCTAGGAAATTAGACAGCAGACTTTTCTCTCTGTCTCTCTAGAGCTTATAACATTGGAAGTGCCAGAAGATGCAAGACCACTAAACCAGAAATCCTAGGGTCTCATTTGAACCTTTTGCCTTTCCCATTCATTTAACCCTGGGAAGAATGTGTTCTTTATCTGCACTAAGACCAGGGCTTCCTAAAGCCCTGTACCTATGGATAGAGCCCAGCAAAGGACAGAAGGTATAGACCCAAACCAACAAGATGTCTTGGATCTCAGAGACATCTACAGAATAATTGGAAGTATATCCATGAAAAGCAGGCCCAACCTCTCCAACACTCATTTTTCAAGCAATTTTATCCCCAAAGGTCTCCCAATTTAAGGAAACAGGAATAGTACAAGCATACTTTTCTTATTCTTTTATCCTACTTATGGTTATGGTGACCAGTATTCAATAAGGAAGCTTATGAGTTCCTCCAGTGCTTCTTAAAGAGTTCAGAAAATATGTACTAAGAGGTGAGAAATTGAACCTAAAATGAGGGATCCCTTCAAGTAAAGTCTCTTGAATATTAAATATTTTTTCATATGACAGAAAAGAAACCTTAGAGACATGAACATTAAGGGAATGATAAATGCACATTTCCTTAGGAAAGCATTTGTGTTGAATCACAGCTTGTCATACGAAATGCATGGGGGGCCCAGCGAATTACAAATGTTTGATGAACTGTAAAATAAATACCAAGGTTCAGCCCTGCACACACTGCTGGACTTGACAGGCCTCTGAAAGGGGAGCTACCCTTTCTTTCTTTCTGGAAGCTTCATCTCAGTTGAGCAGGAAACACCTCTTTTTGACTCATCCATTTAAGCACAAGAGAAGGAAAATGAGAGACTAGGACTTTGTGGTGATGTCCTTAGTTTAACACTGTCCTCAAACTCTCCACAAAACATATATTTTCCTCAAGAAATAACTCATGAGAACAAAGAGCCACTTTCCTATTGGTGCCTTGAAGGAAGAGAAATTATAGCTTGCAGTGCCCTCAACAGGTTGGACCTGAGAAGGAGCTTCAGAATAGAACCCAGCAAATTTAGATCGGATCATTAGCAGCCACAGATGCTACTACTTGGGAGTCAGCTCCCCTGACGATACATCATCCCCCCCAACAGTCACAAACTATACGCATGCCTGAGCTGGGAATCTGACCAGCCAGTTACTTGAGGCCTCTGGCTGGAGTCTTGAGGCACGTGCCTTCCAGCCTTTGGCCAGATGCTTGTCTGTAAAAAAGGGATGGTGGAGGGAGGGCTGGGAAATGGGCCAAATCTGGGATGGCCAATAGATTTCGTCTTGAGAGCCAAGTCTGACTGATTAGTAATGGTTGTCTGGAGGGCCATGTTGAGGAGGATTCTGAAGTTATGTCTGAGTTTTGTTGGAAAGAATGTAAGAGCCAAATAGCAATGTCCTTTGTGGGCTAAAAACTAAGGAATGGCAAACCATATCCCTGGACACGATGATCTCTCAAGGTCTTCCTGCACTTTTTCTTTGTAGTTCTGAGTACATCTACGATTTGTATGCCGATATTTGCTTAATGTCTCTCCCCTGCTTGGTCAAAAGCACCATGAAAGCATGAGGGTATTTACCCTCTATGCAAGTCTTTAAGAAGTTCTCTAAGCTGTGCCTGTAACCGGTGTCCTCCTTGTTAAAGAAGGTACCCTGTTTCTAGGTTATGTTTAAGGCAGATGCTAGGGAAAGAGAATCGGGGTAACTGCCTTGAATCCACATTACCTCCACAAACACACCATGTTGATAATCCAAGCTGACAGCTTTCAAGAGAAAAAGAAATCTCTCTGCCAGAAGGATGGACATGAACTCTTGGATTCCCACATGCCTGGTGTGGGTGTCTATATATGTACCGACTGTCTCACTAACCCATGGATTCACATGAAAGCAGCCTGGGAACTTCTCATCATGTGGCCTATGGTGAGGCAACATCTCTTTTGAAAAAGCCACCTTGTTAGGCATTGTCAACCAGCCTCCAAGTCTCTGGATCTGTTTCTTCACTTACTACATAAGGGTCTACACTGGTAGCTTCAGTTTCCTTCCAGGCTAAACTCACCCAAGGTGTATGATTCTGTATCCAACTGTGCAAACCCTCCAGTTGAAGGAAGGAAGGAAGGAAGGAAGGAAGGAAGGAAGGAAGGACGGAAGGAAGGAAGGAAGGAAGGAAGGAAGGAAGGAAGGAAGGAAGGAAGGAAGGTAGTGGTATGCTCCAGGCTTCTATATTCCTAGAGAAAAGCTGGGTCCTGAATGCATCCATGAGATACCTGGCATGCAAATGTGGAAAAAGTGAGAAAGTGTCTTTCAAAAGAGAATGAAGGAGAGGAAAGGTGATGAAGCTGAAGATGACAGCACAAGCCACTCTGTAAGGGACACTCTCAATGGACCAGGTATTTGACTGAGCAATTGTTCACCTTGCACAATGTTGGTCCTCCTCACAGTGGACCTCCAGGTTAGAACTCCCTGGTTGACAGATGAGGAAACAGATAACATTTAGAACAGCTAAGTACCTGGCCTAGGCCACTTAGCTGGGAAATGCTTGACCTGAGGGTCAAAGTCAAGTCTCTCTGAAGCTCCACTTCTGTTTTATCCATCAGGCTCAAGGTGCTGCTCCTCATGCAGACCAAGGGCTTGAGCACCAACCCAAGCTCCTGACGGACTTGGGGACTTCTCAGGCTGTTCTGTCTGGGCATATGCCATACTGGAAAGGGGACCAAGAAGTTCTGGCACCACCCCTTCTGGGAGAGTTTGTATGGAGATGGAAAATCCAGCTTACCACTTTTCTCAGCGTGTGGTGCATGATGTAACCACGTAGCATAAATATTTACCATGTCCTCTCCTGTCACAGACATTTACGCTTATTCTTTCCTCATACTGGAAGTCTCCCTTGTGCCCCTCCTTGTGGCGCACCTAGCAAATGCCTACTTCTCTGGTCAGTTGTCATTGCCTCAAAGAAGCCTTGTCTGACCTCTTGCATCATGTGCCCTCTCACATGCCCTCATAATAAATACCACATGCGTCCCATTCATGGTATGGTTATTCCCTCTTGCATTAACTGCTTTTTCTATTTTGGTAATAGAAACCAAACTTTTAGCCAGGGTCAGCTAACTGACCCTCTTAGAGCTTGGTGTGCCTAAATGATTCAGTCATGGTCAATGAGATATCCATGGATGTGGCTTTTCCAGAGAGTGTTCTTAAAAGGACTCCCTCCACTCCATCCTGCTGCCAGTAAGGTAGATGTGATGGCTGGTTCTGTAGCAGTCATTCTGAACTATGAGGTTATTTTGAGGATGGAAACCACACATTAGGCTGGTGAAGACAGCAGTAATGACAGGCAAACATAACAGCTATGGCCAGCTATCTACCATTCTAACTGCTTCACTTCTATCAACTTAATCAAAACTCACAGGAACCTTATTAGGTAAATTCTATTATTGCCCCAGTTTTGCAGATGATGGAACTACAAGGTCACATGGCCAGAAAGCAGCAAAGACAGAATTTGAGAAAGGTGGCCAATAGGAAGGGCAGTGAATATTCCAAATAAGAAATAATGGAGAACTGAATCAGGGTGCTTGTGGTGGAGGTGGCAGGCAGTGGTATGACCTTAGATCTATTTCAGAGTAGAGACAGTGGAGACTGAAATGGTAATATGTAAGAAGGAGACATCACAAGCGCCTCCAAGGGTTTTGATCCACGCAAATGCAAAAATGGAAGAGCCATTTACCGAAAAGAGGAAGGCAAAAGGAGGAGAATATTTGAGGAAAGCAATTGAGTTGAGTTTTGTCTGCCATTGACAGTTTTAGGGTGCCTCTTAGATTTGCAGGCAGAGGTGTAGGGTGGGCAATGTGGTCAATGTCAGTATGCCAATAAGGTCACTCAGAGAGTGCATGGAGAAAGAAGAGAGTCTGTGCCAGGGACAGAACAGGAATATCTCACCAGGTAGAGGTCTGTGAGTCTAAAGGAGCCAGTCAAAAGAGCAGTGAAGAGCCAGGAGGGAGGTAGGAGATCAGAGAGTGCTCTGAGTCCCTAAAGCTAAATAAAGGTTCTTCAAAGTGAGATAGTACCTCCAGCAAGGGAAGGAAGCCCTTTTGTTTTAACTTTTGTTATTCATTTCATTTCTATCTCAGATTTCTGCACAGAGTCATGGAGCAATGGAGGGGATGTCCATCCATCACTCTCACTCAATGAAGTTCCAGAGTTGAATGGACTCCTTTTCAAAAATAAAACTCCAATTAAAGATCTATTGATCAAAACAACACATTTCACTATGAAATATGTAAAGACCAAATGGGAAACAAAGTATTTTCCTGCCAACTGTGTAAAACAAAAAAAAGCCTGGCCTACATATGTTTATTCCATTTTGTAAAACTGGCCCTTTGCCTCAAGCCTTATGAATGAGAGATAAATCCCTGCTTGCTGCAAAGTTTCCTTGTGTTCATTTATTTTTCTTGTGCATGTTTGCATTTATAATCTTCCATTCTTCTCCATTAAGCAATTTGGATAAAGATCCCTATTCCTCTTATATATCAGAGGAAGTTCTGCTAATTGGCTCAAACTCTAAAACCAGCACATCAAGCATAGAAGGTCTCTGATGAGCTAAGATTTGGCAGTGTAGTTTCTGTCCCACATCCATCTACTTCCGCCACCACATGCCAAGCCACCATGGTTGCTCTTCGTCTCCTCACTTTGACTCCTCCCCCCAGTCCTGTCTCTATACTGCGTCCAGAATAATCGAAACATATAAACCTGGTACTTTGCCAGTGCTCACTTGCCTCAAAGGCTTTGTATGGCTATTTTATCTGATTGGCTAATGCTCTGTCCCCTGCCCAACTCAATTCCCTAACACTGCCTACAAGCCTGGCCTTACCAATTCTTACCCATCTGTCAGATTTCAGCTCTGGTGGCATCTACTCTGACTGAAGTCCCTATCTCAACCGAGTGTCTTTCTATAGCATCATTTAGTTTTTTCCTCTCTTAGCATACATCACCTTCTGTAATCATCTTATTTTTTAATTACTTCTCCACATAAGAATTTAAGAGTCATCCAGGGCCCACATCTATTGTATTCATTGTTTTATCATTAGGGACTACACCTGTTCTATATCTGGCCCTTGTTAATCATTCAGGACATATTTGTTGGGGTTATAGAGGAAGGAAGGAAGGGAGGGAGGGAGGGAGGGAGGGAGGAAGGAAGGAAGGAAGGAAAGAAGAAAGGAAAGAAGGAAGGAAAGAAGGAAGAAAGGAGAAAGGAAATGGAGGAAGGAGGGAAGGAGGGAGGGTTGTGGGGAGAGGGAAAAGGAGAGAAGGAAAAGAAGCAGGAAGGAAGGGATGAAGAGGGGAGAGCCTTAGAGTCTGGTAGACCAGGTTTCAAATCCTATGTCTACCACTTACTGTGAGGATGTGGACAATAAAAAAAATAATCTCTGAGCTCAGATTTCTCATCTGCAAGACCAATAGTAACACTATAGCAAGGGATTAATGTGAGGATTATGTGAGATAAATACCTGCTGAGAACCTACAACAGCCCTTGGCCCATAATATTTGTTGTTTTTACCCCTTGACCTTGTAACCTCTGGAGTTTTCAGAGTTGTCCCTAACCTTACAATGTATGAGAGATTATACCAACAACCAAGTACCTCGTGATCCATAAATAGGCCCACAGACCTGGAATCAGGTGTCTGGATAGCCTGGATAAGTTGTCTTAGGCAGTATGTGACTTTTACAATGGACATGTGTCTCTTTGTTTTCATCATAAGCACTTTCCTTTTGTAGTAGTTCCTATGTTTTGGCTAAGGCTTTGCTATAAGCCCCTTGATGTGGACAGTGCCAAGACCTAAGCCAACCAACTCATCACTCTCCTCTGGCCATAGCAACTGGCTCAGAGTGGACATGTGACCTAAACGAATCTAATGAGAACTTTTATAGAAGTCACCAATAATCACATCCCTTTCCTCATTTCTCTTCTTTTCCCTTTGCTCCCTGAAGTAGAGTCGGAGAGGATGCACCTCTGGGAACAGTTCGCCAAATGGGGCCTAAGAGTAAAGCCAACACTATGAAAGGTGTGAAGTTAGAGAGGCAGAACTCAGTGCCAATGGTGTCATTTGGGCCCCACATCCATCCATGGGACTTAGCTTCTAGTGGCTTCCAGCTTAGTAGGAGCCATGGGGACATCCTGAGTGAACTGAGTTCTCATTATTCCCACAGATACTTGTAGCTGGTCATCTCTGGTATACACCATGGCTGCTCACAACTAGATATTACCTGTCTAGATCAAGGGATTCATCAGAAATTTCCATATTGTTTGCTCAATTTCAAAAACACTGAGGAGAAATGTCCTCAAAAGATTTCCAATGGCTTATGGGAAATTTCCTCACAAAACACAGGGTATCCTATTTTGGTCTTTATGACAATGTTAAATGCGTCAAGAGACAAGAGTGTGTCTTTGTCATTGTCCTGCTCCTCAGAATCTCCTCCTCGCCTGGCTTTTATTCAGTCTACTTCCTCTACTTCTTCCTCCTTCTCTTCCTCCTTAAATGTGGGCACCCTGTTGCTCATTCTACAATCCTTCATTGATGCTACCTGTCCAGTCTCATGGTTCAACTAACCCTTGTTCATGGTGGTGATGGCAGCATGGGGGCAGGGGTGTGGAAAGCAGGAGAGCAGTGGTTGAGGTAGACAACCCTGCAGACCGGAAGACAAGAATAAAAACTGGGTCAACAAAAGAAAATAAACAGAACTGATTTTTCTACTCTAAAATTATTCACATCCTCATTGGAATTTTTTTTTTCATATCCGAGAAGTCTTTCAAGCTTTGTTAGAAAGACTCACAGGCAGAATGGTTATCTCTGTACTCCAAATTCTCTTGCTTTTATCATTTTTAGTGTTATCTTATCTGACCACATACAGTTTATTAATGATTTCTCAACATCTAGTTTGGGGTACAGATAGAACTTTAACTTTTTTTCCAACAGTATGTTTAAAAGCAAGAAAAATATGGATAGAAGGACCTTTCTTTGCAACATACTTGCTTTTTAAAGTGTTTCTTTAAAACAAAAATCGTATCAGCAATGCATATTCCTTGTAGAAAATCAGATATTAAAGAGAGGCAAAAGGAGACATTTAAGGCCACTTATGACAAGAACATCCATTTTTTTCCCCTAACACCGATTGTTGTTCTCAGTTAATATTATGTTAAATGACTGCACAGTATTCCATTATTCGAATATATGATAAATCACTTATGAACTATCTAGGCTGTATTCTCCTTGTCACTAAAGTAAATGACTGCAATAAACATCCTTGTAGTGTGCACATGTTTGTAATAAACATCTTTGTAGTAAAACTGTTGCACATACTCTCAACTTTTCAAGAAGTGAGTTATTAGTTGAAGGGCATTGCATATTTCAGTCCATGTGGCTTTCTAGAATGCTGTCCTAATTTACACTCTGAGCAGGATTCCATGTTCACTTTTCAATGTTCACTTCACCACCCTTAAGTCAGCACTATGTATTGTCATCTTAAAAAATCTTCCAGTAATTTTTAAAGGTTAGATTACATGGATTAAATATTTCCAGTCCAAATGAGTTAAAGACAGAGGATATTCAATTTTAAAATCCCTGAATGGCCAAAGGGTTAGCTCTGTTGTGGGTCTCCAGAGAACACTGTCCTGCTTACTGCAGACTAGCACCTCCAGGTTATTTAGTAGAAAATTGATAACTAAAGGTCAGATTTTTCAAACTTAATTTTGGATAAAAAAGACCTGGTATTTTTGTTGCAGCAGTAGAGCCCTGCCTAGATGAAAAACAAGCATGCATAAATTATTCACTTGATGGCAGACATTTTGGGGGATGCTGGAAAATGTGGATTATTAATGGGCAGGCCAGAACAATTCTCACATTACATATAGCTAAGGACTATCAGCTGGGGGAAAGCCCCAGACATTTTGCTTGTTATAATGTTCTAAAAATTCTCACAATAAGAAGTCATTTCTCATCAGGCTTGAACTCTGCATTGTATTGGAAAAATAAGTTTCCAATTAAAATTGTCATTCTTCAGCTTTATTTTGTGTGGTCATCTTGCTGAAAAATTATCTGGAGTTCTGGCAATGTGGGGGAGCCCAAGGTTCTATCAGTTTCCTGTGAGAACATGGATTGGTAGAATCGAAAGGGAATTTGGCAAAGTCCAGATAAAACCACCACCATGATGCATCTGTATTTCCTATTTGAAAACCACATTGGTCCACATGGCAGTCCAGGGATCAGTGTAGATTAAGGAGGATCTGATAGGGAAGGAAGCTCTTTTTTGCAGGATTCATTTTGGAAATATCTAAACAGGATGCAAACCCACTCAGACCTTCTCCTGAACTCCCATCCTACCAGTGTCACTTTTCAACATTGTGACTGCTTCCAGTTGGATACTCTAAGCTGCTGGTTTTAATTAAAACTTAATTTGCAAAAATGTTTCATAATTTATGCATGTCATATAATTCCTCTGAGACTATGAACTTGGAGCCAACTCAGGGCCATATAAGGAGACATTGTACTGAGAAGGTGGGGGGAGGAAAGGGATGTAGGAGGAGAAGTACCAACAGGGGTGCAACAGAGGAAGGTACTGATACTTTCTTTCAGCTTTCCATCACCTGGATCTGCAGCCACCTGGGAGAGACACGGACCTTGATGTCTGGAAGGAGAGAGCCCATTTGGCAGGTCACAGACACAGAGACCCAGAAGGGTCAGCAGTGGCGAGAATTGTCCTCCAAGGAAGGTCTTACCAGGGGAGATGATGAGCCAAAGAACTTGAAACCCTCCAAAAGAGATGAATGGGTTCCCACTCTCTCCACAAAAGGAGACATTGAAAACCCACAGAGGAAAATTAATGAAAACTCAAGAGTTTGCAATGAAACCATTACTTCACTCAACAGATGTCTTCCAAGAGGAGAGTTTGCAGGGATCTGCCAAACTGTTGAACCACAAAGAAATCTGTGTAGCAACTTAACTAGAAATATTGGGCCTGTAAGAAAGATGACCAGAAAGACCCTACCTTCAATGCACATCCTTTGTTAATTATAAAGTGAATGAATCTCCAGGCACCCTCCATGTCTGCAGTGGAAAAAAAATCTATATAGACAGAAAATATCAAAAGGGCCAAAAAAAAAAAAAAAAAGTACACATGTATTCTGCATACTCAAAAAGGATGGGCCACAGTGTCAGTGCTATACTTTTTAGTGGCCAACCTGGTAAGTTACACGTTTCACAGCAGATGATCTCTATCTCTACACTATAACTTAAAGGTCCTTCCATTTCCTGCTGCCTATGGAAAACATTATAACCTATTAAGAAAAAGCAAGAGACTATCTTATCTATCTGCCAAGTTTATCTATCAAGTTTGTATCTTCCAGAAGTGAACACAGTAAGTAACTTTTGAGGGTAAAGGTGTGAGCTGTGGGGGACAGATAATCCTCTGTGGATGTTCAGATTAGGAGATCCTTCAGGAAACCCCATACACACTCTGTGATTCTTGTCTGTGATTGCAGTTTACAAGTTTTCTTCTATGAAAAATCTATTAACATTTCCTTCCCTTACATATTGGTTTCACCTTGGCCCATCAATGAATATATTTTATGTTCACCTGGAAAGAGAAAGAACTGCCAAAGCCATGTGTTGAACAAGTTCTTCTATGCACCTGAGCACTTTGCAAGTCAAGACTGGATGTCATTTACTAACAATGAAAACGTGCACATGCTGAGTGCTTACTTTAAGCCAGGCCAAGAGTTAAGGCCTCTGAATGCATCCTCATGAGAAATTCCCACATAACTCTAGGGACTAGATCTAGTCATTTATATCCCAAAGATGGGGAAACTAAGATTGACTCCAAATCTTGTTTTTGACCACATAGGATAAACAAGTCACATGATCCAATTAGTTTTTTTCTAAAAATTTCGAATAATCTGTTAATGGATAATGAGAGGAACACAATATAAAACTAAAAATTAAGTGGTCTACTAGTAGAACAGAAGGGAGCTGCTGTTCTAACCTGCTGACACATGGACTACTAGAAGACTACTTTGGGCTTGTTTTGGTCATGTAGAAAGGAGACCTATTAATATGCTAGAACTGCTGACCCCTCAAAATACATTTTGCTCTCCATCCTCCAAATCTGGTGTTTGGCAATCCTTAAGCACGCTTTGCCAAACACATGTTCCTATAATTTTGAAGTCCATGTGTATTTACAGTGAAGTTTTTCTCATGGTCTTGATTAGTTTATAATTAAATCATAAAACAGAGTAACTCTTATCAAATATCTTTATTTCCTAGTGCCTTTTTTTTCTATTACAGGATTTTCTTTCTCTTAGTTAAGAAAGTCAGGTCTTACCAGTGACACTTGGTCCCAAATCTCAAAGAGGCTAATAAAGTTCTGAAGTTCACATTAAAACATATACTTCTGACAGAATCCAAATGCCAAAACCTGAGCTTTTCATATTGAATTCTTAAGTTAGGTAACATGATCAAGGAATAAAGAAAGAGGCATAAATAAGGCCATCTTACAATTAAACTGACTTAGTATAGTATTACATTTCAATAAAAACTATCTCAAGTCATATCCAGTAAATTGTCACTGTCTTAAAAAGTTTTTTTTTTAAAAAAAGATGATTATTATTCTCTGGTAACAGTAATCTAAACTCAATGTTTGTTAATCTTGAATAGGAATAAATAAATGAAACAATGTAATTAAGTAATCTTGATGATAAAACAAACTAACCAATTAATCAACTTTTATTTCTAAATTTCTACTGTGGTCACGATAGCATAACTAGTATTGGATTAGCCCTTTTGACACAAACAGGTAAATAAGTGGACAGGATACACACAAAAAAATTCCTTTGATTTTGGTCAACAATCAACACAGACTTCACTTCCTAGAAGGGCAAAAAAGCAAAGTGAGACTCATGATCACTCCAATACTCTGCCTGGAAGCAGTTACAAGATCTTAGAATAGGGAGGTTGAGCCCATGAAAAGCCTAGTTGTTGTGCTGAATTGAGGAGGAATTAATCAGAGTTTATAGAGGCTGAGGTGGCTGAAATTTTAAAGATAGAACACTGAAGAGAGAAAGTTAAACAAAGAAAGAGTGCCAGAAACTTACAGGGAGGTCTTCCTGAGTTTTTGGTTTAACACTAAAATGACTATGTGTAGGGTGGGACTCCACAGGACTGGTGAGTAAAGCACAATTACAGAGGCAGTGATGGGGTGGGAGGGGAACTTCAATAAAGCTGAAAGCCAAAAAAAAAAAAAAAAAAAATCTATTAGGCTTAAACTATGGCTGGGAATTTACAAGTTCCAACCAGTTAGAATAGAATTTTCTGTTAAAGACCTGGAACATTTGGTAGGAACTCCAGAAAGGTTGTTCCTTGGATTACAACTAAACTAGCCATAGACTGAAAGACACACCTGCTTAACCAAAGCTTAAAACCAAGCATGTAAAGGGCCAAGCTCATACATAAGTAAATTCCCTGGCTGCCAGAATAGAACTCAACACTCTTTAAAGGAAGACAACAAACCCAGACACTTACCACAATGCCCACAATCATGATGTCATTATATCCAACAGCTAATAAAAAAACTGCTATATACAGAAACAGGAAAATGTGACTCTTAAGAAGGAAAACAATCAATCAATAGAAATATAGCCAGAAATGATGCAAGTAGAAACCATGACTTCAAATCAGTTGTTAAATATGTAATCAAGGATTTAAAGGAAAAGTTGAATATTATGAAGGCAAGACTGAAAACTAAAAACAAATGCCAAAACCAAGTAAAAATAAAAACCATATAAAACCCCTAGAATTGAAAAGGCCAGAGATGGATGGTATTGCACTTTAGACATTTCAGAAGGAAAGATCAGTGAACCTAAAGATATAGCAATGGAAGTAACTGAAATTGAAAGAGAGAGAGAGAGAAATTCAAAGAGAATTTTAGTAGCCAGTAGGAAAATATCAAGCAGATGAATATATATGTGATTAAAATTCCAAAATCATGTGCAGTGGATGAGGGACCGAAAAGAAATGAAAACAGATTGGTTACACAACTCAAATTTGATGAAATTTATAAATATGCCAATCCAAGAATCTTAATAAACCTCAAGCAAGATAAATACATACTAAAAAACCAATACCAAGGTACAGCATTGTTGAAAATCAATCATAAAATCTTAAAGCAATCAATAAGATAAAATACACATGTATAGTGCAAAGGTAAGAATTATCATTGACCCTCACCAGAAACAATGCAAGCCAAATGATAACAGAACCACTGGTTTAAAGTAATGAAAAAAAAATGTACATCTAAAATTCTATATCCAGTGAAAATATCCCTCCAAAGAAGGTGAAACAAAACACTTCAGACAAAAAAAAAAAAAAAAAACTGAGGGAATTCACTGTCAGTGGAGTTGCACTTTAGAAAAGATTTTTTTTTAAAAATTTTCAGGCTGAAGGAAAATGATTCCAGATGCAAGCTTGATTCTATACAAAAGAATAAATAGGACCAGAAATGGAAACTATGTGGGTAAACATTGAGATTTTTTCCTCACTTTTTAATTAACTATTTTAAGCAAAATAAAAACAATGTATTATGTGGGGTTTATAATATATGTAGGAGTAAAAAGTATAATAATAGTAGCACGTAGGATGGAAAGAGAGCATGGAGTAAACTGTTTTAAGTTACTTCCATTATGAGAAAGGGAGACTGAAAAGTTGAAGATGCAAATTGTTACATTAGAACAATCAACCAAAGGGCACAACTAAGAGGTATAGCTTAGCCAATAGGCCAATAGTGGAGATAAAGTGGTTGGGGCACCAACCTCCCATGCAGTCAGAAATTCACATGTAACTTTTGACTACCCAGAAACTTTTTTTTTTTTTTTAATTCAGAATTTTAATTATGTACATAAATAGCAACATGAGAACCAGGAGTTCTAATGCTGGACATTATCTCTAGGTGAAAGGATTTCCGATTAGTCCACTGGTAGTATGGTATCACCCAAGATAACAAAGAAGCCTGGTATATAGTTTTTCCTGAAGAAGAAAGCCAATTTACTACATTCAGTACTGACTTCTCTGCCATTTTTTCTGTAGAAAATGCATGGAGTTTCCAATGTTTACCTATAACTGATTAAAATGGGCAGAGCATGGAGCATTCTACTTATTTCCAGGTGAATTCTTCACATTTCCTGGCTTTTGAAAGTTCTCCTTCCACAAATCTTCTACGACTATGTATCCTCGTAAACCCCAGTCATATAATTTCTCCCCACTGACCTGGACAAATACGATGGCTTGTTGTGGATAATAAAGAGAGGCAGCTAGTCCCATGAACCCAGGTGGATACACCAGCTTCTTTATTTTTGACCCTCTAGCCAAAAGAAGTCCAACAATGCCAGCAAAACCAATAACACCAAGTCTTGGAAAAAATCCAGGAGGTGCATTTTGTAGATATTCATAGCTGTCTAACCCCCATTGAACCAAGCTCTGCATCTTGGGCTTTGTTTGCGAGTACATTTCCTGACACCAACTCGTATATGGCTCGCAATGATGTCGGAGATGTGAAATGCTTTCTTCAAGCTGGGTCCTTGGCTCCTCCACATATTTAGATTGACCCTCAGGAACCGAGTAGAGTGAAAGCTCATTAACCTTCACAGAAGTTTTGTGAGGTGAGTCCCTTTTAGGTGACGCATAGACTTTAAAGGTGAGCAGACTCAGGCTGGCTGGCCCCACAGACCTCTGAATTACCTTGAACATGTTGCTGGCAGAGGTGGCTCCGGCGGGGTCTGACTACCCAGAAACTTAAATACAAATTGGCTACTGTTGACTAGAAACCTTAAAAATAACATAAACCGTTGATTAACATGTATTTTGTACACTATGTGCATTATATTCTGTATTCTTAAAATAAAGAAAGCTAGAGAAAAGAAAATGTTATTAAGAAAATCATAAGGAAGGGAAAATACATTTATAGCACTATACTGTATTTATTGGAAAAAATCTGCATATAAGTGGACCTATGCAGTTCAAACATATATTGTTCAGTGGGTGTGTGTACCCGCAAAAACATATATAATACATATACTTGTTTATGGCAATATGGTAAAGTTAAATAAAAAAGAAAAATAAGAGAACAGATTAGACAGCTATTTCTAAACAATATGGTGGACTTAAAACCAAACAATAGAGACAATTACTTTAAATGTAAATGGAAAAATGGTGCCTGGGTAGCTCAGTCGGTTAAGCACCTTACTCAATTTCAGCTCAGATCATGATCTCAGGGTCATGAGATCAAGCCTTGAGCTGGGCACTGTGCTCAGCAGGAAGTCGGCTTGAGATTCTCTCTCTCCCTTTTCCTCCGTCTGTTCCCCCTCCACCCCACATGCTCTCTCTCAAACAAATCTTCAAAAAATGTAAGTGGATTAAATATACTATTTAAAAAGTAGAAACTGTCAGATTGGATAGAAAGAAAAAGAGATCCAATTATATTTTGCCTACAAAAATACCTTTTACGTAAAAAGAAATGTGGGTTAAAGGTTAAAGAAATGGAAATATATACCAAATTTATACCAATATAAATAAAACAATATAAAACAATAATCACAGAAAGTTGGGTGGCTATATTAATATCAAACAAAATAGACTTCAAGACAAAGAATATTATAAGAGATAAATAAAAATAGTTTATAATAATAAAATGGTCCATTCCTCAAGAAGAATAATGTCTGCTCCTAATAATAGAGCTTCAAAATACATGATGCAAAAATTGGCAGAATCAAAAACTGAAACAGATAAATTCAGAATTTTCATTGGTGATTTCAACAAGCCTCTCAGCAATTGATAAAACACCGAGGCAGAAGTCAGTAAAGATATAGAAGACATGAACAGCATTATCACACAATGTCACCCCAATGATATTTCTAGAACAATATGCACAGTATCTGCAGAATATACATTCTTTTCAAGTATAAATATGAAATATTCACCAAGAAAGTCTATATGCTGGGCTATAAAACAAGTGTCAGGAAATAAAATTATTGAAATAATAGGATATATTCTCTGAACACAAGAGAATCAAATTAGAAATCTGTAACTAATATATCTAGTAAAATCTGGAAGTATTTGGAAAATAGCACTTTTCTAAACAACCAATGCATCACAAAATCTGCTTATCACAAGCAGTATTAGAAAATATTTTGAACTCAATAAAAGTGAAAACGCAACTATCAAAAGTTGTGAGATGTGGCTAAACTAGTTCTTAGAAACATATAATTTCAAATGCTTATAATAGAAAAGGAGAAATGTGTACTATCAATAGTCAAAGCTCTACCTTAAGAAACTAGAAAAAGATCAAATTAAATACAATATAATCAGAGGAAAATTAAAAAAACTAAAAAATTAGAGCAAAAAACAATGTGACAGAAAATGAACAAACTAAAGAATAGAACTGGTAAAACCAAAAGCTGGTTCTTTGAAAATATCCCTTAAGTTTAAAAATGTATATCCAGACTAATAACAAATTGTCAGTATCAGGAATGAAATGGGGGATATCACCATAGATCCTAAATACATAAGAGAATATTATGAACATCCTTTTGCTAATAAATTCAATAACTTATATGAAGTAGACAAATTCCTTAAAAAAAAAACAAGTGAGCACAATTAATATAAGAAATAGAAAACCTAAAAAGCCCTAGATCTGTAAAAGAAAATGAATTTGGAATTAAAAACTTCCCCACAAAGAAAGGTCTGGGCGCAAATTTCATTAGTGAATGCTAACAATATTCACAGAAAAATCAAGCAATCTTACACAAACTTTTTAATAAGATATGGAAGGAAATACTTTTTTTAAAAGATTTTATTTATTTATTCATGAGATACACAGAGAGAAAGGCAGAGGGAGAAGCAGGCTCCATGCAGGAAGCCCAATGTGGGACTCGATCCCAGGACTCCGGGATCACTCCCTGAGCCAAAGGCAGACTCTCAGCTGCTGAACCACCCAGGGGTCCCAAGAAGGAAATATTTCTTAAACCATTTTTTTTAGGTGGCTGTTATCAAAACTTGGCAAATTACAAAAATATGAAACAACCACCACCACCAAACCACAGACTGATATCCTTTGTGAACACAGAAGCAAAGATCCAGCAATATACAAAAAGAAGAAAAGATCTTGACCAACAGTGTTTATTACGGGAAGGCAAAGTTATGATGATATTCTTGTAATAGATATCAATCAATATAATCTGCCACATATGCAAGATTGCATTTTCCGAAGTGGGGCATAACTACACCTCCCATACCCCAGTTACTTACAGGGTAATGCTGACACTCCTATGAAGTCTATGTGCCCACGCTTTTGTGACTGCCTCAATAGAGAGTATGGGATAAATGGTACCATGTGACTTTCAAGGATAGATTATAAACATATCATGCACTTCTCCTTTGCTCTGGAAACCCAGCCACCATGTTGTAAGGTAGCTCAAACCAGCCCACGCGAGGCAACCACATGGAAAGACAATGTTGGTGTGGTCAGTATAGGTATCCTGCAGACAGCTCACCTGGGGTCCTAGCTTACAGCCAATATTAGCCACCTGACATGTGAATAAAGATATTTCTGGGTAATAGTCCTAGCCACTGAGCTACCCTTATCGTTGAGTCTTCACAGTGAGAACCCCAGATGTTGTGGAGTAGAGGTAAGACAGCCTTGATTTTCCTGTCCAGATTCCTGCTCACAGCATGTGTGAACATATGAAAGTAATTGTTTCACACCATTATGTTTGAGGGTGTTCAGTAAGCAACAGTAGTAACAGGAAGTAAATATCATCACCCCTGTATTACAAAAGAGGACCCTGTGCCTCACGAGAGTGATCAGAACAAGCTAGTGTGGGTAGTGAATGACAAAGTTGGGGTATCAACCCAAGTTTCTCTCAAAGACACTGCATGCCCTGATCTAGACAAAAGGAGTCTTGAGTGTGGTATTATGCCATTTACCAGGGCTCTAGCACAGGGCTAGCAGAGGCTTTGGTGCCATCTTCACAAAATGATGCTCTGTCCCCAGTAACTCTACTTCTCTCAGGAAGACATTTGAGGTCAGGGTTTGGTATGTATGGGTCACACAGCCAAAACTGTCTCACTATGAAACCTTTCCCAAAGATATGTTCCCAATGTCTACATGTGCAAAGCTCAAGTAGCTCAATCAGCCATGAATTCTGGGCATTTATACAAGAGATGGTTGAAACACGAGCTTAAGGAACTCTTGCCAAACAGCTGCAAAGAGTACAGGAAGTAAAGGAATAAAACCTGTTACAGCCTTGGCTCCCACTGCAGTGCAGCACAGGAGATATCGGGGGTTAACCAGCAAATATTTATGATAACAGGACAAATATAATTGACTCATTTCCTTCCCAGAAAAATGACTGCACTCCGAACAGTTAAGATCGGTTGGCATTTTTTATTTTCTGTTGCCTTCTCCTCTGTTCCTTTCCATCGCCACCAGTCCTCTTCCCCTTTGTACAAACATCAGTTTATTCCCCACAGAGATAAAAGTCCTCCATCACCAGACTTGAACAAAAATCTCCATAGATGGAGAAGTAAGTAGCACAATTTGCTTAGATTCACAGACTGTTAGATCTAGAAGGGCACTGGATACAATAGCGGCTTTCTGGCTGAACAAAAGCTGTCCTCTCTTTCGGTAATGGCACTTGGACCTGCCTAGGAGACAAAATCCATCCCCTATTGTCTGGTCTTGTGGTGGGTTGTGGGGGAGAGGACTCTGCCCTCATGTGCTTGAAGCCTGAGAGTCAGCACCAGGGCCTTAACTAGAACCAAAAAGAATGAGATTTCTTTCTTCTGAGGACATGGGGCTCCCCTAGTAAGATGTAAACCTGGAGCTGTTGGTGACCGTCTTGACAACACAAGGGGATGTCTCACCTGCGAATAAAGCCACACAGAGGAAAACAGTGCAGAGATGGTGAGAGGCAGATTTCTAACAGCAACTGGACACCTAGATCCAGTCTTGCCTGAAGAGATTACACATCAACAGCACTTCAGTTTTTTTTTTTTTTTAAAGATTTTATTTATTGAGAGAGAGAGAGAGAGAGAGAGAGGCAGAGACACAGGCAAAGAGAGAAGCAGGCTCTATGCAGGGAGCCTGTCATGGGACTCGATCCCGGGACTCCAGGATCATGCCCTGGGCTGAAGGCAGCGCTAAACCACGGAGCCACCCGGGCTGCCCTAGCACTTCAGTTTTATGATTGAAGAGATTCTTCTTAATCATGTAAGTCTGGCTGAGCTGGATTTCTGTCACAGCTAAAGAGACTTGATTCACTAAAACAGCATTTTACCGGTCTGTGGAGCCCCAAAATTCCGTGGAACCAGAGACATTGATTAACAGGGCTGTTGACCCTAATTTAGTCAGAGCTGCTCTTTATTTTTCAGGTTATGGCTATTATTATTTCATTTAAATAAAAGAATTTGGGGATTCCTGGGTGGCTCAGTGGTTTAGTGCCTGCTATTGGCCCAGGGTGCGATCCTGGAGTCCCGGGATCAAGTCCGGCGTCGGGCTCCCGGTGTGGAGCCTGCTCCTCCCTCCTCCTGTGTCTTTGCCTCTCTCTCTCTCTCTCTCTCTGTCATAAATAAATAAATAAATAAATAAATAAATAAATAAATAAAGTTTTGCTAATTGAGAAGAAAAGAAAAGACAGCTATTCAATTCAACCACCTTAGTTTAGAGGTCCAGAAGACCTGAGTGGCTTTGACAAAGCAAGTTTGTGATGGAAGCATGCCTGGTCTCTATTGATCCACCCAGTACACTCCCCAGTTATCCCCTAATGCCAAGGCTATTGACACTGCTTGTATCAGCTTTGGATCTTGCTTCTTGGATGGAAGCAGATCTGTGGCTTCCAGGCATTTCACTCCAACATGTAGGAGGGACCTCTGGCA
This sequence comes from Vulpes lagopus, assembly GCF_018345385.1. NCBI lineage: Eukaryota > Metazoa > Chordata > Mammalia > Carnivora > Canidae > Vulpes > Vulpes lagopus. The sequence goes on along the minus strand of NC_054830.1, from coordinate 22,855,852 downwards.
TCTGGCATTGGTTGCCTGCACACCCTTGAGTGCAGTGATCCATACCCACCATTCTCTGGGCAGATGACCCAGGTGGCATGCTTCTCAGAGTGCACGATGGACCACAGATTTTCAGGGAACTAACCAGTAAGTGGAAGATAGCCCTATCCTGAAATCGTGGTAGGCTTCATTGGAAGAACCTCCTTAACTACAGTGAATGATGTCACCTATGATAGCACCACGCAGGTGCAATGGTTTTGTATTTTTAAAGATCACAGTATGGGAGAGTTTGGTCAGAATCATCTTTGACTTGTGCTGGGCTCAAGAGGATGTCCTGTATGTTTGCCAGGGAACAAACTCATTTCTGTACCCAATGCCTGTCAGAGTAAAGGGTAGAACTTCTTTTCAGTATTCGAAAATAGTGCTTTGGTTTTTGAAAAGGTTTTTGGAATCTATCATCTTTAAAATTAAAAAAAAATAAAAAGCAAAATCTGGTCACTTTTGAGACAAGTTAATTAAGTCCCATCTGTCTCGATGTGGCTGCCCTCTATTTTGAAGTGGAAAAAAAGAAAGAAAATCCAAACCAGCAATAATGTCCTTTTAATTGAATAAACCAACAGTTTTCTCATTCTAATGAGCATAAACTGCTTACAGAAAAGATTTTATTTAAATTACCCAGAGTGATTACTTTAAATTCACAGTTTGGTTAAAAGCTACAGTCATAAATAATTAATTTTTCTTTTTAAAAGAATTATGCAAATTTAAGCCACGAGGCTAAAAATGGAAAGTGTCTAATCACATGTGAATTGAACTTGGATTTCTCTTCTTTGCTACTTCATCACCACATTTCTGTCTTCCCACCTGCTCTGAATATGAACAATGCCTGTCCTCACTCACCATGGTCTCGGGTGGTTCCTGTGACCCGCTGCCAGTTCTTCATATTCCTATGAAACACTGAGTGAGACCAAAAAATGGGTGAGAACAGCTTCGTGTCGTGCCCCAAATAATGCAATGAGCATGTGAACATTAGCAAATTCCTCGTGATGGAGGGCAAACCGAATCAAGTGATTTGGATATGTTTCCCGAGCATCTATCCTGTGAAGTCACTCTGTTGAGTGAGGAGAGCTCGGAGGAGTAAACTCCTCTTTCAGGAACTCCATAGACTATCCATAACAGAAAGTTAAGTGAAGTCTAAATAAAGGGTAAAGACTAGACAGTAAAATCTTCAAGTGTCCAGAGGCAGAGACCAGTTACCGGTGCACAGTGGGCAACACCACAGAAGCTAGGACTCTTGCTTCAGGCGAGGGTTTTCAGGCCTGGCAACTGGAGATTCCACAATCCCTTTCACCTTTATGGCACTGCCTAGTGACACCCCCCTCCCCCCAAGCACAGCCGAGAGAGAAGCCCTGTCTAGTTCATGGGCTGTGGCCGCAGGACAGCAGGCCACACAGGGCAGCTCCTGGAGTTCTTGTGCACAGGAAGTAAGGTGTCAGGGGCTTCCATACTCTGCAGAAGATAGAAGCAGATTCTCGAGGGTGGGAGATGAAGGGGGCAAAGCAAAATTGTGAATGGCAGAGCCAGGCAAAAGGCATTTCTAGCCTCTACCAGATTATCCCCTTAGTTTCATTTGACCATTGGCTACTTTTAAAGCTTGGAAATGCATACCGTTAGGTGGTGCGTGCATGCCCTAGGTCACTATAGTGCCACCACCCCAAACACACTTTCTTTATGCCCAGAGTCCTCCAAGCTTGCTTTACCAGCTGGGCCCCTTCAAACACTTAGGTTGGGCCCCTGGATGATAAATAACATGCGGATGTTACATTGTTGATTTTTAGTAGTAACCCTGCTTTGGCTGCCAGGAAATCAGTCCCTCAGGGGAGAAGGCAGGTCTCTAAGGGAGGATGCTACCTCAGGGATCCCTACAATATTCCAGCAGGGCACAATCTATTTGCATCCCTTTTGTATATGATGAAACTAGAAGCACAGAAGGAAGGGTTAAGCCAACAGTCCCAGATGACACATTTAAGTGGCACAGGGTGTCCGAAGCCAGGTCCATTGGCTCCAGGGCTATGTTCTTAACCGGGATGAGACACCCCTGCCACCTCCATAAGTGGCACAAATACTTTATTAGGAAGGAAAGAGCAGACATTCCTCACTATGAAAGAAGTTGGACTCTTTCTCCAAAAACTCCATATTGTACTTTGTTTTTGGAGAACAAAGTGGGTGGATATCAAAGCACAGAGGGACAGGCGCTGATGCTTGACATAGTCTGTGTGCCTTCACTCCCTCAGCCAACGGAACTCTCGGGCCCCAGCTCCATTCACTTTACATGTGACTCAGACTGGCCTTGCTGAATGTGGCCATAATCCGCTTTTGGTTTAGAGGAGCTTTAGAGAAAGCTCTAACAGCTCATATAGCTAGAAGTAAATAGCAATTTAATGACTAATGAGTAAATGAATCAGAGGCACAGATTAAATTTCCATCCAAATAACCATAGGTTTCTCAATTAAGAGGGGAGAAAGCATGCTTGGCAAAACAGTTTGACTTTGGCCATTGCCCTGTGGATTTCTGCAGCCTACTCGCTGAATACAGCAGTGCACACCAGGCTGGGAGAACCTGGGCCGTGGATGTGCTCACAAACTTCCTTCAGGACCACACACAGGATAACTTTACAGTGTCAGGAGTGGTTATTGTAATAGAAATCCAGTATCGCACCGCTCTCTATGTCGAGAGCTACCCAGGATGTTCAGGCTCAAGGCAAATGTATTCACTTTCAAATAACTCACTGGTTTTATCTTAAAATAGTCACATTCTACTGTAGAAAGGACAGTTGTTTGTTTGCTTTTTTAAACAAAGACCACTAATGGATATTTGGGAAAGTTATTGTTGCTTTAATGCCTCTGTTTCCCCTTCTGCAAATGGAGGTAACAGTAGCACCTATCTTGTAAGACTGTTGTGTATTTATACCCAATGATAGATTTAATTTTACATTTAAATACAGGATTAATGTTATATTATTTAGAAATAATTAGACACAGAGTTATGTGTTGACCTTTCTGATGTGCCAGGTCAGCAGTAAGTATCCATTAAGTGTGGATGCAATCATTACCCTTATCTTGTGTTATTCAATCAGCATTGCATGGACCGAGGCAATGGTATTATTTTCCTGCAAGCCCAAAGCTTACTAAATGTCTCCCTCATATGAGATACTGAGAATTGATGGAGGAATGGTAAGATTTGGTTGTTTTCATCTTTCTGTTAACTGAAATTAATGAATAAAACCTACAGTTCTTTCAAGTAACTGTGGCTTGTGCATCTCCATATATGGAAATCCGAAAACCTAATATAACAAATGATGGCATGTTTAAGCCACATATTCATGAACTCATTCAATCACACAATGAACATTCATAGGAGTTATGGGTATGCAGGCCACATGCAAAGATAAATGAGATAACAGGCTCTTTGAGATACACCCACTGTAAGTGGGCCCAGTGTTAATATTCATACATAAAATCAGGTGTGTGTGCGTGTGTGTATTTAACCACACATGGGTCATATATGAACGTGAACTTGCAGTTTATCCATTGTGGTTACAACTGGGTCATAAAATCATCACATTCACATCTTTTTAAGTTTTAAGCCTATTAGAACTAATAATGCAGTTCTTTGCTTTTTAATTACTTACAAAAATATCTACTAAGCATCAGCCTCTGATCCAGGGAAGAGTACTGGGCATGGAGACTTGAGTATTCCTCTGTCTTTGGATGCTACAAATTGTAAAGACATGGAGGTAAATCAAAGATAACCATACTGTGTTAAGTGGGCCATGAAGCCAGAGCAGAGACAGGTCCCCCAGGAGGCAGTACTTAAAAAGAGACTTGGTAAATGAATAAGTGTTAGGCAACAAGATTTAACTATAACAAGGATCAAATCACATTACCCTAAGTGGAGATTATTTTACCTGACGGGTATTAGAATATGTCACCCCAAAGTGTATACCTTTGGCATAAGGATTATTTTGAGCTGAAGGCACTTGGAAACAGAAGATGTAGGAAAAGCTCTCTACCCACTCCCTTTCTGCCTAAAGGTAAGGTATACATTTCCCTCTGTGAAAGTATCCCTTCTTTCTTCTCCCAAACCAGTAACAGGAAAATGGCTCTTAATCATGACAGACACTCACATCACCCAAGAGACCACATGAAATTGAGACTGTAAAATGAACTTTACTAAAATAACCCAAACTTCCATTCATTCCCCAATATATTTACCTTCCCACAATTTACTACCCATAGAAGTCCAAAGTCATTTTCCTCTGTCTTGTCACTTCTCCACAAATGTATCACCCATTGTTAAAATGGTGTGTAGGTCCCATCTCCTTCTTCCTACCCCTGGGCCTAACTGTCTCTGAGTCTTCACTTCTTCTGAATCAGGGCCTCCACATGCACACATAATGAATTTTTCTTCCTATTGACTTATCTTTTGTCGGTTTAATTTGCAGGGTCCATGTCATTAAACCTAAAATGGTAGAGTAAAAAGTATTTTTCCTCTCCTATATACCATTAGCGTATCCCTCCTACTATTTGTATGGTATCATGTTAGATGTTGAGAATACAATGGCCAAAAAAAAAAAAAAAAGTCAGGCCACTATCATGCATAATTTAGAGTAAGCTAGAGAGACATAATTTTAAAAATAGCCTAAGCAACATGTAATAATAAACTGTGTGAGGTACTATTGAGAATCAGAACAGGTTTTATAAGAGAATAGAGGGTGGTCCCTTTCTATTTGGGAGTTGAGTCAGGGCAGGAATCTGTAATTTAAGAACCAAAGATGAAGTGAGAGTCAGCCAGGAAACAAGTGAGGGCCCTAATGGCAGGTGGCGGTGGGTGCTCAGCTCCAAGGAACTGAGACAAAGGCAAGGAGAGAGCCTAGAGGTATAAGAGTAGAGCCAGAAGACCAATTGGGCATCTACAGGCAAGGTCTAAGTGGGAGAGAGGGTGGAGTACACATTGCAAACAGCGAGAAGAGAAATTTGAGATGTATTTTGGGAGAGGAATCAATAAGGCTTGAATCTCAAACCCAGTGACATAGGTATTGCCTCATTTGTCAAGAATAAGATGGCAGGGTTCACTGGGTTTTCGGGTCACTATTCTTTGGCTGTCTACAGTGGGTCCGTCTCTCTCCGAAAGTCAATGACATCTCTGTATAATATGAAATGCAAAGCAGGATCTGTGTTTGGGCTTGTTGGCTTCTGAACATACCTACAACAAATGATTAATGTATTTTGCTTGCCATTTAGGTAGAGTGAAGCAATTCACAACACAACAAAATTAAAAAAAGGCCCATATAGCTAGACTAGACCTCTGTTCCTGTGGTTCTCAACATTTGTGGGGAACGATGGAAAATTGCACCAGTTCATGTAAACATTTCAATGGGAGGGATCACAAACTGTCTGAAATTCACACATGAATAGGTGTCGGATTTTGAGATCTCTTGTTCTAGACCAGTCTTTCCATTTTTCAATTGGAGAAACTGAGGAGCAAATGTTCTATAACATAGTAGAAGAAAGAAGGCCAGAAGTGTTGTCTCCTGACCCTTTCTCTGAATTTTGTAATCTATGGAGCTTCTGGCAGAAACATACATTTCAGCCATGGTATTCTAACAGAGGGACTTAGATATATCTGACCCGGATCCATCCCATTTTAGGGGAAGCCCCATGTTTCTGTTGGAGGCTGCTGGGATCTTAGGGAAGGATGGGGTTCCCAGGTCTCCAGCCACTACTGGTTCTAATCTTTTTCTCCTGGTGAATTCATTCCAAGGCAGTTGACCTAGCCACCCTACATGCATATCCCTTCCCAAGAGTGTGGACATGTAAAAAACTGGAAATTTCCCACAGCTTGCCCTCCAAAACAACTCCTCTGAGGCCTTTGAGAAAATTTGATGGGCTGCAGCATAGAAAATAACATAAAATTAAATAAGAGCTATCCCTGCCATTAAAAAGGTCTCAAGTTGCTTTGTGTCTCTGGGGTCAGGCCCCTGCCCTTTTGCTAATAAGCTTGCTGATTTCTGTCTTCTCTCAGGAGGCAAGCCTGGTTTTTCAGCATTTGTCCTATTTTCTTACACAGAGCCATATTGTTCTGTTCCTCCTTCATTCAAGGTACTGACCTGGGGCTGCTCTTTCACATCCTCATGGCCCCAAACCTTTCCGTAGGAATTCTGATTTGGAGGGGAACACTTGGCAGTGATTGAGCAGGGAGGGAAGAAGTTAAATCTGACTGTCTATTTTTTAAGAAAGAAAAACAACTTAAGTTGGTTATTTGTGGGAAATAAAAACAGAGTTCAGGAATGAAATGCCTGACAACATCACTGCTTCCCCTCCTGGCCCCATCTGAAGCAGTATGTGAGCAAAGGTTCAGACACAAGCAAGGTTTCTGAAGCCTGAGGTTAATTGGACCCCCTCTTGGAAGATCTCCAGTATGAACCACAGGTCCCGCTTCTCTGTGCAGTGCATGGGCTCCCAGATTGCTCAACTTCCTTGAATTTCAACCATAGAGCACTCTGTTAAGGCTTGTCTCCGGGACACCTTGGCTTGTTCAATTTCGTATTTGAGGTTTGGATCTAGTTATTAACCCACTGCTTGACTCACCTGACTACCCATCAAGATGGCCAGATTTTCCATACAAAGTCATTAAAAATGCCCCCAAGGAGTTTGATTCTGGACCTTTAATTTCCTTCAGGAGAGAAGCCCTGAGCATATCAGCAAGAGCATATCATGATTTTTGACATAGCGACAGCAGGCAGTTGGAGTTATATAAATTATAGGATGTGATTACAGTGTTTGCTGTGATAACACCATTGAAATCCTTTTGTGATGCAGAACACTTCAAAATGCAAATTTCAGGATATTTAAAAACCATCAAATAGAATTGTTACAACTCGCTTTAAACCCAGGAATGCTGGGTTTCTTTTACTAATGGGATGAGCTGAGTTTTCCTTCTGTCACTTAATATAGCACAGAGAACTCTCCATGTGAGACATACATGTTACAAAATTTCAAGTTTCCTATCTCAGGCTGCCAATGCTATGAAACAGGATTCAGAACAAGTCAGGCTCTGGTGTCTCCATATCTCAAAGCAGGCAACATGAGCTTTTCAAATTCAGTAGAAGCAATGTAACTCAGGCTGATGGGGATGGAAAGGTCATTTCTATCTCACATCAAGCATTGTAAAGATCCTGGCACTCTGTAACACACCCCATTGGGCTTGTGCCTCATCAGAGAACATGCATATATGGGAGACATCTGCTTATATCCCATCAAAGAGCACTGGCCTCACACCCAGGTAGGCACCCGAGGGCTGAAGTCCTTTTGTTCCACTAATTATCCCAACTCTTTGGACAAATTCTTCAATTTCCCAAGTCTTGGCTTCCTCATCGAGAATGGAGACAACAGGACTCACTGACCAGGGATGCAAAAGCACTTAGCACAATCTGGGGTGCATGTTAACTGTCTCAATGTGGCTCTTATACCCATTATTCTTACAGTGCTGCATGGGAGGCCTGGCCTACCACACTGTAGAAGCATCAAAAAGGATGCTTCTGAAGATCACCGTTAGCTTTTATAGTTCAGCCGTTACTCTCAGGTTATTTGGTTTACACCTGCTGGCCACAGCACAAGAACAGGATGGAGGCACGTTTTAGCACTGTAATTATGCAATTATGTAATCATTGCTCTAGGATGCTGCCATAGACACTTCTGAGATAGTGACTGCCAAGGGCATCAATGGACTTACTTTTTTTTTTTTTTTTCTCCATTCTCAACCCAAGCATGGAGTGAAGCTTCCAGATGGGACATGTGGATATACCACTTAGAGTAGAGAGTGTGGTGGGAAAGAATGGAAGCAACTTGGGGACACCTCTCTAATGGGAAGGGACATACATGCATGACCTTCTGTACCCCCTTTCTTTTGGAGAGTGTCAGAATTTGGCAAGTCTAACGTGAAAGAAGGCAAAATTCATTCCACAAGACTGTGTCTGGAACAAGAAATAATGTTATTCTGAGTTTCTAGATAAAAATGATGAGCATTTACATGGAGCACTTGCTATGTCATGGTGCTAAGCAACATAATCTTTTTCTAATCCTCACAATCTATGAGATCAGCACCATTATTATTCCCATGTCACAAAGAAGAAACCTGGATTGTACGGTGGATCCTTGAACAATATGGATTTGAACTGCAAGGGTCCACTTCCATGCGGAAATTTTTTGGTAAGTACAGTAGAATACAGTCAATTCATCTTCCTTATGGTTTTCTTAATAACATTTTCTTTTCTCTAGCTTACTGTATTGTAAGAATATAGCACATAATACATATAACATAAAATATCTATTAGTTGACTAAGTTACCTGTAAGGCTTTTGGTAAACAGTAGCAGTTTTTTGGGGGCGGGGTTTGTGGAATCAAGAGTTATACATAGATTCGCAACTGCACAGGGGTTAGTGCTTCTAATCCTGCATTATTCAAGTGTCAACTGTATACAATGCTATTATGTGGTAGGTAGTTTACTGTAAAATATTTCAGCATAGATAATATATAAATGCATATGCTGATTTTTTATCTATATCTTAGAGGTAGTCAATCACCTTAATCAGGAATACAGACTCCGACCATAAGAATGGCCTTAGAAAGCGTTCTTTGGTGGTAAATTGGAGATGTCTACTCTATGTGGATTGGTTCAACAGACTGCAGAGGCCCTGCCTTTCTCTGCATGAACCCACATAATGCTTTGGGAACTCAGCAGCCTCCATCTAGGGAGATCATGTGCCAGGTCTCACTGTTCAACAGACTTGCTGCCCTTGGTCGCTGACTCATGCTTCTCAGCCACCTGATTCCAAACAGATTAACTGACTCCTGTGAATAATATATTTGTTCTGATACAAGATTCCATCAGAACATTTGAAAGGATAGAGAGCTGGGACATCCTTGGGCTCTCAGAACACTCAGTTGACCTTTGTGTATGCTGCTAATAAATGCTTGCATGGATAGCAGAATTTGTCTAAGACTTGTTTTCACCATAACCTGGTAATAAGACTGTGAGAAAGATGACATACAGCCCTTGCCACTAAATGTGGGAAGCTACCAATAGCTATAAAAAAGAAATCTAATAATTGTAAATTACCTAATTGGCTTGGATTGTTCACATCAGGGACTTAGACTGTATTTGCTGGAAATGATGGCCCTGTTGCCTAGCACAGGGACTGACCCTCAGCTTAGTAGGTGTTTGGTAAATGAACTAGATAACCATACATCTGGTTTCAAAGCTTCCCAGAATAATGATGGCCAGAGGTCCTATTTACTGACACTACATAAAAGGAGCAATCTAGCTGGATATGAGGGTCATGAAGTCCAGACACCCTCAGTGCTCCTAATTTAGCCTGAGGTTGCATTATCATTGCAAGACAAATGGGAAATTGACAAACTTGATCTAGATTCCATGAAGTCTGGGGAAATCAACAGACCTTACAAAAATGTATGGTTCTGCCAATATAGCAAAGGGCTGCTGTGAACCTATTCACTGTGGCCAAGACACAGCTCTCAATGCATATCTGCATTCCCAGCCACCAATTTTCTTTTCCAAGCTTGTCCTCGTTTGCATTCAGCTGTACTTGGTTGAAAATCTGTTCTTAATAATATTAATAGTTAAAATTAAGATTATTTTAACCTTCAAATAACGTATGTTTAACAAAACCACATTATTTTCTGAGTAAAAAGATCCATGCATTTTAATAACAAAATAAAGTCAGAAATCTCACTTTAAAAGGAGAGCTTTTTCAACATAATACAGTTTTGTTACATATGTATTGTCATGCAGTGATCAATATTTCTTAACTTGAGAATTCCATGCTTTCACATAACAGAAAACTAAATAAGAAGCAGATTGTCAAGTGCTATGATGGTGAACAGCTGCCAAAAATCTATGATTCACCCCCCCTCATTCCTTAGTATTCTGTTGCAAAAGTTATACTGAAACAGTAATTCATTAAGGATTTCTCAGCATCTTCTTCAGAAAACACACTACGATTCTATCATATCAGACTTTCTGGGGATTTTCCTTTCCAGTCTGGCCCAGAGTAATTAAATTGGCCTGAATAAGGATGGTAATTAAAAGCAGACAGCATTTATATTTTGATGGAGAATTGAATGTTAATGCTAAAGAAGCTCCATGGACCTGAATATTTTTCCCAGCCTCTCCCAATATCAAATTTCTTTGGAGTCCACCTAAATTATGATGATGCCCTACCAAAAAAATCACATTCCACTCTTCATCCATAGACCATATCTTTAGCAAGAAAACCACCGTTAGGAACTTTTCCATCAGACCTAAGTAATGTAGTATAAACAATATGCCTTAAGCAATCAATCCATTTCCCAACATATTGCTGTTAACAATATGCATAGAAAGGGAACATTGCAGAAATCTGGTTCACAACTGAAAAGTTCCCTGTTCTTCCATCGAAAATCAGTGACTGCCACTGAATAGATAAGGCTGGCATTTATAAAAACCAGCTGCTTCAGACCGGAACTTGACAACTATGACAGCTGTATTTTGGGGATAGTATTTTAAACTCTCCTTGGTATCACCATCCACTTTGTAGCCAATATTCTGTACTACTTCTTCCCTAATTCATGGTGTCTTATTGGACACTCTTAAGAGAAATATGGTGTAGAGTAAAAGAAACAAGCTCTAGTGAATAGTAAAAAGAGACTGGAGTATGATGAAGAACAAGCCACTTCATTTCTCTGAGTTAATATTAAGTATGTGGCACAGTAGTAGGATGCAGGTCTGCCAGGCACAGTACTAGGATGCAGGTCTGCACAGCAGACTTTGCCACAGTCCTCATCCTATTTTTGGAAAGACAGACTAAGAAGAATTTTTAAAGAGGGGAAATATAAAAATGCTTAACTGAAGTAATTATAATAGTTACAAATTATAGTAATTTCTATGAAGGAAAGCAACTGGGATAGGAGATGAAAGTTAATGGGTACAAGACAGGTAGAATTTTAGCTGAGATAGAAAATGGGAAAGAGTCTCTCCCTCAATAAAGGAGCAGAGAGGGAGGCCAATTCAGAAGGTGAAACATGTTCAAAAGCCCCAGGAAGGATAAAGTTTGGGAGTGCTCAAGCAAAAAAAAAGTGACTAGCATGGCTGATGTGTTGACATTGGGAGAGTGGTCAGCAATGGTGGAGCTCTGTTGCACGATAAGATACTTAGAGACAATATCAGGAAAGTATGTTGAAAGCCAGGAAATGAAAAACAAATGTAAAGGATTCTTTTTAAGGATTTCCTGAATGCCAATTATATACCCAGCAACCAGACAGGATTGCGACAGTGCCAAGGTCTTTTAAAAAAAATTTCCCTTATATTTTAACAGTAGGTGAGTTCTGTGGCAAGGAAATGTATATAGCAAACCTATCATCAATTTTATCTTAACAATGACATAGCTGATATGAAACTACCTTTCCCATTCAGAATGCCATTACACTAGCTCCTCAAAGCATGAATACCGGAATTCAGACCTTTCTGATGAATGTGGTGAATTGTCCCTTGGGTTGGTGGTGCTGAGTACCTGAAAGACAATCCCAGTCATACGGTGAAGGTGAATCCACTTATCATATATATAACAAACATGGCCTTGAGCAAGCAGGCTCAATGAAATGTTGGAAATGACGCCATTCTTACCTAACATCTAGAAAACATAGATATTGTTAGATGCTCTCCAACCTTGAGATGTCTGATTCTATGAAACTAATACACCCAAGTCTTTCTTGAGCACCTACTGTGTGCCCAACCCTACACTGAAGATATCAGAGTGAACGAATATCATTCATCTCCACAAGGAATTTATGGTTCAGTGAAATTTAAAAAATGGAATTTTTGAAATAGAACAAGACTCCAGAATGATGCAAAATGCCTTAAGAACATATCATGAGAACCCCGTTCAAGACTGGGTGTGGATCTGAAGAGATCAGGGGGTGATTCCCAGAGGAGACAGTGATGGAACTGAAGGCAAAGGATAAGCCCAGAGACTCTCAGATGGGGTGAGAGGAAGAGGCTGCTTCTCCCAGAGGGAACATGTGCTAGGTAGGGAAAAAAAAATCTTAAGACTATATATAAATTTGTGGGTTGGGTAAGGTTGGACTGAATGGAGAAAAGCCAGGTTCAAAAAAAAAAAAAAAAAAAAGCCAGGTTCGAAGAGAAGACTGAGAGGTAAATATGGATCAGGTTATCAAGTGATTCAAATATAGGTTCCCCTGGGTTTTGGTGAGTCTATCTACATTTTAGATACTCTAACTCACTAGTTAGTACTTAATATAGCTTGACCGATTGTGAAGCACTTTCAAGCTGGGCCTTGAAATGTTCTTCTGAGGAAGACAGAAAAAGTCATCTAAGCCTCAGGATGGTCCTGTAAAGTGTGAGGCCACTCCTGCCCACGGATCCCTTCTTAGAATACCATGGGAAGTGAAATGATGAACAAGCAGTGCCTTTGAATCTGTTCTCAAAGGAAGGATCTTTCACAATCAGAAACAGCGTGCTAAGTGAGAGAGAAAGAGATAGAGATGAGCACCTGCTCCTGCTTCATCTCAGGTCACCAGCAGTTTGATCAATTCACAAGAGAAATCAGTTATAAGAGCATTTAATAACTGTTTCCATCAACCAGCAAAGATGTTGATGTTCCAGACTTTTTGACTAAACACAAGGGAAACTGATTTGAAAACATGTTCCTTTTGCCCAAATAAACCATGTCTTTGTTTTTCCTTTCTTTGTTCAGAACAGAAAAGAATATTCCTGGAGGCACTGAGTGCCCTGCTTGGTTTAGATATGTAACAGTAGAACGTATCATCCGAAACATAATGCTGAAGGAGCCCCCAGTTGCTATAGGACTCACAAACAGGTGTGAAAAGCCAGGAAGTAATGATCTTTGAAAGCCAAGAAGAGGTAAAAGAATGGTCCTCTGCCATATTTCAATAGAAGCAGCTGAAGAGCCCAGTTAGGTGAAATACTCTCATCTCTGGTATCTCTGAGCCATGGTCTCATAGACAATTCATTTATAATTGACACAGCCATCCTTATGGAACGAGAGTAGCAGAATTAAATCTTTTATATGGAGAAAATTCTGTGTACAGCAAGAGAAGAGAAACTGGCAGTTGATATCAAACCACAGGCTGATTCTCTGGGATTATTTTAATTGTTCTTCATGCTGGTAATAAGAGGAATGCATTCATTTTAGTTTAAACCAGGTCAGAGCATGAGAATCAGCTCTGAGAATCTAAGTTGCCCAAATATCTGGGCCATTAGGGGGGAAAAGCAGCACAGATCTAGTTGTGGTGGCCAAAATACCTCCCTCAGATCTCAGAAGGCAAAAGGGAGAGGGATTTCTAATCCCTATGTAGCAGATGGATGGGTGAAGAAAGGGCAATGTCAAGGTATGGGAGGCAGGGAGAGGACTGAGGGATACTTGTTGGAGCAACTGGAGCTAAAAGAAAGTCATGATTCTAAGAGTTAGTATTAGAACCCAGCTGGGGATGCAACTTATAGAAGCCTTGGGTAGAAAAACAGAGGTCCAGAAATGCCACCTCCTCTAGACTCTGGTCATCTCCTCCTGCTCATACCTATTTCTTACAGAATCTGTGATCCATAGCCCTGGGCTGATCTATTTCCATCATATGACCTTTCCCCAGACACAGCTGATTGGCAAAGTGGTACACATATGACCTAAATGGGATGGCAGGCTAGAGTAAGTTATATAATTTTCTCAGAACTGAATTCAGAGACAAAAACATCTCTGGTGGCTTTGAACTGGGACATCATGTTAGGCAGGACTTGGAGACCATGTTTTACCCATGAATGAGGTTTGTCAAGAGAACTGGTCTCCAGAGAACATAAAAAAAATACAGATATTTGAAGGAAAAAGCACAGGAAATTTGGTTTCCTAATACAATTATGGTCACAACCTCCCAATCCCCACAGCCATCCTTCTGGCTCAATGCACTTTACCTTGCTATAAACTTAGGGGCACAGCAGATAATCCACAGCAGAGAATCCCATTTTGCCATTCTCAGAGGTTGACTCACTGATTACTCAGAATACTGTCTAGGCACTGCAATGCCAAGGGGAAGCAAAAAAGTGCTTCGGAGCTTCCCTAGGCATTCAGGAGGTGGCCTAGTAACTGGGGCTCCATGATCCCACTCCCCACATCCACCAGAGTAGCTCTGCTTCTCTAAGTTTTATACACCAAGTGTCCATGGGAACATTTTACTAGATAATGAGCTCCACTGCTTAAAAAACATGGTACCATAATGAATATCATATGATGGAAAACACAATCTTGGGCATGGATTAGTTTTGGGTTCTATAAACAAGTTCTATGCAGGACTCTGTTACTTTACAGCCCTCCCAGTATCAAAGACTTTTGGGACTGGTTTCTTCCTCACTCTGTGAGATTCCAGCCATCAATTAGCTCCACCTACCCTCTCAGAATGTGGTTGCAACCCAAACAGGACTATTATGGATTTGATATAGATGCTGGAAGAGAAAGGGAGAAATCAAGGGTATAAAACAATGAAAGCTGGCAGATGTTAGAGGTCATGTTTGCTACTCTGTAGAGTGGGAAACTGCCTGTCTGGGAACTAAGCCAAGAAATCGAGGAACTCGTAGGATTAATCGGAAGTTGAAAACATGGGAGTGATTCCTGAAGCTAATCACGCCTCAAGACAGAACTACATAGATATTTTGGTTCCAAGAGTCCACAAATTCTCATTTTGACCTTTACTACTTTGAGTTGAGTTCTGTCACTTATAAACAAAGAATACTGAATAATCTATTGCTCTAAATGATTATTCAGGCTTAATGGTCTTATCCATTTCCATAAGGTCTTATCTATTTCTAGAGGCTTTGTCCTTTCATTAGAGACAGTTACAAATTAATATACTATAGTAGCAGAAACAACCATAAATCTAAATATCTAAAAAAAAAACCCTCTAGAAATCTATTTTTTATTTTCAGCCCTAAGCTTTTCTATTAGTTTATAGTCATCCATAATGTATTAAACATCTTTCCTGAAGATATTTTTACAGTTTCAATTCATAGTTTTATAACATGAACTCAAAGGAAAAAAAAAAGTTGAGCTAGAACCCCCACTATTTAGTAGAGAAATCTAGAATCAAATGGAAAAGGAAAATATTTGGATAAATATAAATGGTACCAGAAATCAGGAATGCAGTCTTTTTAACATCACCATCTCCTGGCAAAAAAAATAATTATAACAGTAATCTGTTTCAATGGAAATAAAGTACTATAATATTTATAGTCTGTGCCAGAGTTATAATGACTGCAGGGGCAGAAGTGAAGTGTCACAGCATGCTCCACATGTTTTTAACACGGTTTCTAAAGGCTCTGGAGGCTATTAAATTTAATGAACCCATCTGCTATGAAATAGAGGTCCCAACGTAATCAGTTTCCTCCATGCCATGTAATGCAGATGGCATTCTCTGTTCCACGACCCAGCAGGATGGTTTATGTTTCTCTATACGTGTGTCTTTTTGTTTTGACGATTTGAACTTCTTTGATATGCAACGGTGTCTTGGGAAAATACTGTAAATTCAGTTTCCAAGCCCCAACAAGTTCCTTATGATGGCTTCAACCCCCTGAGTAATTGCTTCTAGGCAGTAAGATACTGTAGCTTAAAGCAATCACCCAAATGACTCCTAAATGGCCTAGGTACCATTCCTAGATGGGAAACTGAAACAAATGTGCAATTTATCAAATGCAAAGCATTTTCTCCAAGTTGGACTTAGTGGGGGGTGAGGAGGAAGGATACACGTCCAATTTGCAAATACAACTAAATTGGTTTGAAAGTTCCTACAAATTGCATTCTGAATTGCATTACCAGCATCAGGGAGGGGCAGCAGGGCTTGGTAATGAATTCTCATTATTTTAAATGGTCACATTCCCACTGTTTCTAAAAGACTTCTTTGCTTCCCTTCTGTGTGTCACCATGATCTGTGTAAACTCCCCTGGAGGAGTTGATCAGGGATGCTGATGCTTCCTAGGTTTAATGCAGGTCCTACCCTGCACAGCAAGTTGGGTAGCATTCCCGAGATGATTAAGTCCCAACTGGAAAGCACAAGTCATTTGCTTGCAAAATGGAACAAATTCCATTGTTAATGATTTTTTGCTCTGCACCTAAGAGATAATGACTGTGCACAACTTGTATTCAGATAAGAAACCCATGAATTTCAGAATTCTGGTGTTTGCTGTTTTGTCAATTAATACACGAGATCTTATTAGATTAAACATAATTAACGTTGTTAACATTAATTCATTTATTTGGGCTTCACCAGGAAAGCAAATTGAATAGAACAGCCAGGCAGGAAACAGAATATTTAATCAGACTGGTAATACTAGGCGGGGAGGATGGGCCCTGAAAGGAAAATTCTGTTAGTCCCATGTCTACATCAGACTTAGTTAAATGCAATCCTTGACTCACGTACAAGAATCTATATTTAGCCTATACAAACTTTTATCTTCAGCTTGTCCAGACTCAGAAACGTATGAATCAATATGTAATTAATAAAAAGGGAAAGTACGATACTCACGGGTCATTTTAAGCTATTCATTTAAGTATTAAATCAATTACATAATTATATTTGTTGCTGTGGGTCTTTAGCCGTAATGACCATGAATCAAGCAAACAGGAATTCCTTTTGCCTTAACCATCAGATAATTAAAAAGAAGGAAGGCTTTTAAGACCATGTTAAGCAAACTTGTGGAATCAAGCACCTACATTTGCTAGATAATTGACAAATACCTACCCCTTTAGTATTTGGTAGAGTACTATAAATAATACTATAAATAATACATAACACATACATAAGAATACATAAATCAGCAGTGTTACAAGTCTTCTGATTCCAAGAAACAAATTGAAAGCCACTTTCAGACTACAATGTCACAAGGAGAATCAGGCTCCTAGAGGCATCAGTGGTAAGTAGCAGTGTTACGATGAAGAGCAGACATGGCTGCCTGGAGACTTGCTCTTAACAGAGAATTTGCAGGGAAGAGGAGGTGGTCTTTGTATTTCTTTATGGCATTATCTTTCCCTCTCAGACCATAGCACATGGACAGAGGCTGTTGCAATACGTAGGATTCCAAAACAGCTCCCAAGATTTCTGCCTTAGTAGGTACATGACCCTTAAATTCCCCTCCCCTTGACTATGAATATGATGGGGTGTCACTAGCATGATCAGGTTACTATCACTTGACTGAATTAATGAAAAGACAGATTATCCTGGGTGGGCTTGACCTAATCAAAGAAGCTTTTAAAAGCAGGTGAAGCTTTAGAGGGATGCACTTTTGCTGGTCTGGAAGAAAGCAAACACCATGGTGTGACTGCCTGTCATCAGTCATGTGGCAGGAACATGGAGTTCTAGTAGCTAAGAGCAATCCCTAGGTGATAGCAAGCAAGAAAATGGGAACCCCAGTCCCCAGTTCAAGGGACTGAATTCTGCCAACAATCTGAATGAGCCTGGAAGGGGGCCCTGAGCTGCAGATGAGAACAGCAGTGTGGCCAACACATAACTGCAGCTTCGTAAGACCCTGAGCTGAGGGTCTTAGCTAACTTGTGCTCAGATTCCTGACCCACAGGAACCCTGAGATAATACATTTGTGTTACTTTAAGCTACTGTTACACAGCAATAAAAACTAACACAGGGTCCCAGTATGCTGACCCGTGTCACAAGAGCACATTGGTAGTTCTAGCTAGAAATCAAAACTATGCACACACCAAGTGGTGGCTCTCCTCTCTGTGTCTGGTAAGGTCATTGTCCACAGAGCCTATATCTCCTAAAGGCTATCAAAAGGCAATAAGACAAGAAGCACATACTAACCCTGCACTGGACCTTCCATATCACCTTCCACTGGAACAAACACATCAAGGTAAACTACCCTTATCAAAAAGAAAGGAAGGAAGGAAGGAAGGAAGGAAGGAAGGAAGGAAGGAAGGAAGGAAGGGGAAGGAGGGAGGGAGATAGGGAGGAAGGAAGGAAGGAAGGAAGGGAGGAATAACAGAAGGAAGGAAGAAAGAAAGGCTAAGTATCAATTTCCTCTGAATGCATGGAAAGCTGTCCTCCCTAGTCTTACAGATGCTTTGCCCATAGTTAAGACACTAGTAATTTTTAGCAATTTTCTTTAGAGTCTTTTCAATACATTCATTTACATGTCTACAGAAGTAACAACTTTCCTTTAACAGTCATAAGTTACTGTTTCCAATAATATTTAATTAACTTCTACAATTATGATAAAATAACAGCTGGCATCAACAGGTTTGGGAAGTCTAAGTATGAAGACAATTAACTTTGAGTAAGCTTGAAACTCAACTTGGAACAGTCGTAGATCAACTTCTGGTACCAGCATGGCCTTTCAGATCCAACATCCAGTGTGCCTTGAGCAATAGGCATGAACTGTGTTAGGGCAGAGAGGTACCAAGTCCTTTACATGGCAGGTAATTAAGAAGGCTCCTACCATATTTCCTTTCCTTGGGCAACTGGCCAGTACTTACCTCTGTGAGGCTATGGGGGCTCTGATGGGATGGTGCAGCACGCCCACCAGTCCTTCTTGGGGACCGTGACCCTAGGCACTAGTCCCACACATTAGTGCCCTGTCCACAATAGGCAATTAGAGCAAAGTAAATTCCAAGGGCTTAATGTGCATCTCTAGAGGAATAGTGTTTCCAAGGTACTCATTATATCCAAGTGCCAGATTCTATTATCAAAATGGTTTAAGCCATATTGTAGTTACTATGTGAGACCCAGGTCAAAAAAGGAGAGGACTTCCAAAACTCCCCGCAGACAAGGAGAAAAATTCACACTGAGTTCCTGAGGTTGGAGAAGGTATTATTTACTGTGTTCTCACCATGCACAGACATTTAATCCTTCGTGTCAACCCTGGAAGGCAGGCTTTATTCCCACGCTGTAAATGAAGAAAATAGCACTCAAAGAACCTAAGTGACTTGCTTATGGTCTTGTAGCTCGTATGGTATAGACATGGAATTGAAGCTGAGGCTATTCTAACTCTGAATTCAATGCGCTCAATTAATAAACTCAGGTAGATTGTAAATGCTTACATATTAAAAAAATCCAAAGCTGCCATTGCTAAACCAGGACATAATGAAAATAGGGTCAATGTTAAGTGCTTCAGAATTTAGTGTCTTTCATTATTGCAAGGTGGGACATATTAGGAAAATGCTGGCTTGGGACTGTCCAGAATTGTCAGGATGGTCATAAACTTGCAATTGCTGGTCCCTCCCCAAACCCATTCATCTTGTGGAGGGTTCCAAAGTGGATGGGTTCAGCTCAGAATTTAGATTCCACAGATGAGTTCAGGATACAAATCCTATTTTGAATCCACACAAACAACAGGAGACCTTTGTCCTTGACCTGGCCAGATCCAGGCCCAGATAAAGACTTTGAGGAGATTGTTGCTTCCTGGCCAGAGAAGAATCCGTTGGAGCAGCAGCTGCCTGTCCTCACTGAACAGACCTAGAAAGAAGGAAGATGGAAAGCGCAGTGCCTTCCCTGACTCAGCAGGTTTCTCAGCACTACCAAGATGAGAAGGGACTCTGAGAACATTGTACGAGGGGAATTATTTATCCGTGCTATTTGCAAAGATATAACAGAAGCTGGGAAAGCATAAAGGAGGTGTTGAGCTATTATTCATTTCAGGGACAAACATAGTCTGGGGGGCGAGTTTTATGTATATCAAAGGATTCTTGAAGAGGTGGAATAAATGAGCTCTGTTATCTTGCCATACCATTTTACTCAATTATGAGCCACTTAGAGCATCATTTTATTTTAAAGTAAGTAACAATGATTATGGAACAGAATGCAAATTTCAAAAAATATTGAAGATAAAGCACAAGACATCAAAGACATTTCCTCTAAAATGGCATGTTCAGAGCTGCTCCCAGACCCTTACTTTGCCTCTGCTGTTGAGAATTCTTTAGTGGAAAAGCTGGAGTAGTGATGGGTTCTCCTTAGCTCTTATCTGCCCTTCATAGATAAGTATATGTATGCACGTATAATATGTGCATGTGTGTATATGATTTAGTAAATCTAAAACAATTGATTTAGGTGATTAATATGATCAAAAGCAAGGCATCATATTAATACTAAGCTTCATCCTCTTCCATGACCTTCAGGTTACATATACCCAATGGAATACTCCATTAAGTGGGATGTGTCCTCTTCCAGAAGCACGTCATGCACATTTGCTTCTCATTAGTGACACTAATTTAGATGACCCACTCTAGCTTTTGTCTGGATTCTCCTACTGTGCAGATACTACTTTTCCCCCATATATCTACTCAAAAATCTATGGGGAAGGTCTTTGAGACGATGAAAATAACCTGTTCCAAATCTTCCCATTAGTTTATTTTTATTTTTATTTTTTTTTAAATTTTTATTTATTTATGATAGTCACAGAGAGAGAGAGAGAGAGGCAGAGACACAGGCAGAGGGAGAAGCAGGCTCCATGCACCGGGAGCCCGACGTGGGATTCGATCCCGGGTCTCCAGGACCGCGCCCTGGGCCAAAGGCAGGCGCCAAACCGCTGCGCCACCCAGGGATCCCATTCCCATTAGTTTAGCATCCACTGATGACCTTTGCTCTAAACAGTCTTTCCCAAAATGGCTAGAAAGTGGTGCTTTTCCATCTCCATGACACCCTGCACATTTACTAAGTCAGCAGTCCACTGTACACTGCACCCCTGACCACCTATCTCATTACCTCTTTAGTTCATTCCTTTGAGATTTGTTTATCTCTTCACTATCTGAAAGAACATATAGATATCTGTTTTATTTCACAGGTTATAATCCATTACTGTCATGTTTATTTTGAGGTTCAAACTGTCCCAGAGTTGACCAGTGAGGGTTCTTTCATACTGACTTCTGTTTCTTGAGTACTTCTTAGTTTCTGGCATAAAATATTCCAGGCTTGGGATGCCTGGGCGGCCAGTGATTGAGTGTCTGCCTTTGGCTCAGAACGTGATCCTGGGTGCTGGGATCGAGTCCCACATCAGGCTTCCCATAGAGAGCCTACTTCTCCCTCTATGTCTCTGCCTCTCTCTGTGTGTCTCTCACGAATAAATAAAATCCTAAAAAAAATTCCAGGCTTTTTGGGAGGGAGAGGGGCATCTTCCCAGCCCTAGCCCTGGAATTAACAATTTCTCTAAGGAACCCTGGTTTCTTTTAATGGGGAATGGTTTTTAGAAGCTGGGGTTTCGGTTCCAGATGTGCTCATTGCTACTGGGGTGCCACTGCTTCTAGGCCTTTTCAAAGGACAGAGTTATGGTCTCATTCTGATACCTCCCATCCAGTCTCATCCCACAGGTGTCTGCTTCATCTTATTTACACATTTGCTCAATCCTATCATACTCTCAAAATAGATTCAGAATTGCTAGACCCATGTTACTCCAAATGACACCATAAGGAGTTTAAAATTTATTTCCCAGGGCAGCCGAGGTGGCTCAGCAGTTTAGCACCACCTTCTGCCCAGGGCGTGATCCTGGAGAGCCAGGATCGAGTCCCACATTGGGCTCCCTATGTGGAGCCTGCTTCTCCCTCTGCCTGTGTCTCTGCCCTCCCCCCTCTCTCATGAATAAATAAATAAAATCTTTAAAAATATTTATTTCCCATTCTCTCTCCCACTTAGACTCAGGATAGTCAAAGGACTACATGTTCAACATTTAATATTGTGCATAACTACTATATTCAAAGGTTTACTGCTTTTTCTTCCTTTCTTGATAATTTTTGTAGTTCATTTGAAATGCAGTTGGATTCATTTGGTTCTGTTTGCATTTGCTATTAGTCCCCCCCCCCATTCTTGTCAATTTTAATTTTTGAGTGCATAGAACAGCAAACTGCTTTCATAAGTCCAAACTATGCAAAAAGGTGTATCCAGAGGCATCTCACTCCCTTCACTATCTCCTCCTTTGTCCTTCCTCCCACTTCTCATAGGTAACGGATTCCACTGGTTTCCAGTTTATCCTGGCTATGTTTCTTTTTATAAAAAGAAGCAGGTACATGCACATTTTACTTCCTCTTCTTTCTTATACAACAGGTGGCACTCTATTTATACTCCTACATTTTGTTTTTCTTACTTAGCAATATATCCTGGTATTCACTCTATATCAAACAATAGAAATAAGTCATCTTCATTCTTGTTTTTAATATTAAGATCCATGATGTATCTGTACCACAGTTTTATCATAATCTGCGATGTTTGGGTATTTAAGTAACTTGCAATATTTTGAAATGACATGGAAAAACGGAAAAACAAGCCTGTTTTTTCATCTGTATTTTCTTACTATTGGAGGGTCATCTTCAGAGTTCACTCCTAGATGTGGAATTGCTAGGTCAGAGTGTAACTGCAAATTCCCCATCATAGATATTAACCCATTCTGTCTTCCACACGTGACCCACGAGTGTCCTTTCTCCCATAGTCTTACCAAGTGTGCAGTTAGGCTTTTAATTTTAGTCACCCTGATAGGTGTGAAATTGTATTTCACTAGAGTTTAATTTTCATTTTTCTTTTCTTTCTATGAGCGAAGCCATACATCTTTCATTTGTCAAAAGCTGTTTTTATTAGTTTTGTGAATTGTCTGCTTATGTCTTTTGCTCAATTCTTTTTCTACAGGAATTTTAAGATTTTGCCTTTGATTTTAAAAAGTTCTTTATATATTAGGATTATTAATGACTTATGCATGCTCTACGTTGCAAATATTTTTTCCCATGTTACCTCATGCCTTTGACTTCGCTTACTGTGGTTTTTGACTTACAAAAGTTGGTCTTCACTTTGCTTTGTGTTTAAGGAGTCAAATTTATTTATGTTTCTTTTCATTGCATTTGGATTTTAGAGTCATTGTTAGAGAGATTTTCTCTGAACCCAGGTCATAGAGGGATTCACCCAGGTTTTGTTCTAGTGCTTGTATGGCTTAGTTTTTTAAAGTTTTGACTGCTTGGCACCTGGATTTCACCTAGATTTCTTTCTTGGGTATGACCTGATGAATAGAACTAATTTTATCTTTTCCTAAAATGGCCATCTAACTTTCTCAAAAGGATTTATTATGAAGATCATCTTAACCCCACTGATCTGAGATGCCACTTTTATCTCTACTGAATTTCTATACGGATTTGGATCCCCTTTTTTAAACCTCCTATTCTATTGACCTGTCTGTCTCTCCAGGTGCTGGTACTACTATGTTTTAATGACAGAGGCTCTGTTTTATATGTCTTAAACTGATAAAACAAATAAAATGCTTGATCAAAGTGGCTATTTAGGGTTTGTACACAAAACCACTGGGTGACTAGTTCAATTCATTCTTGGCTAGTTTCACTGCTCCTCTTCATATCTGGTTTTCCTGCTTTACACAGCCACACATAAGAAGAGGTGCACCCACCCATGCTGATCTTATGGCCATTACTATTAGTATGGTGCCAACATAAATGGGGCAGCTCGTTCATTTCGTTGCCAAGATTCTAAGCAAACCTGGGGTCAGACTAGGAAGATGATAAAAGGCCCAGGTCTCCCTAGCAATCCAACAGGGTTTTTCAGCTTAACACCCATCTCTATGCAGGGCATTTCTCCCAGGAAGGGGTATCCAGTTCATATTTCTGTGATCCCACTGTGTCCTGTGGGATGAGGTAGGGGAGGCTGCTGTGGTGTCCCCCAAGATAGGTTCCTACATGCTGCTCCTGCCCTGCATTTGCCTGCAGCTGCCAGAAGGCAGCCAGTGTGAGAGAGCTCATGGAGGGAAAAGCCGGCCCACCGTAGCCATTGAGATCACTCTGGAGGATGGCTGTGTCTGGGTTACAGTGATTAATGTGATGTTAATCCCAACAAAAACGATGGGAGAGAGGCCCCGTGAGAACATTTACTATCAATAAATGAAAAACACCACTCCCATGAGACTCATTATCACTATGAAAAATCACCCTGAAATTACACAAAAAACCCAGCCATTGAGCCACTGCCTGATGATTGGCAAAGCTCCTCCTTTTTTGCTAATTCAGCATCAGATTCTTTTGCTTGGGATTTGGCTTTAGAATGAGCCCACGGCCAGAGTTCTGACATCAATCCATTGCCTATATAACCATCCCTGAAGCATATTTTCATTTGTCTATGGGAAGAAAATGCATCTGTGGCCTCTCCCATGGCTCCAATTCACTGCTGGAACTGAACTTTGGTCACCTTCCCAAGTTGAGCCCCCAAAATTCATCACTGGGACCGCACCTCTCAGATGGCGAGGACTGACTCTAACATGCCCATAATCATGGCTACGGACAGAATTTGCACACAGAGAAGGAAAACAAAGTAATGAGAGGAGACACAGCTTAAAAGCGACATCTCTGTGCCGACCATACTCTTTCCCAAAGTGCCTGTGACATTCTGATATTATGATTTTTCACCAACCTTGCTTCTTAAGAGGACCAACACAAACCGTACAACAAAGGAAAATGCCATCGAGCTCCATTATGGAGGAGGAAGAGTGATAGATAAAAATCAAAAAAGGGAAACCTCACTAAAGTGGACTGGGATGCTAGAAAGGGAGGCTGGTGGGAGGCATTGTCAATGACAGACCCAAGAGAAGAATCCTCAACAGAAAAGAAGCATCAATTACCTCCAAAGGAAAAGGCCTCCAAAGGAAAAGATGTATATTGCATCTTCTACAAGAAATGAAGCACTCTTGTACTCAGCCAACGGGAAGCCATCATTGCCTTGACCTCTGGGATTCCAGAAGATTTTTGTTCAAAACAACCCTTCTAACTTTCTCCTTCTTCCATAAAATAACATCCCTTCCTTTTGTTTGTTGCACTTGCCTATAGTTTTACTGTAGCATGCTTGCCCTGGATTGCAATTCTTTGCTATTCCTAAATAAATCCATTTTGGCTAGTAAAATAACTGACAGTTTTATTTTTAAGGTTAACACGGTCTTCTGGAATTAACAGAAGAATACCTCTGGCCACCCCCAAGGGCCCTGGGGACTCACAGTGCTGTCGATGTAAGCTTCAGTCCATACCACGTCGTGCTCTTGATCGATGACTTTGGGCCGGCTCAGTACGTGTAGGTATTCCATGACATTTTCCTGTACATCAGCCAAGGTGGAGATCTGGGTGAAAAATCCTGCCAAGAGACAACCAAGGTTAGTAACAGCCTCTGCATCTAGTCACCTTCTTTTGTTTCTTTTTCTATCCTTTCTAAACATTGTATCTCCTTTCTACAGTCACCCACTTCATGAGTAATGTGTTCATGGGATCTTGAAAATATAATCAAGCAGAAAGAATAATAGTAAGGTCAACCATAAACCCATCTCTCAGGGGAAGCCCCTGCTCACCCTTTAGAGAATGTCCTCCCAGACTTTTTTTTTTTTTTAATACATACACATATACACATACACTTACACATACACCTACACCTTCTCTGTCAGGAAGGGAGAGTCCTCTTTACAGCCATTCTGCAACTTTTTTTGCTTGTTTGTTTTTGTTTAGTTGAGTGGGTTTATTTCCAATGGGAAAACTATGAACCACAAAATTTAAAGGCCATCTCATTTTTATAACTGTAATAAACACTAGCCACAATTAATTTGAAGGGGCACAAAATCTGCTGAACAGCTGATAAGCTTTGTCTCATTTATTTTTGACAACATGATGAAGTGGACATAACTGTGTCCACGATAAAGGTAAGGTGCTCAAGGCAGACTATAGAGAAGTGTTTCGCCCATGTTCTCACAGGTATCAGGCAGCAAATGAATACCAAAGGCGGACCCATGCTTAGGAATCTCTTCATCTGTGCCTTTTGCTCCTACAGAATTTTTTGCCCTTTGTGTGTCTGAGGCGGAAACTCCAGCTCACACCCCTCATGTGGTTACCAGACCTGCCTTTTGAATATGCTGGGTTGACAGGGTTTCTAAGTAACAGAAAAAGTCCTAAACGTGCTATCATCTTGTGGATGGGGACACCGTTTTGATCTTGAGTTCCTCTTCAGCGTGAGGTCCCATTGGCTTCACAATGGATCAGGTGTTAGAAGGGCAGACATGAACTGAGCAAGATCTGGATCCCTGATGAGGTGGGGTGGGGGGCTCTCATTCATTCATTGAAGGCTTTCCTGGTGCCTTGGAGTGGGGAAGCAGGGATTAACGAGATGAGCACAGCCCCCGCCTCCTGGGACCTGGTAGGTCTGAGGAAACAGACAACTGCAAAATAGCACCATCAATATTATGCTAAAAAACACAGCAGGGAGAGCCTATCAAACCCAGCTACCCTGAGGAAGGGTCAGTGCAGCTGACCCCCAAAGGATGAGTGCCGGTTAGCCAGAGGAACAGTGTATCCAGCAAAATGTGAGTAAAGTATGAGTAAGAAGGCCCAAGTCAGGCTTCTTCTAGGAGCTGAAAATAGCTCAGAATAGCTGGAGTAAGGAACTGGGGGAGAGAGGCTGGAAATCAGATGCTGTAAGTCAGAGATGAGCAGGACTGTCACGTAAGGACCTTGGGAAGAAGTTCAGAGTTTATCCTCCAGGCAGGGAGTCTTGGGAGGATTTTAATAAGGGAGACACTGTATGGATGGAGCTCATGTTTCCTTCCCATGAAATAAGGACCCTTAGAACTAAGCTCATGCCATGTCCTACTTGCCAGCAAATCAGAGAAGGATATAGGTGCCTCTGAAGCCAGATCTGTCACAGCACTTGCTATAGTGTTTGTAGAGCCTCTTGTCTAAAAGCGTGCTCTGGGTAAGGAAATGCCAGCCCTTCTGTTGTCCAGAAAGGGGCAGGACCCTCCCAGGGCATTTCCAAACAAAGGCCAGCTGGTTTGAATTTGCTGTGCCAACCCCAAACCAGGTTGGGACCATGTGGTTTCTGGCTTCCTGATGACAGCTCTGCACACTGCTAATTAACATGCATTGTCACTCCCGTCTGGGGCCATGGGAAACAGGGCCCCAAAGGAACAGGCACTGAGTGCCTGTTCTAGCTGGTGACCTGGGAGGGGGCCCATTTGCACCTTGGCACTCCCTCTGAGGCTAGGCACTACAGTTAGGGACATCCATCTGGGTTAGTGCTCTTATAAGGCTTCCAGGTGGCCTCTTCTTGGAGGTAAGGTGGGAAAGGTAAGTTTCAAAGTGTTGCTGGGTGAAGGGGAGCATTCATAGTTATCACGCCTTCATGCACAGCAGCTGCAACCAGTGTCTGAATCAGCAAGAAAACATTTCATCACTTTGCTAGTAGGTAAATCTTAGGCTCTGAAGAAAGGTCTTACAGCCAAAAACAAGGCACAGAGGACAAGCCAAGATAGATGTTGCCATGTTAGAGGAGGAAAGAGCTGGAGGTTCTGGACCATCAGGATACATGGGTGAACAATTCATCATGTAGAGCAATTCTATTGGGGATCCTGCACCAAATATGCACTGAAGGCAGCATCTCTTAGAAGGAATTTTTCTTGGTTGTCTGCATTTTCATTCTCATGCTCAAAGCCAACAGTAAAAATCCCTGATTTAGGTTTTCCAAAATAGGGCCAAGAGAAGAAAGGGAATGAATGTACGGAGGAGGATGGGAGAGACAGATCATTACATGGGGGAGAGTAGGAAGGAAACACAATCACCCATTTGGAAGGAGACTGAACTGGGACACCATCCTCACTTGGCCTTGCTTATCACACTCAGAGTTCTGAAGAGCTGGCTTCTCCCCAGAGCTACAGACCCATAGCCAACTGTATACCTGACACCTCCATGGGGATGAGGAACAGGATTCTCAGACTCAACTTGTCCAAAGCCAACTCCTGATTTCCCTGTCCAAACCCATTCCTTCCCTGGTGGGTCCTCCCCATCTTAGCAAATGGCGCCACTACCCAATTAGGCCAAAAACATAAGAATTATCTTTGATAGTCATCATTTCCTCACCCCACCCCATAGCTAATCCAATGGCATGTTCCTCTGGCCCTACCTCTAAAATATATTGAAATTCCTCTTTCCCATCTGCATTGCTTCTAGCTGACCCCAGGATTCCACTGTCTCTTTCCCAGAGCCTCCGTGCACCTCTCCCTGTTAGCTAGGCTCCTCAAGGCAGTCTGAGGGATCGTCTGAAAATATAAAGCAGATCACCACCTCTTTGCTTAAAATCCTAAAACGCCTTTTGTTGAGAGTTAGAATAAAATCAAAATTTCTTACCCTGAGTATGAAGACTCTCCCTTAACTGGCCCCTGCCCACCTGGGTGACCGAACCCCTTCTGTGCTCCCACCCTTTCTCACTGCTTCAGCTCACTGGCCTTTTTCTTCCTCTCACAGGCCATGCTCATCCCCCTACCCCACCCCCAGGCCTTTGCACTTGCAGTCCCCTCTGCCCTGCACATCTTTATCCAGTTTTGCCATGGCTGGCTTCCGTTATCTTTCAGAGCTCAGCTGCTGGGATTAATTCCTCCCACTGCATCCCACCTTCACTTTCTTTGTTTACTTGGCTTTCTTTCACTGGAATATTAGCTCCACGGCATGTTACAGAAAGCCGCTGCCTATCTTGTCCAGAGTGGCATTCCCAGAACCAGGCACAAGGGTCTGGGGGAGCCAATAGTAATGCAAGGACATTCACAAGGTCTGAATGTGATTCACCTTGCCTCTGTGCACCTGGGACACACAAGAGCCCAACTTGTGTGCTTACTGTATAGAGAAGAAATAGCTCAGTAATTTTTCCTG
This sequence comes from Vulpes lagopus, assembly GCF_018345385.1. Classification (NCBI taxonomy): domain Eukaryota; kingdom Metazoa; phylum Chordata; class Mammalia; order Carnivora; family Canidae; genus Vulpes; species Vulpes lagopus. The sequence goes on along the minus strand of NC_054830.1, from coordinate 22,827,087 downwards.
GATCAATTCAAATCTAGGTTCATCAGACTCCAAAGTCATTGCTCTTAACCACAGAAGACACTGCCTCTCCCTGTAATGGGAAGGGTCAGGCACAGTGGTTTAGCGGTCCTGCCCCAGGAAGGTACCCGTCATGGGCTGTTTGTGTCTGAGTGGCTGAGAAGGTTGAGGATGGGGATGGGAAAGGTGTGGTTCTCCCCTGAAGCTCTTGGGAAATGTTCAATAAATAGTACCAAAGATCTACTGAAAACCCAGTCACAGTTCTGACTTATATCTCAATACATAAACACCAGGGATGCAGATGTATGAATAGCAAGAAAAGCTGAAATTATAAAAATACTATTAATAATGTACATGGCAAAGCTTAATGCAAATTTATCATCTAGCCCCAATCCATTAAAACCTACAACTTTTCTGAAAGGCTCTTTTTTGTTTTTAAATGTTTTCATAGAAGTTTTAGTTAACAAATGTACCTTTTGATGGATAACAGGAAGTCCCTGAGGGCTGGACACTTTGGCCATAACAGTAGGTGCTTCCCTTCTTTTCCCTTTGAATTCTCTGGAATGGCCACTTGCCCCCTTCCTTCACTCATATTTCTTTTAAAATCTAGCCCTTGAATGTTTATTCTCTTCTGTAATGTGCCTTTTTGGACTTCATATATTATGTAAGAAAACAGAATCAGCAATCGTTTGGTAATTACCAAGGACTAATTAATGCTGAAATTAGCCATCTATTACAAGTGGTCTGCTCATTTTTCTACATAACATCAATTTATTTACCTTATTCCCTTGCAGAGCCTTCTGTGAACTCTGGGTTATAACTACTCATGCGATCAACCATAGGCACCCTGGTACTTTGTGTTTCTGAGATTTTGGCACCCTCACTTGGAGATTTTTTAAGGGCCCTCATCTAAAAGATGCCTCTGTGTGAGATGCTCCATCAGCACATCATTCAATACCCAGCTCTGCAGTGATGCCAGAGCCGAGGGCCCCACAAGTCTGCATCTCATGGGAGACCCTGGACATGCACCTCACACACCAAGGTCCTCTTTCTGCCTTTGATGTGATGGCCACTGCTCCTGTTGGATCTTTTCAAAGGCTTTCTCCCTCTTAAATAAGACAAGCTGAAGATAAGCAAGCTCATACTCAGACTTCAGTCTTGCCTGGGCAATCAGGTGGGCAGTGAGGTGAATGGTGTGACCTCGTGTGCATTCCCTAAGGGAAGAGCAGTGTTCTTGGAAGACCCTTGCAGTATTCCATCTTCCTCCTCCCTGTCAACAGCACATACTACTTATTTCTGTAAAAAAAAAAATGTACAGTTTTACAAACAGCTTTCTGTCTCCACAATTCCTTGTCTCTCACAAAGACCAAACAAGGGGTCTGCTGGCCCTGAGTGCTGGGGGGTACATGTTCAGTGAATTGGAAAGAACTCACTGGGAGAGAATTCCCCCCAGGGCAGGGAGCCCAGCTGCCTCTGTGAGCATCACTCCCAAGAGTGAAGCTGTCAGAATCAGCCCCAAACCTTATATTTAGGAGCAAACCTTTCCTTTGTGAATAATATTACACTTTTAATTTCAAATTGAATGTTAGAAAAAATAATTTGAAGGATCACATGGTAGAGCTAGGAAAGTTGGCTTGTTTGCAGCTCTACTGATGAGCCAACTCCCCCTGCCTCATCTCCTTTCAGAGCCTGAAAGTCCCCACTTGTTCTTGACATTTTTGTCAAGAATTGGACTACATACCTACACAGACTGAGGCAGGACCACTTCTGGGACACACAGGCTGGGTATAAATCCTCATCCAGCCTTTATTAGCTATGACATATTAAAGTCTTGCCTCAATCTCTAAATTCCATTTTCTAGATTCCTCTATATTATGGGAAACAGGCAAGAGTCTTCCATGAAAAGGGACTATCTTCACCCCAGAGAGAGGCCACCTCACAACCTGGTGAAGAGTTAAGCTCAGGCTTTGGATCTGCTGGGCCTGAATCCTGGCTCTGTCACCTCCTGGCTGCTCACCTGGGGCAAGGTGCCAGTCTCTCCAGATCTGTTTCCTGCTCATGTACCTCCTAAAGCTTATTAAGAGGTCAAAAGAGGTAATACACGAACATACTTGACATTCTACCTGCCACTGAGTAAGCAGTTCATCATGTTTAGCTGTAACCAAAAACATAGCTCTGTCTTCAGCTTCATCACCATTATCTTCTCCACTCCAATCTTCATGTTCTATAGAATGTACACCATGGAATATTATTGAGCCACGAGAAAGAAGAAAATCCTGCCATGGGGACAACATGGACACTGAGACCACCATGCTAAATGAGGTATGTGCAATGAAGTAAGACTAATACTATTTTGTATCACTTATAAGTGGAATTTATATGGAATCTAAAAAGGCAAAATGTGTAGAATCAAAGAGTAGAATGGTGGTTACCAGGGGTGTGTGTGTGTTTAAGAGGGGAATTAGGAAGACATTGGTCAAAAGGCGTAAAATTTTTTAAAAAGAATTACATAAATGTATCTGAATGACATTTTTGCCTTCTCACACCTGTTTCAAAATGGCAAAAAGCTTTAATTTCCATTTTTCCCTAAACTCCACTGATAACCATTCTGGCCTCATAAATTTATCTGTTAGAGAACAAGATAGTTGGAAAGGTAGAGTGAAATTAAGAATTTACTGATGGAAAAGACTGTGGGTATGAACTCCTAAGGAGGGCTCAGGCCACCAATTCTTTCAAATGAGGAGAAAATGACCATTAACCCATCAAAAAGGGACAAGCTGAGCAGACAACCGAGAGAGCCTCGTGTGGCATTTCCATTCGACCTAACGATGACTGATTGGTTGAGAACCCAAACACAGAGGTCCTTCTTTATTTGCACAGCTGGAAAACACTCCCTTCTCCGTGATTTTTTGAAGGAGAATCAGGCAGTGCTTATTTAAAATCTTGGCACACTGAACATTAGAGAAGGTCATCATGGCTTTATGGAATATTGGGGCTAGTCAGTCCCTCTTTTCTGCTTCCCCAGTTCACTTGTTTATCCAATAGTGTGAAAGCAGAGCTTTAAATTCCACAAGCCGTTCTACAGTGGCAATGATTGTTTTAATGTATTTAAAATGCTTTGCTGCTTTGCCTCATTAGGGCTGGTTCCCTCAAGATAGGACCTAGTTATGCATAAAATGAAACAAACCGATGAGCTCCAGGCCTCTCTGGTTTTTGCTAGTAGATTGGACAAGGCATAGAACTCCTGCAAGGGGTAGGAAAATCCCCAGGAACCCATTTTCAAGGGACAGTGTCTGAGGTTCACTGGCTGAGAACTGTCTCCATGGCTACCAGACTTCCTAGCAAGAAGAAATGCACTGATAGTGGGTCCTTGGCCACCAACCTGGGGAAAAGATAGGTGCTGGCCATACAACTCCTGAGTCACTCTGGCCAGCCAGCCAACAGGCTTTTCCGTGGACTCCCCTGGGCTCTCCCTGGGTCTGTTTTGGTCCTCGAATGCTAATGCTTCATTTCACTGAAGAACTTGGCTGACTCAGGGAGAAAGTATGTAAGGGGGGGCCCCTCTGGACCTCATGTCACTTGAGATGAAAAATGTTATGCTGCCTCCATACTATAACAATCTGAGACTATAAACAATGATTTAATTAATGACCATAGAAGAATACTTGTTCACCGATGTTACGTGGTCAAAAACCCCATAACTGACGCAACGTGAAGCCAATGTTTATATGGGCACAGATGACTGGAACCTAACATTTTGATGGCAACTGTTACTTTGAAGAGTGGCAAACAATGACATTTTATTCTCAAGGCCCTTTAGAAAAGTAGCAGAGTGAGGAAGGCAGAACTCTTGAGAGAGACTTGCTTTGGCAGGGAAGGCAATGACCGATTTGTACAGGAAGAGAAGGAGGATCACTGTGGAATCCAATGGCCTGGCCAGCTAAGCAGCTACTATTACCTCCTTGGGTTTTCCAAGTTGCTATACTCAGAACTTCTAAATCGAAAGGGCTACATTCTATAGCCAGGCCCTGGAATACTCTGAGTTGACTAAATTGTCTTCAAAAGGATGCTTCAAAGATTCTTATAAACAATGACTAAAACTAAATTATGGTGTAATATTAGTTGATTAAGACAAGACTTCAATTTGAGTAATTTTCATCAGCTGGACACAGACAGTGGTAAAAACAAGAACCCATGACTAAAGGCATACTAGCTGATGGGAAGAATTGCAATCTGATGTGGCAGGAATAACAGCAACATTTTTAAAAATTTGAAAATGGAAAGGAACTCTTTCTTTTCAAGACCACAAAATAAAGGAAAAAATGGGGAAAAGTGTAGCTCGCTCAAGGTTTTCAAATGTCAACAAAGTTCCAAAAATTATTTCAACAATAGCCTCTTCACTCAGAGGAAATCTGGGATTCACTCAGCCTCCATAACTTCATGCCTATGTTTCTCCTATATTCCTCCCTGAAGTGAAGCCAGATGCATTATTCTGAGACCATCAGAATTGCTGATAACTTTTAGTGAGGCAAGCCAGCCAATCAACTAAAATAATTATAAAATGTGTTATGTTAGCACTTCAAGGAAATGTTTAAACCTCCCATGCAATTCCCTACTTTGTAGATGAGGGAATTGACATTGGCTTAAAAGACTGTTCCAAGTAGAAGCAGATAATTCAAGACAATGTTGAACAAAGGGAAAGGTGAGCAAAGGTTATTTACTTGGCCACACACCTTTTCCCGACTCACTTCCCACACCCATCCAGCCATCGTGCTGAGACCCCACAGAACGTACATACTTTTCTCCATGGGCTTGTCTCTGCCCACACCCAATTCAGCAGCGGGGAGACCTGGCCCAAGCTGAGGGTCATAATCTTTTCTGGAGGGAGGAAGGAAGGGACTTGAAATCAGAATTTAAGGTGCCGATCAGTCTCAAGTGGAGAAGATACAAACTCTTCTTAATATCCTGTCTTGTCCACAAAGTGCTGTGTGGACAGATGAGTGTGCATGGCATGGGGTGGTCATTTTGAGATGTGTCCACACCATAGCAGGGGAGGTCTCTCTACAGAGAGGAAGAATGCCAAGGAGCATAGACAGAAACCAAGGAGGAAAGGAATGGAAACACAGCTCCCTGGCCCCTCTTGAGACATGAGTTTCCCTTCCCACTGGGTTCTGAGTCACCCCCTTTCCTCTCCAAAACACTCCTCTTTTTAATTTCGGAGAACAACTTTGGTTGCTTGCAACTAAAATAACTTTATCTTAAGAACTGGGATATGCAAACTCTTCATGGAATCCTCTTTCCTCCACTAAGGCACCAACGTTGGAACTTTTTAAAATAAAGGATGGCTTAGGAGACAATATTAAAAACCAAAACAAAACAAAACAAAACAAAACACCTAAATCCATCAAGACCAGTTTACCATGTGATAGGATATGTCTTTCTTTATAAGTATTTATAGCCAATTTACTCATTTTTCAAACATGAAAGGTGTATTCACTCTGAGCAGGATAGGAGGCTCGGACTCTCCCTGAGTACACATGATGAAATCAGAGCTAAAGGCTGCTGTCATGGAGCATGTAGCCTCTGAGGGGAAATAAGACATGCCTACAGACCAAAATGGCACCAGGAAATAATACTGAGCATTTATGTGCCAGGCACCATGCTACCAGTTTTACCTACACAACCTCATTTCAGGTGGGGCAGGTGTCATCACTACCATTGTTCTATAGGTGACACAACTCAGACCCAGATGGGTTTGGTAACTTGTACATGAGTTGTGGATGGTGGAGGCTGGATTTGAACTCGAGTCTAGGTTCAGTCTCTAGGAGTCTGAACTCTACCACCTATTTGCCTCCCATGCTTTGCCTTCTTGGTTGTGTGTAACATGAAAGGAAGCCCTTAATAAACTAGAAGGCCCTGTTTCTTCCCTCCCTCTGGCTTCCCCAAAGCATCATTTCAGACACACGACAGGGGATTATTAATCAATAGACTTCAGAACATAGGAAAGACAAAATTATTGAATACTTACCATGTCCCAGCACTGAACCAGGCACCTAATATACACCGTTTCATTAATCTTTATATTTAGTAGGAATCAAAGGAAGAACTATTACCAACATCCTGATTTTGAAAATTAGAACACCGAGGCAGCTTAAAGTTAGTGAATTTAATCAGTTAAGTAGGCTACATTATGCTATGGGAACATATCGAACTGGAAATCTCAGTGGCTTAACACAAAGGATTTTTTTTTTACATATTTTTTATTTATTTATTCACGAGAGACACAGAGAGAGAGGCAGAGACACAGACAGAGGGAGAAGTGGTCTCCATGCAGGAAGCCCGATGTGGGACTCAATCCCGGGACTCCAGGATCATGCCCTGAGCCAAAGGCAGATGCTCAACCAGTGAGCCTCCCAGGTGTCCCAACACAAAGGGTTATTGATTAGATACATATTCAGTGTGGGCTGGCAGGGGACAGGGGGAGTAGAAGGGCATCAGTCCCTGATGATCCCTCAGGGAGCCAGGCTGATGAAATTGTTTCATGACTATTCCATCTGGAACATGGAGTTTCAGAGTTCACAAGGGTAGGAGAACAGAGAATGGGCACTATCATACCAGCTTCAGAACGCTTTAGCCCAGAAATGACCCAGCTTGGTTTTGCTTACAGCCTATTGGCCAGAACCAGTCTTGAACTACAAGGGGACTGGGAATGGGGAGTGAGTACTTGGATATCTGATGCACAGTAAATTGGTCTGCCATAGTAATACTCCCAAGCTCACCCAGCTACTATGCAGCAGAGCACAGAGGTTCAACCATTCCATTTGACTATGTCCTCAAAATTTGCAAACACATTTGGGAATTGTTACAAGTCTATCAAAAAACCATTTAGAAACACCCAAATCTTACCCTAGAAATCACAGCCTTCTCATAGAACTTTCTACTTTCTCTTAACTATCCCAACTTGCACGCATCCTAGGAGAAGTTACTTGTGAGTTGAGTACAAGATGGCAGGGAACCTACCTTTGTTGGCACAAGCCATCCACTTGAGATTGTCTGCAAAAGCAGCCTCTCGTCCAATGAGGTAGGTGAAGATGCGGACCTGAGAGGAAGAGGAGCACAGGCATCAGGGATATGCACCTTTCACCATGCTGCCCAGACCACATGCATGGCTCCCGCACATGTGGTTTACCTCTTTAATGCCCCAGGCTTCCCATCTGTAGGAACATATTTAAGACATTTGAAGTACAGTCAGCTAGAAATATATTCAAAACTGGAGCCTTTGATCTTTTAAACCATATGGCACTGGTGGTAGTTGTTTTTCGGTGTGCAACTCACGACAGAGGAGAACAACTCAAAATGGGAAACGAGCAGCCTCACAGGCCTGGATTTGTTGCCCACATATGGACAAGGATCCTCTAGGTCTGGACCAAATCTGCACCATTTTCCTAATCCACACAGGAAACACAGAGTGTGCTCTTCTTGGGCATATGAATGCCACCAAAAGACCCTCAACATTTCCCCCCAATGGTGAGGACAGGCTACATACACTCTTACCATCTGTGGTGTCTGGCATGATTTTAATAGGTAATTAACTGGGACCAGAGGCACGGCCGGTAGCCAGGAGACCAAGAAGGACTCTTTCTAGCCTTCCTAAGCTTTTGGCTTCCGAAGAGCCGAGAACACATGTAAAGCCCTGACTCTCCCATTTTGGACTGCTTTTTCAACTCTTTCTCAGGAGGCCTGAATTCTTTGAAATAGAGCACAACCCATCTCCCAAAGTAGTACTTGAAGGTTAGATGGAAGAAAGATAGGGGACTAAAAGGGTTACGACTCTTGAATTCAAATTTAAAACAGTATGTGGATTCAACAATACCCGGTCCAAACAAAACTCTTCTGGCAGGCCAGGCATAGTCCTATGACTACCACTCTGTGGCCAAGTTAAAAGAAGACATGCCATCAGATGAAGATGCTGGATATGTGGCACAAAAGGCTTTTTACCAGCTGATGTCCCTTCAGCTCATCAAGCCTGGTCAGGCACCCCTACTGGTCCTTCAGCACTTTTATTATAGTTACAGCTAACTAGTATCTCACATGGTTACACTTGTGAGATTGATCTCCAGTAGACTGTCCACCTGATACAGGGAAGGAAGGGCTGTGTCTCTTTTTCCCTGGTTGTGTCCTGATGGAGCACAGTACTTAGAACGTGAAAACTCAATACATGCATGGATAAAAAGATACGAATGCTCCAGAGTACAGAAATACAGATCTTGCTTTAATTAATTAATTAGTTCATTAGTTTCTATTTTCTAAAATAGGCTCCATGCCCAACCTGGGGGTTGAACTCATAGCCCCAAGATCAAGAGTCACATGCTCTACCAACTGAGTGAGCCAGCCAGGTGTCCCCAGTCCCCAGATTTTGTTTTGATCATAAATATTCTCTTATCTGGGCATTATAGCTCAAAGGCAAGTTTGCAGAAATATTAAAATGCACGTTCTTACTATGGAGCCTCAGCCTGCCCATGCTTGTGTGCACCAAGACAGTCATTCTATCCATCACAGCTCCTACAAGGGGGCTTCCCAGGTGGCTGAGCAGGCAGAGAGAGTTTTGCCTCGCTTCATTCCCCTTACTCTTTTCCACACTATTCTCAATGGAGTCACATTGAGAAAGGATTATTTATTTATTTATTTATTTATTTATTTATTTATTTATTATTGGGAGATTCTGGCTTCTTTTAGGGAAAACAAGAGAAGAGTCAGCCTTATATGCCCAAAGGTAGTTGTCATTGACCTCCCCCCTATGAAAAAGTCACTTCCCTGTTCACTTTTCCTGCCAGGGCACTATTGGTATTTAGCTGAAGATGTCTGATTTAGGGAGAAACTGAGGTTCAGTTAAGTAAAATGATTTGCTTTAATTTCAAGTCCTGATTCAATGGGAAGGTCTTCAGAGACCTCAAGATAACACTGGGTCCTCCCTCCTCTCAAACTCTTGAAGATGCAGGGTCTGTCCATTTAGAAAACCCCAATCAGCCCCATGGCCCAGAGCCAGCATCCATAGGAGCCAGCTCTGGAATCCAATCTTTTGAGACTCAGACTCATGCTTTTTAAATAATTCTTCACCTCCCACTTCAAATTTAGGCTATTTAAAGGGAAAACACAAGACCAATAAAAACTTGCATCCCAACTGGCTCTTAACAAAACAAAGTTTAAGAGATAGCTCTTCAGAAATGAAGCTAGGAGTCTACCTTTGTAGGCAAAGAGGAAAGGGTCTGGCAGAGAGCAGCCCAGTTGTTTTCAAGTAAAGATACCTAAACATACCGAACCTCCTCTGCCTTCCAGATGAAGAACCTCAGAATAAACGGAGTTCTCTCTCAGCAGCATAGTTAAAACTCCAGGACAATGCTGTGAATCACTGGCAAAACTTCTATAATTTCTCACTTAAAAAGATGGCAACCCATTTGGAAAACCAGTAGGATTGTGCCAAACTTCAGACCAGACATGATTGCTCAAGTATAATTGTGCTAACAATAACTACAATAATGGAAACTAGCATCTCAGCCCCCAAACCCCCACCATGCTCCTACACCACTGCCCTGGCTCCTACAGTTAGCACCATCCCTTGGGTCAGGTACATGATAAGGGATTTACAGGCATTATATCTATTTTGTTGGTTTGTATTTTATTTCATTGCTTATGAAAGAAAATCAGAATCACGTTCAGTATTTCCATTTATGTGGCGGCCTTGGCTCCCTGTGGACTGCCCTCCTTATCTAAGTAGAAATGGCAGGGAAATGACTTGTCACATCTCTGCCTATAAAATAAACATAATCAAATGATACTAGGTTCACGCCTTGGATTTCTCACAATGATGCCTTTCAACTGGCAACAAAAGAGAAGGGATTTTACTCCAAAATAAATATTTTAGAGAGCAATTTAACAATATCCATAGCATTTTATAGTTGTAATTTTTTTCAGGCCCAGTAATTCTACCTCTAGGCATTTATCTTAGAGCCAAGATAACAAATAAAATGCCTGCAGGGGCCAAGCAGGTAATAGAGATGACACGAAGTGGTAGATATATGGAAAAACTATTGGGTTGCACATCTTAAAACCCTATAGTTTCATTTTGTACATTTTCACAAATACACAAAAATGATAAAAGTACAAGAATGTTCATCTTCATTATTTGTAATAGTCAAAACTGTTAGAGCTTAAGTGTCTCTTGATAGCTGATTGCTTTAAAATGTTATAGTGTATTCATGGAGTGGACTATCATGCAGCTATGTACTCATGCAAAAAGGCATCTATTACAAATCGGTAAGGGGAAAAGAAGCAAGTTGTAGGATATTGGATAGCATAGAACCCTATATATCTTAAAAGGGATTTATACTTTTTACTTCACAAATGTCTACATCACTTGAATGTTTTTACAAGTGAACAAGTATTGCTTTAAGAATTAAAGATCATTTTAGGGGCGCCTGGGTGGTTCAGTGGGTTGTGTTTGTCTTAGGCTCAGGTCATGATCCCAGGGTCCTGGGATCAAGCCCCACATGCCTGCTAAGCAGGGAGCCTGTTTCTCCTTCTGCACTTCCCCCCTGCTCATTCTCTCTCTCTCTCTCTCTCTCTCTCTCTCTCTCTTCCTCTCTCAAATAAATAAATAAATAATCATTTTTAAAAAAATAAAGATCATTTTAAATGAGAATAAAGTAATTACACTATAGTTTCCTCAACCATTCTATAAGGATCTGGGAAGAATCAATGTAGTAGTGAAAATTTAAGACGAAAATTACGACATTACAACCCAGCTCTACATCTTCTAGGGTGGGCTGCCGTACTCTACTGCTCAGTTAACTGAGTGCAAAACCTCTAGGAGTAACATAACCAAATTGTTCCTCATTTCTATCAGCAGATTCTGTAACCTGAGAGATTTTATTTCCAACAATCAGGGATTTCTTCCCCAAGAAGCACCATTAGAGAAATAGTCACAAATTTGCCTCGAGCCTAACTACTTTTCAGATCAGAGGTGGTTCTGAAAGCCAAGTTCATAGCACGAAATATCAAGGGACAGAGCCATGGCACAGTTCAGACCACAGCGGGATCAGGACACACCAAAGCTCTTCAGAAAGTCAGGCCTTGACACTCATCATCTGGCATGAAGGCACCACTTTTGTTAATGCAGCATAAAGGCAGGGGGAAAAAGCCTGCATAAACCTATTAGTTCATTTTGGTCTCCGATTCAAGTTTGTATGGTCTTTAAATGTTCTATAAACCCAATTAAGCTTCATAAAATGTTAGAATGTGGACATTTCAAAGTTCAAAGTCATTTAATTTAATCTGCTTAGTATAAAATTTCCCAAGTGAAACAAACAAAAAAAAATCAATCCAGTTTTTCCAAAAAACAAATTATGCTCTGACTCATGTAGATCCAATTCCTACCAGAAATTTCAGGGGTGCCATTCCTCTTAACTTGGGTGAATATAGGTAGTAATGAACCAAATCTCTTCTTTCTAAAGTCATTAAAATAGAGGAAGAAGAGTACATTCTGGTAGAGCTATCATGGACACACTGCACAGCCAGAAAACAGGCTGCCAGCCACCCCCCCCCACACGTCCTTTTGGTAACAAATGGGCTATCACCAATGATCAGGCTTTTGAGATAGTCCAACAGTAGCAGGTCATCATCCCTCTGTCGCAAGTAGCTTCTGAATACCTACTATGAACCAGGGACCATTCTCGGAGTTGGGGATAAAATGGGTAAACAAAAACAAACTGTCTGTCTTCAGGGAGTTTACATTTTCATGAGAGTGAAACAGATAATTAATAGCAAATTCGTATCTAATATTTGTTTGATTTAGTGCTTATGAAGAAAATAAGCAGGGTAAGGAAATAGTGACAAAAGGTGCTATTTTAGGAAGAGAGGAAGGGAAGCCCTCCCCGGTAAGGTAACATGTGATAAGGGGATCTGGACAAAACAGGGTGGGGGAGGGGGAACAAGACACATGGCTGCTGGGGGAAGAATGTTTCAGGTGAAGGGAATAGAAGTTGTACAAAATCGTTGAGATAGGCATGCTCAAGGGATATTGAAGAAACCAGTGGAAATGGAGTGGAGTCAATTAGGACAAGTTGTAGAGAATGAATATGGACAGAAAATAGGGCCCTTGCAACCACTGTCAGAGAACAGAACCACAGAAGAAACTGCATAGGAGCCTGACATGAGCTACACATAATCTTGTAAAAGGGCAAATCTGTCTACAATCTAGAGAACAAGTCATGCTCAACTTGGCTGCACATTTGATTTTCCTGTGATGCTCTTACAATTCTGAATGCTCAAGTCTCAGCCAAGTGTAAATAAATCAGATCTTCTGGACCAGAGGGTCTTTTAATCTCCCTTGGTTCCAATGTGCAACCAAGTTTGAGAACTACAGATATAGGGGAACAGGGTGGAAGCAGACACTAAAGCAGGAGGCCACTGAAGTGTTCCAGGTAAGAAGTGAGTGTGGCTCTGGCCAGGGTGGGGAGAGGTCTTGGACTTCGCTGGACATCGGAATCCCCGGACCTTGACTCACACATTGCCCCAACACCCATCCTCCAGAGATTTCAACTAAGTAGTTCACAGATCTACATTTTTAAAAAGTACCCATGATGGGTCTGACAGAGGTAGACTGATGTCAACACTTTTAAAGAAACACTGACAAGATGATAAGTCTTGAGTAAAGATAAGTGGAACCAGGAATTAAGAAATCAGTGGAGCCATTTCAAACAAATGGGTTTTTATAGATTGCGAAGGATTGAGGCTAAACTTCCAGGAGTTTACAATCTGTATGTGGTCTAAAAGAGAGAGAGAGAGAGAGAGAGAAAGAGAGAGAGAGAGAAAATGGATCAAGAGGATCTTTTTTTTTTTTTTTTTTTTTTTAAAGTTTGTGTCAATCCAACAAGTCAGGAACATCAGACACTAACCAAGACTGGGCAACCAAGCATAAGCCAACTGCACTTCCTTTTTCCCCCAAAAAGGGCAGGTCTGTACTCACATGTCCGTAGCTACAGCTGAGTTTTCACACCAAAAGGTGCTCCTTGAAATTATAATAACCCCACTCATGCTCCCACATACAGAGGAAAGGACTGAGAACAGCATATTTAAAAGCCTCCAAATACATATTTTTACATTTATTAAAAAAAGAAGACAATCTTTCATTTTAAAGTAACATTTAACTATAAATCTAGTACTTCTACCTTATAAAACATGTAATTTATATGGATTTTATGTATAAATGCCATTTGCAAAAAAAAATTGTCCAGTACCTTTGAGTGCCCATATCTACAGGTTCCAAATTTTAATTCACCTAAGTGGCAGCCTCTGCAAATAAGCATGTGGACACAGCTTCACATCCTCCACCTGCCCATGGCCCTTTAGGGTCACTGCACAACTCAATTATCCCCTAAAACACCTCCAGGATTTCTCAAAAATGGTGCACAACTTCGGCTTTAGAAAGGAGTTTCCTGATGTCTTTAGGTCTTCAAGGCCAATTTACTATTACTGAATATGTTCTTAATCTGTATCTTCACAAAAGATGCTCCTAACCTACTTCTCTTATTTGCTCATTTCAATGAATTGTGCTTTAGAGAAGCACCTCTGAATAAAATCTTTAAACTCTAAGCAGAAGCTGAGGACTAGAACTTGATTATTCCCCAAATGCTTCATAAATCACCACCAATAATGTCTTCACAAAAACACTGCAAGAGGAGAGGTAGCGCCAGAGAAGGTTGATGCCAATGGAAACAGTTATACTGAGCAGGCCGCTTTAATCTAGAAGCCATCATGCTCATAATAAAAGATGAAACATCCTTATCCAAAGGATGAGAAATGCACATAAGGTAACACTGCCCTGAGCAGCAGTAAGATGGGACAAATTGAATTAGATTACAAAAGTAATAAAATTTCAACAAATGAATATCATAGATCATTATGATAAATGTGCTGTCATTTGGGGGATGCTCTAAGAGTCTATATAATCTCTTTCCTCTCAAGCACAGTGCCTGATACCTCATGTGTGGTATTGAAAACATCCCAATTAAAAAAAAATGCCATTTGTGATCTTCTGAGCAGGAAGACACAAGTCCAGTTCTGGGGCCATGTGTTGTGTCAAGGTAAAGGAGAAGGTGTCTCTGAGTCATCCAGAGACGGCGAACTGGGTTAGCACAGAACACAGGATATGACACGCTGCTTCACAGAGCAGTAAGAAGTCAAGCTACAAACATCCTCAAAGTTGGTGACACAATTCACTAGACTATCCAGCCCTAAGGACTTCATTCAGGAGGCAAAGCCAGTGTTTCACTGTGTCTTTTTATGTTCTCTATTTCTGATGCTCTGATATCTGGGGCCTTGCTGCCTTGGAGGAACTACCCCTCCCAGGGCTAGCTAATTCCTGCAGGTAACAAACGACTTGCCCACAAGTGCACCTCTGAATGCAAATAAACCAATCCAGGCCTCTTCTTTTTATCAGCTATTCACACTCTAGAGCCACCTGCCCTAATCACTCTCTGGTCCATACTAGACAACTAGGGATAACTCGTGTGCCCCAAAGCCCACAGAGATTACTCAGTCCTAAACCTGCTTACCCTGCTTTCTCTCTTTCTCCCCTTGGCAACCACAAGAAGGCTTCACCATCTAGTTTCCTCTCCCTCTCTTTCTTTGCCCACTCACCTTGCCTTGGGGCTTCCCCTTGAAGCAGCTCCATGTGGTATGGCATGCTTCTGGTTTCTAGGGGACTACAAGTATACTCAATTTCCTTCACATTAGGCATTTCTAGGTCTGTGTGCCTTACCATATCTGACTCAAGTAAATACTGAGTACCCTTAAAACAGCTGGGAATCAGGAGACCTGGGTTCCAGGTCAGTCCAACTGCACATTTACTGACTTGGCGACCTTGAGTAAGTTAGTTAAACCTTCAGACTGTACTTTCCTCATGTGTGGTAACATGTGGACCATCTACCCACTCCCTGTGATCAATAGCAAGCCAGATAATGGATGCAAGGACAGGTCAGAAGCAGTGAATT
Organism: Vulpes lagopus; assembly: GCF_018345385.1. Classification (NCBI taxonomy): domain Eukaryota; kingdom Metazoa; phylum Chordata; class Mammalia; order Carnivora; family Canidae; genus Vulpes; species Vulpes lagopus. The sequence continues at coordinate 22,812,040 of NC_054830.1, read as the reverse complement.
CTAAGAGAGTTGCATCCGAGTGTGTTGGAGACAATTTGCTGTAGTAAAACTAAACAAAGTGAACTGAGGAAAGCCAAATCTCCTATCCCAGACACCCCCTCCACCCTGCCCAGAAGTCTGGTTAAATAGGAAATTGTCTGTTGTGGGTGAAGAAGAGGATTCTTCCTAGAGGTGAGTTTTGAGGAGTCATCACTGCTATCTGCCATTACCAAGGATAATGGGATTGACAATCCCTAACACTAGAATTACAGCGATGACAACTTCTATTAACCTTGGCAGAGTTGTAAGATCCATTGAGACTTTGGCAAAGAGTGTGGACTTTACCCCTACAAAAAATGCCCAAGCCTGTACATTCACAATTTCAGGTAAGATTGATGAGATTTGGGGTATCTCCTCCACCAAAGACCCAGATTCCCTAGGCACCTCTGGATCTCAGGTTAAGAACCTCTGTTTGATATTTTATATTCTGCACCCTAAATTCCTCAAAAGCAAATTGTTTTCTTTGGACAATAAAAATGGGCCCTTCATCTTATGTGATTGCCAAACTGAGAGAGAAGTTCATTTGTTCATTTATATGCCCATTCTCCAATGACTGGTGAGTCCCAGATGTTGGCCATTCATGACCAGATCCAGACTTCATATCAAGAATGACTGCTCAATATGTGGGAACCAGGTGGACACACCAGGAGCCCTGAGACAGAAGAGGCACCATTACAAACCTTGAGTTGGCACATCACATCATGGAGCCTTTGAATGACCACATTCTAAAGGAACAGAGATGGAATGGACAAATGGACAGGACCCCTGCCTCATTCATTTCTGAATCCATAGAATCCAGTGCAATGCTTGGCACAGAGCTAGCACTCAAATACATGTTGACTAACAATACCATAAAAATCCCCTTCTGCTGATATGAGGGGCTCTTAAATTCATTGCCAAGATTCAGACTGCTAACCACCATGTGGACTACAGATCTGTATGGCTAGGACGTCTTTCCCTGCTTCCCTTGCCCTCTCAGACCTGGAGAGATAAGTGGTGACAGTGACTCATTCACAGGTATGCCCCTTCTTCCAAAAAAGCTTACAGGTTAAACACCATGAACAAAAACATAGATTCATGTAGATAAAGCCGTTAAATTTAGCAGAACAGATCAGAAAGTCTACTTATGTAAAAGAGAAACTAATTATTCTACAAACTGGCATGTTGACAGTCATGCTCGTGAAACATCTTGGGATCACGTCACTCTTAGAACCCTGTGATGTCTAGCTTAGAACCCTGTGATGTCTTCCCATTGCGCTTGGAATATATTCCCAAACCTTGATCACAGCTAAGATGCCCAGAAGATCCAGAAACATGACAAACTCATTCTGGCTTTAGGGTCTTTGCATACACTTGTCCCACTGGCTGGAATGTTCTTCACTCTCTCACTTTCAGTATCTAACTCCCTCTCATCACATTTGTCTCCTTCATGATACTTGGTACATTTTGTAATTATCTTAATGACTTGTTTATTTTATTGAATTACATTTATTTCTACCACTAAACAGAAATGCAGATATTGTGGGGGAAGAATGAGGCACCAGTACCCAACTCAGTGCCCAGGATGTAGTAGATTCTCAGAGATTCTCAGTCACCCACTTTCTCTCCACTTGTTTTCACAAATTTTATAAGTCAAAATAAGTCAGCATGGGACACTTGTGAACTTATTAGTTCATAGTGATTGTTAGAGCTCTTTCCTTCATTACCAACTTCATTTTAAATGCTTTCTTATTTTTTCAGACTGATCTGCTAACAACCAGCTGAAATTTCACTTTCTCCTATGATCAGTTCCCTTGATTTCTTTGAAGCTCAGTGATAAATAGGAAGAAATGGAGGGGTGAAAAGCTCTGGTCTTTATTATTACCATCTCATCTTCAAAAGCCAGAAAATAGTGTCTTAGTTGCCTCGCACAGGTGGATCATCAGTTTCATAGTATGTTTCTTTTTTTCCTCGGTGCTGTCCCTTAATTCTAAATGGAAGCCATGCAAAGCCTGAAGTCAATTGTATTTTAAATAACTGCTTGGTTCAGGTATTACCTCGCAGGGAAAAGATGACACCCCACAATGGTAATGGGATGTTTGCCACCCACATCAGTGTACAGGACCAACCAACTTTCAGAGAAATGTCACCTCCCACTTGGGACAGTTCTAACAGATGGAAAAAGGTCATGAATAACAGGAATGGCTGGGTGGACAGGTGAGCAGAATACAGTACATATAAAAACAGGGTTGAGAACTGGACACATCCAGTTTTAGAATCTGGGTCTTCCCCAATTGAGCTAGGCAACCTGGGGTGAGTTACTTGATCTTTCTGAGCCTCATTTTCCTTACCTACAGGGCACTGTGGCTAACATAATAGTACCTGTATGACAAGACTGCAGTTAAATAGAACCAAAATGGTAGGGGTTCGGGGGGGGGGGTGTGCTATGAAAGAATTTATATGTGGGGGGTCCTTTCTAAGAGGAGATCTCCAGTGGGGCATTTTGCCTGGACCCTAAAGAGTAAATGTGCAGGAAAGGGCCCAGAGGTGTGAAGCTTGAAGACATGACTTGGCCTGCCAGTCTGGACGTTAGAGGAAAGCTCCTTTTTCCTTAATGTGCTCCCTCAGGTTTGTGTTTGCCACCCAGATGAAGGTACAGGACCAAGACTTACTTGGCCTTGGGCACAAATGTGGTCCTCGTGTGGGATGTGGGCCAAAGCCCCACAGTAAGAAGTAGCATGCATTTGGATAGAACACTCTCTCTGCAGACCACCCTAGTGAATCAGCACAGTGCAGGTTATAGGTCGAGGATTTAGGAGTTTGGAATTCTGCCCAAATCATTCTCAAACTCATTAAAACCAACAGCTGTTGTGAATTCTAAGCTAGTACAGTTCTTGTCACTTCTATTTTCCCAACCAATCCTCCCTGTCACTAAGAATTAGTCTAAAATAGCAGTTTCTGCTGTCAAATCACCTGCCACCTTCTGGGGCTTACTGTCAGTAAGAAAAATCAAGGACTTATCAGACGACTGCAAGGATATCGTTGAGGGCAGAGTTCATTCCATTTTACCTGTGAGTCTCCAAAAGGCAGACAGGTAGGGACATAGCTCTGGGGGTGGGGGAGTGTGGGAGTGGTGGCTGTGTATCAGAATCACCTGTGGGGTTTGGGCAATCAGTACATGCTCATTACCTGTACCCCGACCTCTGCCTCCTCCAGGGATTCCAGTGCTCCCAAGACTCCAAACACTCACTATGGGAGCATGCCCAGCTGCAGACCCTACTATGGAGAGTCATAGTTATGACTCACTATGGAGAGCCACTGTTTGGGGGTAGAAAAGTGAGTGAAAGTTCCAGGGGGGAACAGGGGGGCACATGTCTTCTTTCTGAGAAACCCCAGAAGAAAATTTATTTCTTTTATTCAATCAGTTGGAGTTGTATTTAGAATTGTTATGTTTTAATCTTATAGACTGTAAGCCCTACAGCTGTCCGGGGTTCCCTTTTGGCATTGGCCGCCCTCAAGCAGAGGGCTCAAACACCTCCAACAGAGAGTGTTTTTTTGGCTCTACTTTTATTACTATTGGCTCTACTATTATTAGGTAATAAATTTTTTCAGTGCTCTTATCATGAAAGAGGGTTATATTTTGTCAACTGCTTGTAACTGTAAAGTCCTGATAGTCCTTCTCTTAGCTTTGTGCATTGGTTGGAGGGATATTTGAAGCCAAAAGAAGTCTTCCTCATCTTTCTCCCAACTCTTTGCTCCTGGAAATGAACCCTCAGGCATTTCTCACATTCCCCCCCCCCCCCCGCCCCAACCAAAGTTCTACATGTTAGAGAAAAACAACTGAAAGTTAGTATGGTTAAAAGGCATTGTGACCAAGAAGCACTGAGGAAGGGGAGGTCGTGCAAGGTAACAGACCATCTCTGTCCTGTAGGAGCTTTCCTGCAGTGGAGAGAAGCCACAGACTCAGAAGAATCAACAAGGGATGCACGGGGATGGTGGAAAAAGGTGGCCTGGGAGGCATTGGACAAAACAGCAAAATGTAAACCAAGAAGAGCAACGGGTTTTGATAGAACAAAAAACGTACACTTGAAAGAAGCTGTTAGTCTTGAGAGCTAGAACTTATTTTGTTTCCTCACCATCACATTTTACTTACTCACTGGTTTGTTATTTTTCTGGAGTCAGGATATTTCATAGGGATCAAGGGCAGAGAAAGAGAGATACTGTGTCCTGGTATTGAGTTCTTTGTTTTTCCCAAAATGTGTTTCTCCTGCCTGGGAACCTCAAGATTGGTCAAAGCTGCTGGCTCTGATGTCAGCAAGGAAATTCTACAGTTTTCCATCTTAAACATCACCTTCTGGGAGATTGGGGCTTTTCCTGGAGGAATACATTTGAGGACATGAGGCTGCATGGGAGGGAGTGGCCAGAGAATCTGCTGTAGCCTGGAAGCCCACTCTTCCAGAGCACTGGGTGACTTCTAATGACTTGAGGGTTAAAAGTTCCTAATTAATGACATGGGATGGAGAAATGAATTTCTTTGGAAGTTTCTCATTAAATTTAATTATTGTGATTTTCATCTCCTCTGCCAACACTTAGTCCAAGCCATTAATACCTCTTAACTAGATTAACAGCCAGGCCTCTTATCTGAGCTTTTCCATTGCTATCCAGTCCCAAAGAAAACTTCTTGCATCCTTACCTTGTAGAAGTTCTAAAGGGGCATTGCTTTAATCTAGAACAGGAATTAAAAGCCACCCTCAACCCCTGTTCTGGTCCCTGCCTTGTCCCATAATCCTACCTCAGGCTGACCCTCATCATTGTTAAATTCCCACCCATCCACTTCCTCCCAGGATGACCTTTTTCCAATTCACCCAACACCTGAAGGTTTTTTTCCTGTCACAGGGCCTTTGCACATGCTGCTCTCACAACACTGAAACATTTTAGCATTGCCATTTCCTTCCCATCTTCTTGGTCCTATTATAAAACTTTCCATCTCCCAAAGTCCCTCTTCCATCCTGTTATCTAAAATAAGTCTCCCTTTTATGCTTGGTCTCAGCCCCTATTGCTTTTCTACATGTAATCAGTGCAATTTACAGTTATTTGCCTGTCACTTGGCTATGTTCTATTTCACATACACACACACACACGCCAAATACTCATGGCAACACAAATAAACGTGTGTGTGTGTGTGTGTGTGTGTGTGTGTGTGTAACTTTCATGGTGGAGATCAGTTTTGCTCACTATTGTTTAACTCCTAATCCTGAACCTGACCCATAGCAGTTGTCCCAAAATATTTGTCAAATAAGTGGATAAATGTGGTTATTGCAAGCAACTATAAGATACAAACGTAGGCTAAGTAGGGATAATCCATCATGATGTATGCAGTAGGAACATGCTAAGAGAAATAAGGGAATAGTACAGAATTAAAACTATATTGAGTCCATTGTCACCTATCATAATGGTAGGATTGCAATGAGACAGGTATTATCATTATTCTTATTTAACAGATGAATAAATTGAGATTTGGAAAAGGTAGGAACCTGTCCTAGGTCACACAGCTGGTAAAGTGACAGCTGTCAAACCCTTTTATTAAGACAAACGGGACTCCAAATTTCATGTTCTTAATTGCAACACTTTGACATGAGAGCAAAATAATTGGTTAAAGGACATGAACTGCTGGATCACAGAATAAGAAACACTCATGGCAACACAAACAAACAAAAACTCTCAGAGAAAGGAATGTTCAACCTCACTTTAAAGGACAAATACAAATTAAAATTGGGAATTTGGGGGGTATTTTTGGGTTTTTGCTAGGGAATTGAAAATGGCTTGTTAATGATGATGAGAGTATTGAGAAATCGTCTTTCTACTGGTGGGAATATAAACCGGCAATAACTTGGCCGTATCTTTCAAATATTTGAAGTGCACATGACCTTTGACTCAGCAATCCACTTCTAGGAAATCACTTCCAAATACTTATTTTTCTTACCAGCAAGTTGAAATTTTTCATTTTGCTAAAATGTACAAACCAAATTAATATAATAGTCCAAATCCTATGGTTTCTAAACATTTATCCATTGATGACTTCCATAAGATGCTATTGCCAGTCAGTATTCAGAGCAAGTTCAGATGCCTGATATACTCTGCTTTTCCTTCTACCCACCAAAGTAATTTGTCTTTTCAAAAGTCTTGATGGATGTTTTCTTTGTTTGACTCTCCATGTTGCCCAAGGAAACCATCATACAGTGAAACGATTTAACATAAAGGATATATGTTGCAATGCTGTTCATATTAGAGAAAAATTACAACCTCCTAAATGTACCCAGAGAAAGGGGATTAAATTATAGTGCATTCATTCAATTAACTTTCATGAAGCCATTACAAATAATGGTAAAGTTGATCGCTTAATGACTTGGAAAGACATCACTAAAAGAACAAAATAGGCTCTAAAATGCCATGTACAGTCTTATCCAATCTATAAATAAATATATATATATACACATTACAGAAAAATAATGGAAAGATATATGCAAAAAGTACCTAATGCCATAATCTCTGGTGGTTGGCTAGCAGATGATACTTTTTCTTTCTTGTTACCTGGTTTTTTAAACATTTTCTATAATGAACAAGAAATACTTTTATCATAAGAAATATTTTTTAGAAAGAGACCATAAGAAATTTCCATTCAGTTCCATTCATCTGATATTTACAGAGCATCTTCTAGGTGCCAGGGTCTATGCAAGGCAGAAGGGGTGCAATAGTACTCCAGTACCCAACTCCATGCAGAAAAGATTCAGGTAGGAAAATGCAGGTTAGAGCTTCAGGACTATGGAAATGACTATACAGCTCTCAAAATTTCCCACTGAAGATTAGAAGCAGGCACCATTCTCTAGGTCATCAAGAATGGGCTAGGCCAAGAGCTATGTGAAAGATCACCCAGACCTGTTGAGCACAGCAAGCCATGCTTTGTCTGTATGTTTGCAGCTAAAATCTTATTTCTATGGGCATTAAATCATTGTTTCATGTCACGCTTCTTCTCCCTTTTGGAAAACATCTGACCTGAAAGATGTCTTGAGCCCAGTGTCAATACGAAGAGTGAATGTGGGTGCCTGCAGCGCAGCAGAGCCCCTCAGAGGCCGTGCCCTCTGAAGGTCTTCCATGCATTTTTATTGTCTAAAGGGAGCTAGAGAACAAAATTTCAACTTCCAAAAAGTGGTGGGAGGATCCACCAAATTCTCTGACGATAGCAGTCTGTCCAAAGAGGTAGATTTGTCATTAAGAAATCAGAAAATGAATTAAGTCCATTTCAGTGCAGCTTACCATAATTAATGCAGCATAATCTGATTTTCTTTAGAGGTGGAAGAACAGAGCAGAAATGCTGCTGTGATACTTGTCTGTCTCCATGCTAGGGCAAGGATGGACTGAAGCTAGTGGCTTTATTGTTACGTATGAGAGTCTTGCATCCCCAGGCCTGAGGCCAGCCTCCTGCCTCAGCAGATAATGAGTTTGGCAATCTCTGATACTCTTTTCTGGATGCTAATCCCCAGCATAGAACTTCTATAATGCATGATATAATTTAATACACCTGGCAGACTCACCACCAGTTCATTCTTTTGTTATGTAATAGCCCAAAGTGAAGTCGAGGGTGGTTAATGCTTTGACAACCAGCTATTATCCCCAATAACAGGCGATTTTCAAAGGATTATTGCCGTCAGGAACTATTTTATAATAACTGGCAACTGGAAGCCAATGTAGCAAAAAGTAAGATGGTCTTTGGGAGTCACCATCTATTTTGTACAAATCTGCAAAGATGCTTCAAGCATCTCCCTGATGAAACAACTGGAGTAGTGATGGGTTTTGTACGCTAAGATAAACCCCCTCACCAGAAAAATTAGAGGGACATGGGCTTTAAAGTTACTCTTTAAAATCTTTCTATTTTGTTATTCCCTCATCTTTTCTCTTTTATGATATTCTGGTGTCCTAAAAGCCTGGTTCCGGTAAGTTACAGAAGCCCTGAGAACTTTCCTGGGAACTCTCACTCTGAAGCTGTTTTAGTTGGTGTCAGGCCCCAAAGGGCAGACTGCCATGGTATCCATTCTGAGGGGTTTCTTTCTGATATGCATGTCCCGACTTAACTGAATCTCACTTTAGGAAGGTCATTCGGGTCAGGTTATGACAAGAGAGGAATAACTTATTGTCCTCCTCAAGCAGGAGGTTGGGATCAGTCTATGGCAAAGTCAGACTTGATTCAACACAGTGAGTGCTACCCATTACCAGTGGGCCCTGACTCTTGGAGGATTTCTTTTCGGAGAACAGTTTTGTTAGACGTGAGTCCTCTCTTAAAAGAAATGCCTGTGAATGATACATCTCCTTAGGATAGATCCCCCAAACGCACTCATATCCAAACTCAAATTCTGAAACATCAAGAAGGTGGTTTTTTTATGTCACTGCTGTGATAAAAATCATGGAGTTCTTTGTACTCTACGCAGATTGCATAAATCCCAGCTGTTTGAACTTGGGAAATGTGTTCAGTGATGAAATTAAATCGACATCATCTTCCTTTATCTTGACAGTTCAGACGACTGGAGGCAATTGCTGCTCTGGCTGTCGGGTTAGGATAGTCAGTACTAAAATTATTATACTGCCTTTAAGTTTATCTTTGATTAAAAATTAAATTTAACTTCCCTTTATCATTTTCCATACTCCCAACAACATGCATGTGTTCTCCAAGTTAAATCAAGATGGACTAAATATTTAATACCCTGTACTAATTAGCTACAACTGTTACCTGATTTCTCTCTGTAAATGAATGTGAAAGGGCCCGGGAGGCCTAACGTTAACCTTCATCCACTCTCGTTATAGGAGAGAAATTACAGGCTCTAATTAGATGCTTCAAATTGCAAAGAAATAGAATTTTCATAACCAGCTTATTAAAATCCTAGGGCTCCTTTGGGATAGGGCAAATTGCTTCTATTCTGATCTGCTTATCCTGGTACAACACCATACAGAAGACTCATGTTGTCTGCCATACACAGCTCATATTTCTCCCAAATTAATGAGTACTCAAATTATTCCAGCTGCCCTCTTGGCACAAGAAAAAATTGAAAATCTATGGCTGCCAAGTGATGTGGATAACTCAGCTGCTAAATAAAATATGCTTAAGGGGACACAGCTGCTGGGGTGCCTATTTACATTAAATTTACTAAATCCATGAACACAGAACAAATGTCCCAAGACAGCTAAACAGTGTTCAATACTTGGGTTAACCCTTTTATTTGTCCAGGACCCTCAAGGTACAGGTTCCCACATAGTGAGGCAGAAACACAAAGTTTTTACCAAAGGATTTTTCTTCCCAGGACAGATCTCTAAGCATTACCAGAGGAGGACCAGGGAGAAGATCCTTAGTGAGTCCTCATTTTGGACAGTTCTAATAAGTTTTATTTGTTTTGGTGTTTGTCTTTGTACAAGCCAGTCAAAGATTTTATTCCTACTAGAATTAAATGTAGATCTTACATTTGTTAAATTTTGACATTTCATAAATCTTCAACAAGATCTCTCTACTATGCTCTGACTTCTTAATTGTTTAAAGGGTCCAATAAACTTAAGAAATATACATGACTAAGACATGAAGGTCTTAGAAAATGATGTCCCAACAGTCAGCAGTCAATGAACTGTGTATCAAATGGAAGTTCTCTGCCATTCGGTGTGAGTTCTTAAAAAGATCCCTGAATAACCAATTCAAACAAAAAGAATGAGATAATATGGGACTTCTTCCATTACTGTCTCAAAATTCCAGATGCTAAGGGATTTAATTCAATTGCCTCCAAAATCCTTGATCACTGATATTATCGATGACCTAATCTAGGCCAAAATTTTTAATCCAGAGTTCAATGGCTGAACCTCCATCCAGATCCATGTCTCAACCACATAAGCACTTACGCAATCCCTCAAAGTCAGTCTTTGGCCACCAAAGGATGGGTCAATGAGGATCATCTTTTCCCACTGGATTTGTAGGTTTTTGTTTTTTTTTTTAAGATTCATAAGCTATATCCTGGGTTCTCAGCTAATTATAAAAACATGTCCTGTGTGCTGTCCTGAATTTTCTACCCTGTGCACTTTGCATCGTCCAAATCATGTAAAATTATAGAGTGATGTCATCAGATAGATCAGGCTCAGGGGAAACAGATGAAGATTCTATAAACACTTTTCGCCCTTAAACACGTAGCCTAAACAGAATGCTTCCTCTCTCTGTAAAAGGGAAATGGCAACAAATGAGATTTAAAAAACAGCATGGGGACATGTGAACATCAATTCACAAACATTTGAAGATGATTAAGGAAACATAGACATAAATGAAGATAAGAGGAAAAATGTTGCTCTTAGAAAGAAAAAAAAAAAGCCTTGACACTGGAGGAACCCAATACAAAGTCAGTTTCAATTACATGGTGATGCTTTTGATCCATGCCATTGCCATATATACTTTTGCTTGTACTGAAATGTTTGTCTAAAACCCAAGTGTCTCCAAAGAAGACATTACCTACCTTTAAACAATCCTGCCTCATTTAGAATCTGAGGACTCAAACATTTTAACTCATAGCCACAGAGTCCTGGGTCCTGCTAAAAATAAAAAAAAAATTGGATATGTGGTCTTTGCAGTTATTTTCCTAAGATGAGTGGCATACTCCTCCCTCCAAATACAGAATTATCCAGAGTCCTTCACTGTCACTGACTCTTCTAGAGCCACTATGAGCCCTGGACATGTTCTGTATCAAAGCCAAAATCAGTACAGTCAGTGTGACCTTTAAGAAAGAGTAGATGTAAATGACCATGACCTGAAAAAACTATTTACATTTCATCTTGACTGTATCACATTACAGTATAAACATAAAAGTGGTCCTCAACAACTTTCGGGTTTACACCGGGTCTCAAAAATTAGCTCTGGGGATCCCTGGGTGGCGCAGCGGTTTGGCGCCTGCCTTTGGCCCAGGGCGCGATCCTGGAGACCCGGGATTGAATCCCACGTCGGGCTCCCGGTGCATGGAGCCTGCTTCTCCCTCTGCCTGTGTCTCTGCCTCTCTCTCTATCTCTCTGTGACTATCATAAATAAATAAAAATTTAAAAAAAAATTTAAAAAAAAATTAGCTCTGATGAATGATGTCGGTGAACCCATTAAATGAGAAAGATAGAACCAAGTGTTAATTATCGATGCTGGTAACAGAAACAGAGCCATGGATAGTATAAAACATCATAGGTTCTAAGTGTTCATTTCAGAAGGCAGTATGACTTTGAATGAAGGTATATACCTTTCCTAATGACCTTAGAGGAATATAAATCTAGGAATATGAAAAAAAAAGTATGCACACACAGGTGTATGTATATGTCTATGTATGCATTCATTTAAATATATAACTACATAAAATCACATGACATATTTACATGCAATCATTGATGACTCTTCAGATTCTTTTATTTCTTGCCAAGTTGACTCTTTTAGGATAATTGCCAACCAAGTTCTATATGGCAGATCAAATGGGCCGATAGTTTTTAAAGCATAGTTCCCTATCTTTCAATGCAATGACACCATTATTTGATCTCTTGACAGTTTCAATTTAGAAAATCAAACCAAAAGATGGGCTTAAAGAGAATTTAAATTAATTTTGTTTCAGTAATGCAGCAATGGTTGTTGAAAAGTGTGACAATGCATAGCCAAGAGTCAGACTCACTGTGGTAAGTTAAATATTCTGTTTCAATCTGATATGTTCCCTAGAGGAAGCAAAACACTCCAAAATGACCATTTCCATTAGACATTCTTTCATATCTACATGCTCTAGCTAACATTTTAAAAATAGAGTCAGTGACCACTGGAAGCAGAAATAAGGCCTAGCAGTTGTCCATAGAGACTAATCCAACTCAGTTTTTCACATATATGTCTTCTGTACATGGTCCTGGTGCCCCCAATGTGGATTACACAGGAAATTTCAGTATCCTCAAAGGATTTTTTTCTGTCTTGTTCATTACTATACTCTTAAGATTTAGAACAGCAAAGCTGAATGCATTAATAAAGAAAATGCTGGTCTAGGCCTTTAATATGCTAATACTATGGAGTGTATATTTCTTCAAGTAAGAAGTAGGTCTTTCTAAACTTTTCTAAGCTACTCACACTAGTCAGTAAAAAAAAAAAGGCTCTATGAACATTAATTTTTAAAGTGTAGAGCACCTTTAAAAATTGGCATTCATAGACTTTCATATGCTAGAAAGAACTACCTCTTGACCATACTGTGGTAAAGGCAATATTCCTATAAATAACTCCTGAATGGAAGAAGCTAGCATTTCTGTGCCAAGCATTTCATCAACAAAGCTGCATCTGATGTCCACCACTACTTGGTCACTCTGTACACAATCAAATAGTAACAACAGATTTGGAGTCCTGCTTCCCGAATGAACTTTTACAACCAAATTAAAAAGTTTTAACTGGAGAAATTCTACTTATAGCTTTTTTTTTTTTTCCTAGTTTATTTATTTATTTTTTTGTTGGTCTTCTTTTTTTTTTTTTTAATTAATTTTCATTGGTGTTCAATTTACCAACATACAGAAAAACACCCAGTGCTCATCCTGTCAAGTGTCCACCTCAGTGCCCGTCACCCATTCCCCTCCAACACCCGCCCTCCTCCCCTTCCACCACCCCTAGTTCGTTTCCCCGAGTTAGGAGTCTTTATGTTCTGTCTCCCTTCCTGATATTTCCCAACATTTCTTCTCCCTTCCTTTATATTCCCTTTCACCATTATTCATACTTATAGCTTTGATAGACTAGATATTGTCAGGTGAATCCTAACACTATGAACATCTATTAGGACTGGAAAAACTATAAACACAAACAGCTTATGCAGGCATCAGAGAATATAACTGTGGCAATCAGAACTTGAAGATATTAGATCCTAGAGGGGAGAGAATTGCATGGAACAAAGCCCCACATTTACTGTCCCTCCTTTTATTGTGGTATTTGCCAATTCCTGGAGCATGGCATGGAAGCCAATCAAAAAACAGTAAACAAGAGTTAATGCCAGGCTTACTAGATGGGACAAAATTGGGTTCAGTGCTACAGAGAAAGCCATAACATGAGGGAAAAGAAAAGATCCCAAATAAAATGGAACCCTACAGAAGTAATTCTATATGATGCAGGCAATTTCTTCTTAAGGCATTTGCTAACCCCTACATTGGGAATGTGTGAGATAAGACTCCACGAAGCCAAGTAAAGAGCAGCTGGAAAGAGACTGTAATATTAAGCAGAGAATTTGACAGTTGCCAAATGCTGAGAAATCAAAAATTGAAGTTAAGTGTTCATCAAGAGGGGCATAGGTAGAAACCACAGGCATTCATGTGAAACCCCTAAAAGGGCTATGCCTTAGAAGTAAGAGAAAATCATAAATAAACTAGTCATAATTGGATCAAGGAACTCTGCCTACCATAGAATTTATTCCTTTCAAGAGGAAGGTACCAATACCCAAAGCCTCAACAACTGCCAGGCATGCTAAGAAACAGTCAAATACATGAAAATCGAGAGAGATAGAGGGAGTGAGAGAGAGAAAGACTTAAAGGTGATACAGGTATTAACCAGGCATAGGCTCCAAAATACCTATTATTAAAATATCAAAGAAAATAGAAAAGATGAAATATAAAAAAATGGAATTTCTAGAACTGAAACAGTGACTGAAATTAAGAATTCCACATATGGGTTTAATTGGAGATCAGACACTGTGCAAGAGAAGATCAATGAACTGAAGAATAAGTCAGTAGAAAATACCCAGATTGAATAGCAGAAAGGAAGAAATAATGGAAAATAAAGAAAGGGCAAAAAAGCAAGTATGTGATATGATTAAAAGTTCTGATATGCAATTGGAATTCCAGTGGAAGTAAGGGAAAGAATGGGACAAAGGAAATATTTGAAGAAAATAAGCCAAAAACTTTACAGAACTAATGTAAACATACAGCTATAGATTCAGGAAAATAAACACACTCCAAGTAGAATGAATACAAAATAAAAACATATTTATCCATAGCATAATAAAAATTCAAAAAACTGAAGGTAAAAGTCTCCAACACTGCTAAAGAAGACAGAACTCTAAGAAGACAGAGCAATAATAAGATGGACAATTATTTTCTCAATAGAAACAATGAAAGGCAGAGACAACAGAACACATACTTGAAGGACTAAAAGAGTCTAAGTCTCAATCTAGAATTATATAGTCAGTAAAAGTATCCTTTAAAATGAAAGCAAAAATTTAAACATTTTCAGACAACTTTGTTATTAGCAGAATTCAAATACTTCAGGCAGAAAGAAAAATGATCCCAGTAGTTAGCACGGTAATGTAGGAAGCAATTAATAACACAGAAAGGAAAAAAAAACTGTATGAACAAATCTAAGTAATTAAAGTCTGTTCAAAATGACAATAATCATGGTTTTTGGGTTAAATGGCATGAAGAGCAGGAGGGGTAAAATAGAGTTAAACTGTTCTTAGGTAGATACATTATCTGAAAAACAGTAGAAGTAATAACTTAAGGTAGATTCTAATAAATTAAGGGTAAGTGTTACAATGTCTAGGATAACACCAAAAGAAATATGTAATAATGTATAACTAGCAAGCTAATAGAGAAGAAAGCTGAAAAATAAAACAGTTTTGCCTTCTTTCAGATTAATCAACTAAGGAAGAAAAAAGAAACAAACTACAGATGGGACAAAAAAGCACGATGGTAGATAAGCTCAAATATATCTATAGTTACATGGAATATTGACTTTTTTTAGTATCTCATGTGTCATGTTTTTCCTTTTGAACCTTGTAATCCAATGTAATTATAAATATCAATAATTATCTTTTAATAACTCTAATAATAAAAGAATCGGTTCAACAGAAAAATATGACAATCCTATGTTATATACTGAGAATAACAGACAGAGCAATGTATCAAATAAATACTAAATGAAAGGGAGAAATAGAAAAATATATAGAAATGGGGGACTTTAAAACACCCCTTTGTAACTGACAAAATAAGCAACCAAAGCAATCAGTAGAGACACAGAAGATCTGAATATCACAATTAGCCAACTTGACCTAATTGATCTATATAGAACAGTATATCCAGCAACTGCAGAATGCATTTTGTTTACAAGTTCTCAAGATCAATAACCAAAACACATCACATGCTTGTCTATAAAGCAAGTCTAAATGTATTTGAAAGGATGAAAATCATACAGAAGCTATTCCATATTTCAGTGGAATAAGCTAAAAATCATAAAATATTAACTAGAAAATTTGGACTCCAAATTGCTTCAAAATTAAATAATCTGTTTTAAATAGCCCATGGGACAAAAACAAGTTCACAGTGAAAATTAGAAAATCATTTTAGTTTAGTGATAATGGAAATATGATATTTAAAAATGTGGGATTATCGCTAAAGGAACTAAAGGAAAACTTTAGCTTTACTTGCATATAATAGCTTTACTTGCATATAATAAAAAAAGATGGAAGGCTGAAAATCAATGATCTAAGATTTCATTCAAACAAGCTTTTTAAAATGTCAAATTTAACCCAAAGAAAATGGAAGGAAGGAAACAACAACAAAAAAAGAATACAGTCAATAACACAGAAAACAGGTGTATAATACCAAAAGTTGCTTCTTAAAAATCCAGTAATTGATGAATCCTTAAAAAAATAGATTAAGAAAAAAATGAGTGGAAACACAAGTTAACCACATTAAGAATGAAAAAGGGAAAGTCCTATAGATCTTATACATATATATTTCTTTAAATGAGGGTACTTTATAAATAACTTTAGGCCAATAAATACGAGAATTTGAGAGAAGTGGACACATTCCTTCCAAAGTACAACTTACCAAAACCGATTAAAGAAGAAATTTAAAAATTGGAATAACTTTACATCTATTAAAGTGATTGAATCTATAATGAAAAATTTTCCCTCAAAGTAAACTACAGCCCCTTGTGGTCTCAACATTAAATTCTTCCATACAATTAAGGAAGAAAGAACAATCTTACACAAAACCTCCCAGAAAAAGAAGAAACACTGCCCAACTCAATTTGAGGCCAGCATACTCGAATCAAAAATCAGAAGAAAGCTTTACAAAAAAGAAAATTTTTAGACCAGTATCTTTCCTGATCATAGATACAAAAATCTTAAAATCACAGCAAATCAAATTCAGTGAGAGATAAAAGTTTAATATATTATGAAAAAGTTGGTTTTATGCCACAAATGCAAGGTTAGTTTAACATTTGAAAATCAAACAATGTAATTCAGAGCATTAAAAGATTAAGAAGGAAAAAATAATATGGTAATTTCAAAAGATGCCAAAGCAGTACTAGGTAAAATTCAACAGCCATACAACTAAATTCTTACCAAGCTAGGAAAAGCATAGAACTTCCCAAGCTCAAAAAGAATATGTACAAAAACAAACAGCAACCTAATACTTAATAATGAAAACACTACCATTGATGTTCACCCTGTTCATCTGCTAATCTCTGTCCTTGCAGCATTGTTCTCATGGTCCTAGCCAGGCAACGAGGTAAGGCAAAGAAATAAAGGCATACTGATTGAAAAGGAGGAAAGAAACTAGCCATTATTCAAACACAAAGTGGTTATGGGCACAGAAAATCAAAAAGGATATATAGATTATAACAATTAGAGTTAGTAAATGAATTTAATGAAGTCACAGGAAACAAGGTCAATATAAAATATCTATTATGTTTTCATATATTAGCACACAAAAGTTAAAAGGTGTGTCATTTATAGTTACAGAAAAACCCCTCAAGTATCTGGTAATAAATATATAAGAAAAGAAAAGATGTGTAAGACTTCCAACACAAAATAATATAAAATATTACAGAAAGAAAATTAAGGGATGAACCCAGTTCACAGATTAGAAGACTCAATACTGTAAAAATGTTCAGTTCTTAAATTGATTTTCACACTCAACTTAATTTCAAACTCAGCAGGATATTTCATAGAAATCAACAGATGGAATCCAAAATTTCTATAGAAATGTATCCTATTCGTGTGGAGAAAAATAAACTTTAATCAATTCCCAATGGATCTTAATAACAAAATTTAAAAGGAAGCTTAAGAATAAAGCTTCCAGAAGACAATATGGAGAAAATCATCTACCTTTAGGGTAGGAAAATATCTTACATTACACATAAAAAAATCATTTCCATAGATATCCATAAAGGAAAAGATTGATACATTGAACTTTTTCAAAATTAAAAACTTTGTTTATGAAAAGATAGCATTCTAAGAGAAACCAAAGAAGGCGCAGAGTGGGAGAAGACATTTGCAGTATGCATATCTAATATCTACAATATATAAAGAAATTATTACAAATCAATAAAAAAGGGCAAAAATCTTAAACAAAAACTTGACAATGGCTTCCAAATAGCTAAGCTGATAAACAGAAGTCATCACAGAAAGGTAAAAGAAAATGATGCTTAAATACTAAAACACATACACAACAGAATGGCTAAAAATAAAAACGTTGGGCATTATGAGATGTTGGCAGAGAAGAACTAGACCTCCCATTGTTGCAATCACTCTGGAAAATTCTTTGGCAGTATCCACTAATGCCTGATATATGCATCCCTAATAAGCCAGAAATTCTACTCTCAGGTATATCCCCAACAGAAATATATATGTACCCAAATGCCCACTACAAGACGTGTGGAATAATTTTTATAGCAACATAATTTGAAATAGCCAAAATTGGAAATAACCTGTGTATCCACCTACAGAAGAGATAACTAAATATTGATATATCCACATCACAGAGTACAACATAGCAATGACAACAACAAACCACTGGCACCCACAACAACCTGGATGAATATCACAGCAAAATATTGATCAAAAGAAGCCAAAAACAGAAGAGTATATACCAGAGTGGATACCAGCCAAACAGAGAAGAGTATATATACACCAGTATATAGATCAAACTAATCCAGGGTGATAGAATTCAGAAAAATAATTATGTTTGGGGGACATAATGACTGGAAGGATGTGTGATGAGGGCAGCTCTAGGGGTTCTGGTAGGTTATCTTGATGTCTATGATGTTGGTAAGAGTGGTCACTTGGTAAAAAAAAAATCATAGAGTTACACACTTTTGTATCTTATCACATGTATTTTTGAAACTTTCAGTATATAAGGTCATTCAAAAGTTAACTGACTGGGCTTATGTAAGATTGTATCACTAGAGGAAGTTAGGGGAAGGGTGCATGGGAACACTTCGAAATACTTGCACTTATGAGGAGTCTTTAAATAAAGGAGTCTAATTTAAAAAAAAAAAAAGGAGTCTAAAATTTTTCCAAAATTCAAGGTTTTTATTTGTTTGTTTTTGTTGTTATTTTATGTTATAACAGTCTTTGTGATAATGCAGCACTGCCATCATTCTTGTTACAGTAAGTATAAATGCTCCAGAGCTAAGATACTGGCCTGGTGAGGAAAGAATCTATGGTTGTAGTATTTTTGCCGTAGAAAAGTGTGAACGTATCTGGAACCTGGAAAAGTGGGGCTGAATCTCAGTAGTTCTAGGTGAGACCAACTGACCTTACCGGTTTCCACTTTCCAAGCATGGCCGTTGCTCTCACCATGCAAAATCCAGAGTCCTGGAGTATGTCAAGCCTGACAGTAGCTAAGAAGCAGGCAAAGGTGACTCCTAAGTTTTGTCCTCTAGGTAAGCCATCCTGTAAAGATAACTCATTTGGAAGGATCCTTGGCCTCAGAGCACAGCGTCACCCCACCACCACCCAGAGTCAGTACAATGTGCTCCTTAAAGAAAAAGCTCCAGCTTTGATGATTTTCCCTCTGAACTGTAATCTTGAATAAATTAATGCCATTGCTAATCTCACCCGGATGAACAAAGGCTGTCTGCAAACAACAGCACTCTTGTTTCCTGGACTGGTGACATTAAAATATCATCTTGTCTTTCATCATCTTTGTCTTTATCTTCAGTTATTCCTGCTGTGGGATGAAAACAGCTCAAGATATTATTCCTACTGAGTCCAGGTCCTACAACATATTTCTTTCCAACCAAGAAGTTGGGGCTTTCTGCTCTCTATCCCTTGGTCCAATTGTCATAATCCACCTTAACCAACAAATCCATCCTCCTCTCCACAAAGAAGATTCAAAAACTATCATCACCTATGTAAAACTTGAACAATGGCTACTTTCATTCTCCAGACATATTCATCTCATAATTACATATGATGCAATCTGGGGAGGAATGTTTAATGGAATAAACACTCACTCTGAGATTTAACTACATGAGAATAGGATTTTGAAAATAATGCTCAGAATCCTGCTAGCTTGGCCCCAGACTGGCAGGGAAATGGTTCTTTCAACTCTAATTATTTTCAACAAGTTCCTGAGTACAAACAAAACATCCCAGACCTATCCTTGATCTAGCACTTACTGCCAGGCCCGCCGTGCGCCAAGTACTTTGGCTGTATTAGCTCATCTAGTCCTCATCTCTTAAGAGGTAGGAATTATTTTTATTCACATAAAACAAACAGGTAAACTAAGGCTTGAGGTCATCCAACTAGTGAGAAGATAGGGGATTACAATTCAAGAGTCCATTATCTTAACCACACCCTGGACTCCTATATGGGTTAATGATATCCCAGAGTGGGTGGCTCCTTACCTTTCTACCAGCTATTCTTCTGTGAGGATAATGGTATCTTCTTGGATCTTACTCAATTTGTTTCATTCTTCTTATTCATAAAATTGGCTTTGCCCAAACCATACATTTTCTTTGCAGAATCACACAATTCCAAAGGAATTTCAGGCCTTGAGCTTTGGCTTTGGAAAGCAGAATGCAGGACTCAAGGAGGAACTAGCTCTCACTCTTATCATCCCATTTATCATCACTTCTACCAGTGAGGGAGGAAGTGTGCGATTCTTCCTCAAGACCCAACTACCAGCAAAACAACTGCTCCTCTGGAAAAACAATTTCATGAAATGAAATTGGAGAAATGCAAATGGGGTCATGTCTGACATTGAGCATACGACTGGCTCTGTTCTAAGCCATTTTATTTGTCATAACATTACTATACAGTGGTGCAATAGGCAGTGTAATTCATTCTCCTTCCATCCCCAATAAAGTATCCATATTTTAGCACCTGGAATTTATGATTATGTTATGTTACATGACAAAGGGGGATTAAAGTGGCATATGCAATTAAGATTGTTAATCTGATGACCTTAAAATAGATAAATGATTCTGAATTACCCTCCTGGACCAATGGAACCCCAATGGTCCTTTAGAGTGGAAGAGGGCATCAAATTCAGTACTATTCTATGAGGAAGACTCAGCTGACCACTCTGGCTTTGCAGATGGAAGAAGGCCATGAATTGAGAAATGTGAGAAATCTTTAGAAACTGGAAAAGAAATTATCTTTTAGAGTCTCCAGAAAGGAATACAGCCTTCCTGACCTTTTGAATTTAGCTCAATGAGATCCATGTCAGATTTCTGACCTATAGAAATTTGAGTTAAGTCACTACATTTGTGGTAATTTGTTATAACAGGTAGGTTGTACAGGTAGGTTTTATTATGATCATGATCCCTATTTTACAGATGAAGAAATTATGACAATAATCTCTATTTTACAGATGAAATCTAAGCATTGCAGAGCCTTGCCTATCATCAACCAATTGGTAATAGAGTCAGAACCTGAACCACAGTGTTGAGAGCCCACACTCTTAGTACATTTTATCTTCCTGCCAAAGACACTCATCCCTATTATTTCTTTCATTACAACAGAGGTTTTGTTTAACAAGTCTAATATTTATTGTGTAAAAGGAGGGAGAAAGAAACAATCGTTTAAGATTTTATTTATTCAGGAGAGAGAGAGAGAGAGAGGAAAGAGAGAGAGAGAGAGGTAGAGACATAGGCAGAGAGGAAGACATAGGCTTCCTGTAGGACCCTGATGTAGGGCTTGATTCTGGACCCCAGGATCACACCCTGAGTCAAAGGCAGATGCTCAACCACTGAGCCACCTAGGCATCCCAAACAATCTTTATTCAGTTTTCAGCATGCAAGTCTTTGATTGCCTTAGATAACTTTATTCCTAAGTACTTTATTCTATTTTTTGTCATTATAAATGGGATTGTTGTCTTTATTTCTCTTTCACAAAGTTTGTTTTCGGTGTATAAAAACATAACTCATTTTTGTATATTGATTCTGTATCCCACAACCTTGTTGAACACACTTATTAGTTCTAACAGGATTTTGGGCAGGGGGTGGTGGAGAGTCTTGACAGTTTTCTGCATGTGAGGTCATGTCATCTATATATAGATAATTTTACTTCTTCCTTTCTGTTTTGAATGCCTTTTATTTCTTTTTCTTGCCTAACTGCTCTGGCTAGGACTTCTAGTACTGTGCTGAATAGAAGTGCTGAGAATGCACATCCTTTCTTTGTTCCTGATTCTTGAAAAACTGACACTAATTCTTATTTAAATGTGTGGTAGAATTTGCTGGTGAAGTCCTCTGAATTTGGGTGTTTCTTTTTTGGGAAGTTTTGGGTGACTGATTCAATCTCCTTACCAATTATTGGTTTGTTCAGACTTTCATGATTCAGTCTTGGTAGATTGTATCCTTCTCAGAATTCATTAATTTCTTCTAGGCTATCCACTTTGATAGATGATAACTGTTCATAGTAATGTCTTAGGATCCTTTTATTCTCCCTTTGTGGCATCAGCTATAATGCCTCCTCTTTCATTTCTGACCTTAATTTAAGTCTTCTCTCTTTTTCCTTAGTCTAATTATACAAAAATCAACTTAGTCTCAATGATTTTTTTAAATTATCTGTTTCTTTCATTTCTGCTTTAATCTTTATTATTTCTTCCCTTTTGCTAACTTTGAATTTAGTTCTTTTTTTCCTAGTTCCTTGAGGTGTCAAATTAGGTTATTTGAAATCTTTCTTCTGTTTTGATATAAATGCCTATCACTATAAAATTCTCTCTTAATATTGCTTTTACTACCTCCCATAAGTTTTGATGTGTTGTATTTTCATTTGTCTCAAGATATTTTCTAATTTCTTTTTTGACTTCTTTGACCCACTGGTTGTTCAAAGTGTGTTTATTTTCCACACATTTGTGAATTTTCTAGTTTTCCTTCAGCTATTGATTTCTAGTTCCATTCCATTGTGGTTGGAAAAGATCCTTGTTATGATTTCAATCTTCTTAAATTTGTTGAGACTTATTCTGTGACCTGTCATGTGATTTATCCTGAAGAATGTTCCATGTGCACTTGAGAAGAATGTATGTTCTGCTAATGTGGCTATATTTAATATTCTAATTCCTACTGAAAAATATTTGTATAAATATCTTCTGGAGTCTCTAGTCTAAATGAAGTCTTCCATTTGGATAAAGATGCTCACCATCCCCATTTCTTCCTTCTGGGCACTCACAAGGATTGTGTTTCTCAGTCTCATTCAAAGTTAGGTTGGGTCTATGTGGCTAGGTTCTGGCCAATGTAATATAAGCAGAAATGATATACCCACTTCCTAGCCGGCCAAAACCATGCCTATTTAATACTCCTCAATCTTCCTCTCTCTCGACACAATTATGGAAACCACATGTTGAAGTCAGTGTACCAACGATGGAAGGATGGATAGACACCTCCCAAAAAGACTAACGAATCTTATCACATTGGTATGTGAGAAGAAATAAAACTTGTTTTTGTAAATGTATTATACATGTTATTGCAACACAGTCCAGCCTAATTTTATTAACACAAATCTCTCATCAAGACTTTTGCTTTTCCTTCGTTATGCTTATCACATTTGTTATGAAATATACCACTTGGAGTTTGCTTATTTCCTGATTCCTCAGTAACCATTGTTCACCTGTGTTATAACTGGCCAGGTGGTAATTCAGTGTCTGGTACACAACTGCTCAATGAGTACTTGTTCAATGCATGAATACATGGATATTTCACAAATGAATAAATCTACTCTATGATTTTTGTCTCTCACATTTCTGTCCTTTTTTGGTGAAAAACAAAGGCATATTTTGTTTTTGGAAGACAGGATCTCTACCAGGTGCTAAGCATTGGCCTTTTTTTTTTTTTAATAAAATTTTAAGCAGTCTGCAACTAAAGTTTAGAAATGAGGATGGGTCAGAATGAGATTTTAGGGTTGATGAATAGATGTAAACAATAGTTAAGATTGGTCTCGTCTCATCATACCAGAACTAGTGGGAAAATAAAACCATGTCTTTTCAATTGAAGAAGTTAAATAAAAAGAGGAAATCTTAAGATCCAAGATTTTAGTCACCAAATTGGGCAAGGAGGGAAAAAATCTGTAACTAGAAGCCAAGGTAAGCTTGTTAGGATCTCACTCCTCCACCAAGAACTGAGGTGTTGGAGGAAATTGTTGGGTCTCTTGGGATGTGGGCACTTAAATTATGCTTAACTTACACATTTGCATTTAAAAGCATTCTTCTTTAAAAAGTTAGCTATCTATCTCTTTTCCAAATAATCCCTGCCCTCTGGCTCCAGCATACTTGGGCCAAAGCTATGGGTATTCATGTTAGGATTCCAGATTTCATGCATCTCTGCTCAATCAACATGTACCTATTATAAACAACCCAAAATCCAGTTTGGCAGTAATCCCAAGGTCTCCAATCAAAAGGATCTTATTCAATTCCATCCTTTCGAAGAAGTGTTTATTTGGGTTATTTTTCTGTCACTTTGTCTTTGGTAGGCTCTACAGAATAAGCCAAATAGCTAATAATCTAAACCTTAAAACTTGTCTAATTGAATTGAAATTTCTATATTTTATTAGGATATGCAGCCTGAACAGCAGTTTGGTAGCCTGCTACCGAATTAAATAACACCTTTGTATATATAATATGATACTATCCAGCAACTTCTCATTCTCAGAGATAATAGATCAGTAAGTTGAAACAAATTATTTAGTTGCAGACCCAGAGAAGTTTCACTCGATGGTTTTATATATCCTTCAATTGAATCAAGGCAAGGAATATAAGGCCTCTGGGCTCCTTGAATTGTTTCCCACATCCCTGACTTTTGGCTTCATATAAATAATTACCTTTTCTGGATTTCACCCTTATCCATTGTCCAACATGGTAGTATTTCAAAGCTTTAAACAATGCATATCCAAAGCTTCTGTGTGGATACAGGTGGACCTGAAGTCACATATCCAAGCTTTGATTATTATAGCTGGGATCCAATTCCAATTGGAAAAAGGGAATGAAAACAGTATTTGAAGGTACCTTTCCATCAGATGAATGCTTCCTCTGATAGATAAATAGAACATACTACTCACTGTTCTCACCTCACCTCCCTGCTGAAGTCAGACAAGCAAACAAAATCTCAGGCAGCCGTTATGCCCCAGAATCCTCCCGACCCCCAGCATTTTATGTACCCCACACAGTGAAATTCTTGGATAAGTTGGCCAAGGAAATTCAATAGGTTAGCAAGAATCCTATGGAGAGCTGCCCTCACTCACAGGCTTTTTCATAATATGGCTTCCAGGTAAGCTTTGGAAACATTAGCCATACGTAGCATTGGGATTACAAAGAAAATTCCACAGATGAAAGACAGAGTCAGGGGTCTTTTCCAGCCAACAAACCCAATGTCAGTCTTAAACTATAATGTAGGATCTCTTTCTCAAACTCTAGGTTGCTCTATGAAGCCTTTTCATAGATTGGCACAAAGATGTAGATATCTTTTGCATTGAGTCATTAGACTGATGGCATAAAAAGCCAGGGTTGACCAATTTATATGAACTTTGTCCAGAAATTAAAAGGCAATGGGCACATCCAATGAATGTAATCAACAAACTTAAATATAACATGTGGGAAACACACATGACAAGCTTCAAATCAAATCTCTCCTCTGACCTCCAAAATGCCAAGAATGTCCCCTTTAGAACTGGACTGGACCATGGCCAATTAGGTCTGAATTCACTACATATGTTTTGGGAGGTAGGACTTTTGTCTGGACTCACTCTAATGAATCATTGGGCCTTCATGGAAATGCTCTAACTATAACAATTTTCAGGAAGTTGTTGGTTCTTGCCTTCTTTCACTTGTTACCCCTTAATACACCTTCTATGCATTACTTAGATTAAGGACTTTGTAAAGGAGGTCTTTGTAAGAGAAATAACTCAGGCAACAGTGCAGCAGAGCATGAAATCCCAATCTGGATGGTTGGCTGCTTTGTAAAATGTGACCGAGAATGGAGAAGCCAAAAACGGAGGTAGGGAACAGAGTGATGGAGCTCACAGTAGCTGATGGAAAGCTTCCCAACCATATCATGACAGTTGGCCTGTGCAGGGTTCTGAATGAAATCCATTATGTTGCCCACAGAGCATGGGATTCTGGCATAGTCTGTGCAAAAATGTTTCCCTCTGTGTGCTGTAAAAGTTATCAAAGCCTCCCACTGCTCTTCACCCTGAGAATGAAGGTCTAAAGCTGGAGAGCTTCAGTTCTCACAGTGCCCCCAATAAAGAGTTACAGGATCATTTTTAAAGGCAAGCAATTGTACAGCACTTTAGGTAAAGGTACAGTCTCCAGAGGCATTGCCACTCAAGGGCAAGTTGGTCTCAATGGCAACCTGCTATGGATTATGGGTGATTAATAACTAATGAAAGTCAAAGAACCTGAATCTGAGAATATTTTAAATAAATACACATTCTAATCCTACTACTAATAATGTCACCGCACCCACTTGTATTCTAAAGGATTCAGGAATTCCTGAATGGGAGGGAAAGAGGTAACTGCATAATGCTAGGCAAGCATTGGTACATGTCAAACACGGCAACATCATGCATTACTTATTTCATGCTGAACAAGGTTGTTGAGATCTGCCAATATTTGGAGAACAAAATGTCATTTTAGGGGGTGAAGCGCCCTATGCCAACCATCTGTTGAAATGTTAGTTTCAGGAACAGAACCAGTACGTAGCTTTATCCAAACTCCAGTTTAGCTGAAGAAAATGGAGGATGCTATCTCCTTGTGTCAAACGTTGGCTTTGTTGGATAAAATGAAGTAAGGCATTGCTGGGTCTTCCTGGACATGCTTCTAGTGAAAAAGATACTGGATCATGAAAGAACTGGACTTAAATGGAGGAATGAGGATCTAGTTCATTTAGCTCTACAGTATGTGAACATGAGGGTGCCTAAAACACATGAATGAGCTAGTAGTGGTGCTATCGCAAGAAAGGCAGAGAGTCCAGAGCCGATCAGTCTATTCTTATATGAGGATTGCACGATGGGAAAAGAAGCCATGGTTCCTCATAGAGGATGAACCTCAGTATCACTGAAGTGCTTATTCAGGTATGAACAAAGGTATGGTCTTCAGGTACAAATCTTCACACCAAATCGCAAACTCATTAAGTTGGGATCAGCACATTATTCAAAGCAACTTACATTCTAACCAGGAAGATGCCTTATTATTTTACAAATTATATCTGATAATCTAAACAAGGTTAAGGCAAAGGTTTTGGTTACAGAAACAATTAGGGGGGAGGCTCCAACTGTTGAATGAAATAATGATCCTGTGCTAAAATACCCATTATAGAGACTGGTCATCAGTGAGAAAAGACACTCTTAGTGTGCTCTCTGAAACTCCTGAGTTCATTTTTTTTTTTTTAACTATGCAGTCATCACTCCCTCAAAACACACACACACACACACACACACACACACACACACACACACAAATAATGGCAACAAAACTTGTGAGAATTCCCTGCAGTGCTGGCTCTATCACTAGGGGTGGAAAAAGATGACGTTATTGTGCCCCAGGAACAGGGATCTAGAGGGGTCTACAGAGAAGCTACCTTGCAACTCAAATTCAAGAACAGAATTCCTAAGACACTGATACAAACAATTACACTTGGCCACACTAAGAGCTAACTGCCTGGAGAAAGGAAATGACTCTTGGAGAAAGAGAAAGGAAGGACTTAAAATAAGGCCAAAGAGTTAAAATAAAAATGGTAAAGTGTGACTATTTACTACTTCCAGACAGTGAGTATTCAGGACATTTGAAATACTGCACCAATTAAAAACAATGAGCTCAATCTTTTGATGACTGAGCCACTTTTAGAAATAGGAAGAAGTACCCATGAGGTTGGCAGTTCAGGAGCTGTGCCAGCGACACTCAGAGGGGCCCTTGTAGCCCTGTGCTCAGAAGGGTGCGGGACGCAGTGAGACCCACTGGGAATGTCCATTGCTTTGACTCCAATTCACTCTCCACGGTCCATAGGGATCTCTCTTCCATGCAGTTCAAAGAAATAGAAGTTTCTGGGGTGGGGCTGGTGGGGAGAACTGCCATGCACTTCAACAACAAGTGGATTTGGATCATTTCTTTCCAGATTTTAAACAATGGGAAGGGAGTCCCACATTTGGGTCACTGCCTTACATTAGGTGAGTTATGTTTGTGTCTCTTGGCCTAACTACCTCTTGTTAAAAAGATTGTACCCCAGTACAACTATGTGCTATTTCTGATCACCAACATCTGGGTGATCAGAAAGACTGTTTCTACTAAGTCCAAAAAAGGAAATGACTAGCTCAACAAATTTTTATCAAGACACACAGCCCACAGAGATCACCAAGCCTGCAGGAAGCCACAGGGGGAAAGGCGAAAACCCATTCAGGTATCAAAAATTAGGCAAAAATAAAGAAATGGAAACTATTTACAGAGAGGAGATCCAGCATCTCCGCCATCCCCTCACCAGCCACCCCCCCCCCCAGAAGATTTTAGCTGTCCTTACAAGTCAGTTAAAAATGTTTAAGGAACGGACTGCAGCATTTCTAATGCGGCTGTCACACTACATTTAATGCAGAAAAGATGTATTTTTAAATGATCCGGTTACTCCGAGGGCTTTGGCTTATAAAAAGCCTTTTTTATTGAGATTCTAAATTCCAGTCTGAATAACCTTTCAATTTGTTCCAGTAATTTTTCCCCTCCTGCATTTGCATTGGCAATACAGCTGGAGTCATTTCAAAGCCCAGGCCCTGAGCACTGAGCCTTTTGTACCCAGTCTCCCCCTTCAGCATAGACTGTGGGTGCCAGATTTGACATTTCTATGAAGCTGTTTGCACAAGAAAAACCATTTACTTTTCAAAGATCAAGATTAAAGTGAGCTTAGGAAAAGAAAGAGAGAATGTAGTATTTTTCATTACTCTAGTGATTACCTGGGGGCTGAGGTAGGGATTTGGACAATGAATTAAGTCACTTCAAGATTTCTGGAGTAGTTAAAAGTGCTGCAAACAAATGTGGCTCTTGGTTAATAACTCTGTCTACACCCCAAAGCCCCTGTTTATCTCTAACCACCACTTCCCTTTGGACTCTATTTTGAGCCTCCGACTGGAACATTTTCCAGCTTGAGGGACACTCATGACAAAATTTTAGTGTGGAGATATGTATAACATGTGAACACTACCACTTTTTATGTGGCATCTTCTTCCTAGATATCAACAGAAAAAAGAGACCCTTGCAGAAATGGGAACATTGTGCAGGGATTCTTGGTAATTCCAAAAGAAACCTGGTAGGAGGATAACAAATGTGGATCAAAGCACTATCCCATACCCAGCACAGAAATAGTTTTGTCCAGCTCTTTTTTTTTTTTTTTAATCTGAGTAATAGGCCACCATTCCAATTGTGGGGATACTAGGTATTTTAAAGAAAACTTAATACTATTCAAGAATCTGGAAACTACTTGTACATTCATTTTGTTGGAATAGAGTTAGTCCTATAAGATTCTTAATGGTAAATTCTAGCCCCCAAAATGAATCTTGTGTAGATGGCCTTGAACAAGGCAAACTTCATGGTAAAACTTAAATGACCTTTTATAGGGGATGAACTTCTCAATATGTGTTCACATCGTTTTGTTGTTGTTGTTTTAAAGATTTCACCCATTCACTCATGAGAGACACACAGAGAGGCAGAGACATGGGGAGAGGGAGAAGCAGGGTCCCTACAGGGAGCCCGATGCAGGACTCTATCCTGGACCCCAGGATCAGGCCCTGAGCTGACAGCAGACACTCAACCGCTGAGGCACCCAGGCGTCCCTGTATTCACATCTTTTAAACACATGTTCTGAACAGGAGCTAGGTATGCTGGGTACAGAGAGAATGGGGAAGGAAGCCCAGTAGAATTCCTACAATTTCTTGCAAAAAACTTTTGGCTTCTTATAGTTAGTAGGGCTCATTTTATTTTCATTAAGATCACTAGTTTTCAAAACCTTAACAACATAACCAGCTTCTCATGTAATTTGTTTCTGACTCATTCTTTTTAGCAGTAGGTAACATTTACAGAATATTTTTACATGTGATTGACATGAATTATTTTATTAAATACTCACATGATCTATAAGGTATATATTATATATTCCCATTTTATAGATGAAGGCTAGAGTAGTTAATTTGCCCAAGGCCATAAAGGTAGAAAAATGGTGCAGTCAATATTTAAAGACTGCATAATTCTCAAAGTGTGTTCGTAATCAATTTGTCTCTCTGGCCCATCTATATAGAGAATACTTTATTCTTTTTTTTTACTTTTTGTTTTTTGATAGCTTTTGACATTGTTGCATTGCTTTTACATTTTTTTATTTTTTAAAAAAATTACTATTGAAGCATAATTGACATATAGTGTTATATTAGTTTCAGGTGTATGGCATATTGATTCAACAATTCTGTGTATGACTCAGTGATCACTGTGGTAAGTGTAATCATGATACGACATTATTACAATTTTATTGATTATATTTCCTATGTTGTCCTTTTCATCTACATGATCTATTTATAACTAAAAGTTTGTACGTCTTAATCCTCTTTATCTCTGATCCACTTTTGACTATCAGATGATCTTTTTTTGATGGACTGTACTTATTTTTGTTGGTAGAAATAAAGACAATGTATAGGACCAGAGATAATTTTTAAGGCCTAGAAAGAAATTTCAGTTCAGTTGCCAAAAAGGCACTATGAAAAGATTCTGACTTCTTTTCACCGTGGCCCAGTTCCATTTAAATCCAGAACAGAGAATCATGCTGCTTCTGCCTTTAGAATTGACAGCTCATACCTTTGAGAACTTGCTGTGACTTTGTGGGAGGCAATTCAACAGCTAAGGGCTAGAGTTCTGGAGTCCACTGGCTTGGTGTTAGGATCACATTCTTCCACCGACCAGTTGTGAAACCTCAGACCAGCGACTTTCCAACCCTATTTAAAGGGCTGCTGATAGTACCTACCTCATGGGCTGCTTTAAGAATCATGTGAGACAACTCACAGGAAGCACTTGTCATAAAACCCAACATCCCCTATAAAGTCCATTACATCAAAATTTAATCTTCTTTTTTTTTTTTTTTAAAGTTCAGATTTTGTGCTCCACTGCTTCCACTTTTTTTTCTAATCTTATCCATTTATGATAGGCACACAGTGAGAGAGAGAGAAGCAGAGACACAGGCAGAGGGAGAAGCAGGCTCCATGCACCGGGAGCCCGACATGGGACTCGATCCCGGGTCTCCAGGATCGCGCCCCGGGCCAAAGGCAGGCGCCAAACCGCTGCGCCACCCAGGGATCCCAAAATTTAATCTTCTTTTAACTATTTGCCATTCTTCTACCAACAGGTTAGCCAATGTTTCATAAATTATAAAACACTAAGGGTATAACCATGTGTATCGGAAAAAAATAAAATAAAGCCCCTCATCTTAACTGTTATTTATTTGAGGCATTCTGTGGAGCAGTGCTGCCACAGAATACAACTTTCTGGAATGAGGAAAACATTATATATTGGGCTAATGTGATTACCATGAACTAAATATAACTACTGAATGCTTGAAATGTGGCCAGTGTGATTGAGGAACTAACTTTTGAATTTTCTTTAATTTTAATGAGCTTAAATGTGAACTTAAGTACCCATATACGGCTCACAGCCACCCAACTGGACAGTACAGTCAGCCCGGGAGTGTGCAAAAACAGGCTGAAGAGCACAAATCAACAAAGAAAAAACATCAGTGGGAAAAACCACGTTTGGACAAGAATGACTGCTTAGCACTCACCCAGCAAACATTTGAGGGGACATAAGGGGTTGGGCTGCTGAAGGTGACAAGCTATGTGAGTCAGGACAAATCTGAACCTCATTCCCCAATCCCCCCCCGACCCTGTTGCCCCAACTATGATTAGTTGGTACAGGGAGATCATAAAGACTAGGAAAGGGTTCTGCTTCTTAAGGAGCATGCCTGTGTCTCACACAGGTGAGGAACACACAAGCTTCCCCATAAACACACAATTTAACATCATGGCTAATGTGATGCTTTTGGTTGGCCCGTTTGTGGTCATCCATTCAACTAGGGCCTAAAGTATCTCATAAAGCACCCTTGTTGTGGGGTGGGACTTACAAGGATAGAGAAATAGCTAAATTAACATGACTTAGCACATGCTAAGGCCCTTTCATACATCTCCTCCTCATTTAATCTCCTAGCAATCCAGGATGAAATCAGTATTATAATTTGCATTTTACATAGACTATAAACTGAGGCATGGAGTGGTTGGTTAGTAGCTCAGCCAAAGGCACACAGCAGGTACATCAAATCCAGCTTGATAAAGTCTCCATTCAGAAGAAGTACTCCTGAGAACCACACCAATAAATGGAGTATGGCTTAGAACAGAATGCTACTAGCCTAATAGGGAAGGTAGGTCAGACACAAGACAAGGTAGAAAGTGGTACATATGTTGTCAGGGGGAATAAGAGAAGAGGCCACAAGGAAATGGCTTCTGGGCAGTTTGGATGTAGAGCATGTGGCTAAGTGAGTTAAGCAAGTCATTTTCCAGAAGAGGGAAAGGCTTTGATTCATCATGACAAGACTGGGACACTCTCTGCCCCATTAGAGGAAGCACTCATGTACCTTCATGCCTCTGCACCTTTCTTCCTCATCCTCCAGCATCCTGACTCATCCTCCCCCTCCTTTAGGTCCTTTCCTGCCTGTGGCTTCTCCCCAGCACCCCACCACTCTCTGGCACTCTCAGAAACTGGCTGGTTATGGGGTCAATAGGAAGGAACAAAATTTCAAAACTGGACACCAGACACCACCAGCTACTTATGGCTTGTTCCAGGTACTTGCTCACACCCTTGGGTTTTGTCATTCCTTGATGCCTTTGTCTTATTTTATCTTAAGTCTTTTGGGCAGGTTCAGTGTCTGCTGTTGTCTCTAGGAAGCATGCTGTCAGTATTTAGTAACTGCTAAATAATAACAGTAAGCACAGCCTTCTTACCCAAATGCTTCCTCTGGTCTCATTAGTCTTCAATATCAAACCCTCGCTGAGCTGCCTGAATTTACAAGGTTGTTAGTGATTTGTGCAACTCTCTTCCCCGTGCATCCTTGTACTTGCATAAACGGTTATATTTGGAGGAAAAACCAGAGGGTGGGAAGAGAATATATGCAGGCCACTGCCTGGGTACCAATTTATAAAATGCATCATAAGAGATAAAAAGTCTTAGGCAAATGTATTTATCATCTCTATGCTGTTAACATTTTTCCCAGTCACATTGCATCTCACTCCCCAAATGTTCTAATCATGTTTTATTCTGACTGTAGGAATTCTGCTCACTTGAACGTTTTCATCTCTTCAAAGACAACGGCAAGCAGGAGGCACAGATTCTGTTTTAATCCTCTGCTTGCCCTCCCGAATGTCAAGTATTTGTGTTCAGCATTTTCGAAATCAATAGGGACCAAAAACATATCACAATGAATATCAGATCATTCGGAGCAGAATATTAAACATGTCTTAATGTTTTTCTACGGCAACTTTTAAGCACAGGACGGGCCACAGAGAGAGCTGAAAGTTTATGAAAACAGACAGTGCTTGCTGTATTCTATTTCCCTTTGTCTGGAAGCCAGTTCTTTTGAAGGAGTTCAAAGGAAAACAGGATCGTGATTCATCTTCTAAACAAACAACATCATCCCTGTGTGTCAATAAGTGAACCTTTCCCCCAGCTCCTGATGTCCAAACCCCTGCTCCCCCCAATTTGCCACTCACATTCCCGAATCTGCTCCCTGGTTACAAATCCGCTATTGTTGGCATTTCATTCTACAGCCACAGGCAGTTTCCTGGGAAGCACCGCAAGGAATCAATTGTCGCTACACTCTAACAATAGCTCGAAAATATTGTTATTTGGATTGTCCACAGTCGGTTGTCTTAAATGAAGGTAAGGAACGAGCAACAGCAGCAACAGCAGAGTGAAAAGGGGCAATGTGCATTACTTTCTGTTTGTGTAAAGTGTTGCTAAGATAACATATTGGGTGTAATTTAGAAAATAAGAATGAACAACAGGCCAACAATGCCGATCCCTATGCCCATCAGTGAAATGCGACTCTGGAAGGAAAAAAAACTAAGTCTGGCTAACAGAAAAAGGAATTAGCTGCTCCATCTTCAAGATATTTAGCAAACACCCTTCCCTCTCCCCTCCCCCACTCCCCTCTCAGCAGTGGCTTTGGCATCCTTTAAAACGGGTGATTTGAATTCATGGAAGGTAGTTAGGAAAGGACCAGAAGTATCTTGCCTACAGCACTCTTGCTCTGACTCTCTCTCTCTGGAATGCATGAAAAATAAGTTAAGTGTGCGTACTGTTCCACTCCCTTCCAGGCCAGAGGAGAGGGGGCACCTTGCAGCCAGGGACGGGGGAAAAAGCAGGAAAGAGAAGAGGCCAAGAAAGGGTAGCAAACAGGCATGACTGTGAGCAGAGTTTCCGTGCAGACGGTCGGAGGGGGACTTTTCTCCACAAGCTCAGAATCTTTCCTTGTGCCTCAAAACTGGAGAGATTAGGAATTGCTGATGCTACTGCTACCAAGAGCCCACCTTGGAATGCAGGCCCGCTTTGAGGAAATTCCACAGAGGTCAAGAACCTCCTGGAAGCACGCAGATTCTTATTCCTCTTCTGAGTCTCAGGGGGGTATTAACTGAGGATGCCATGGGACCAGGCTCTTGCAAGAGGCACCTCCACCCTCCAAAATCAGAGCCTCTCTCTCTTGTGAGGCTGTCTGTTCCCCCAAGTCCATGGTCTAAGCCCAGTCCTGAGCAGAGTGTGAGAAAGGGACTGCATTGGCCAATAAAGCTTAACCACCTAGTCACCAGGCCCAAGAAATGGTCTCCTGACATTCTTTTATGGTTCCACATACTTGCAAAGGCAGAAAGGGAGCACGAGAAGAGCCACACGTGGCCATGCCACCCAACCGCCCTCCCAGAGTGTACTCTTACTCTCCCCGCGGTCTCATCACCAACCTGCCTTCCCCAAGAGAGCTCCACTGAGACGAAGGCAGTCACACCACACACAAGCTTCACAGGGACACAGACCCGAGTTTGAAGAAGCTTCTCTGAGGCAGAGGGTCTCACACTTCATTGTGGATAATAATTATCATCATGGATACTTGTTAAAATACAGACATGTGGGGACTGAGCCCAGACAGAGTTAGAAGCTTTAGAGGATGGGGCCCGGAACCTGACTACTGTAAAGAGACTGCGGGAGACTCCAAAGCCAGGAGGCCTAGAGTCACAAGTTCAGGAACACTTTCTCCTTAGCATGTTCCCCAAGCAAAAGCCTGTGGATATTCTTGGACCTGTAGGAAACAGGCCAAGAGATAACAGAAAGTAAGAAAGGATGA
Organism: Vulpes lagopus; assembly: GCF_018345385.1. Classification (NCBI taxonomy): domain Eukaryota; kingdom Metazoa; phylum Chordata; class Mammalia; order Carnivora; family Canidae; genus Vulpes; species Vulpes lagopus. The sequence goes on along the minus strand of NC_054830.1, from coordinate 22,777,347 downwards.
TTTTTTAACATAATACTGCCAGCTTATTTAAGAGACCATACTCATTTCAGCAACCTTTAAGATGTCATCTGGAGGGGAACCTGGGTGGCTCAGTCACTTAACCAGCTGCCTTGGGCTCGGGTCATGATCCTGGGGCCCTGGGATCAAGCCCCACGTCGGGCTCCCCACTCAGCAAAGAGCCTGCCTCTCCCTCTCCCTTTGCTGCTTCCCATGTTTGTGTAATCTCTCTCTCTCTCTCTCTCTCTCTCTCTGTCAAATAAATACATAAAATGTCATCTGGAGAGTTTAGTCATGGGAGGAGAACTGGGGTCTTCTGTGAAGCAGAAGAATAGAAGACATGGTCTGCCCAGTGATGTGTTGATGGTTAGTGCACAACCAGCCACAGGCTGGATGAATCCTACCAGAGAAACAAAACCCTTCTCGCAAGGAGACAACCTATGGAAAAGCAAACAACAGGAATTCCCAAATCAGTCGATGAAGGAAGACAAATGCATTTCCATACTTTGCTGATAGCATCGAGCCTCTTAGGCTTTGAAAAGGCTTCCTCCCTGTCAGTACAGCCAAAGTGGACTCCTCGCTGGTCACACAGAACATCACTGCTCCCCAGGTAGGGATCTTCTCACCAATCATCCCAGGACAAAATGTAAAGGCTACAATAGTCCCCCACCTGCGAACTTGGGGAGGGACTGGCCCAAAGCACAGATAACACCAGTCATTATTTATAAAGTTACAGCTGTCAGCAGCTATAATTGAGGCTACTAAGAAGATTTTATCTGATTATATGATGGAGTTACTAGAAGAAGCCAGGGCACAGAGATTTGAGAAGAAGCAGGAGAGGAATCAAACCAGAGAGAAAAATAACAATCAGGAACACACCAGCTCTTCGACCTTGGCCAGCCCTCCCACCTCTCTCCCCAGCCCCTTGGACCATGCAGGGACACAGTGAAGAGAGAAAAGAGAAAGAGAGGCATAAATATGAGGAAATAGGAAAGTAAAGTTGTCATTTCAGGAGTGAGCATTAGCCAAAGCAGGAGCCATAAAGAAAATTAGTTGATCACCTGACTCACCAAGTTTTATTTTTATTTTTTTTTAAATTTTTTTTTTAATTTTTTATTTATTTATGATAGTCACAGAGAGAGAGAGAGAGGCAGAGACACAGGCGGAAGGAGAAGCAGGCTCCATGCACCGGGAGCCCGATGTGGGATTCGATCCCGGGTCTCCAGGATCGCGCCCTGGGCCAAAGGCAGGCGCCAAACCGCTGCGCCACCCAGGGATCCCTCACCAAGTTTTAAATGTCGACATGGCAAAAGCCACTATGATGAAGATCAGAAGGCAAATAAAGAAGTGAAGAAAATATTTGTGGGTGATGGCAAAAGTTAATCACCTTATATAAAAAGGCCTCTTACAAACCAATAAGGAAAAGGATGAATTCCTTCATTTGAAACAAAAGGAAGCACAGGCCCCAGTAAGTCATTCACAGAGAAGGAAATACAAATGACAATACGAAATCTTATTAGTGACAAAAAGAATTGCAAAAAAAAAAAAAAAAAAGGCAATTCCATTTATTTTGCAATTGATCACCTAAGGTATTTTATTTTTAACAGCTTTATTGTCATACAGCTGATATCCAAAGAACTGCCTATATTTCATATATACAATTTGTTGAGTTTGAACATTTGCAAACACCCAAGGTCCTATCACCATCATTAAGGTAATAGACAAGCCCAACAGCTGAACGTTTTTCAAGCTCACCTCAACCCTGAGCTGGCAGGTGATGGGAAGGTGACACCAGCACATGGCCAGTGGACACAAGTAGTGTTTGGGCTCTCTATCTCTCTCTCTTTTTTTTTTCTTTTTTGGAGAAATGCCTTTCTTTATTCATATTTACTTATTTAAATTGTATATATTTTTAAAGAACTTATTAAACTCAACAGCAAAGAAACAATCCAATCATGAAATGGGCAAAATACATGAACAGAAATTTCACCAAAGAAGACATAGACATGGCCCAGTCTATCACTGAAATTATGTTTTTATGAACTATTGCATCACATGACAAAGTGGTAATGATGCAATAGAAAAGAAAGAGTGGTCAAAATGCAAAATGATTGTAAAGATGGTAGGACTTTCATTTTGCGACAAACATGCATGGGAAAAAGGCTGAGACAACTACATCAGAAATTTGGCCATGTGTTCTCTAGGAAGAGAATGTTCATCGAAAAATTTGTTTTTCTCATATTTTTGTCATTTTTAGAACAAAAATAGTATGGCAAAGCTGTAAAAATACACCAAGGAAGAGAAAGGAGTGGAATCGTCATGCAGCGGCAGAGTAGGGGGTTGCAGAACAGATCCTCTCAAAGGGAAGGGACCTCAACTCAGCTAGCTGAGTCTCAGATTATTTCTCAGAGCAGCTCCTTGAGTCTGAATTTTGGCACTTTGAGTGTGTGGACCACAAAGCATCCTCTAGCTGTCTCGTCACAGGACCTGGGTGGTGGGCCCCCTATATCCTTTTGTTAATGGGTCCTGTCGTCACCAAATGCCAACAGGTGGAGCAGCTAGTTGATGAGAACCCATCACAGTCCAAGGAAAATGGGCAAAATAATAATAGTGCACAGTCTTCCTTAAAGTTAAATGCATTCAATTCAGAGGACCGTCTTTTATTCTGAGATAATGTACTGCCTATACTTTAGTATTAAGATGTCCCTTCTCTGTGAGATAATAGAGTTGATAATGGTTGTTCTATTTTGTTTTTCTTAACATCCTGACCAAGCACAATAAAGATGTTCCAACCCCATGCTACTGCATATTTTTTTTCTTCTGATATTTTATTGGTCCATGAAATCCAGATATCTGGCAGCCAACTCGTCGACCTATAAGCCCTAATTAAAAAGAATTGGCAATTTCATTTGTGGGAACAAAACCTAAATGGCTTTTTTCTTCAGGCCTTTGCTGGGTAAATTCTCAGCAGAGGATGATAGATAACCACGTTACAGTTTAACGGTTTGGCTGGGCAGAGACATCTGTAAAATAAGAGTAACTCTTTCCAAAACGACTGCTAGAGACATGCAAATCCGCCTGCAAAATGAAAGGAACTGGTAACTGGGCTGCAGCCCATCCTGGCTGTTGGAGATTTGAAACAGGTAATTGGGCTGCAGTCCATCCTGCTTGTTGACGGGCTGTGTCCAGAGAGCTGAGGGCTATGAGTTTCTTTCTTTGTCTGGGGAGGGGTGGTGGTATGAGTTTCTAAGAAAGTCTGGGAAGTCCCATTGTGTTGATGGAAGCTTCTTAAAAAAAAAAAAAAAAAGATGTTTATCTATTTATCTGAGACAGAGAGAGAGCACACACAGACGGGGGAAGGGTAAAAGGAGAGGAAGAGAGAGAAGCAGACTCCCTGCTGAGTAGGGAGCTCTGATGCAGGACTCAACCCCAGGACCCTGAGACCATGACCTGAGCTGAAGGCAGACACTTAACTGACGGAGCCACAGAGGTGCCCCGATGGAAGCTTGCTTGTAACCACTGTCTAAAGAACCACCTGGCTGACCAGGGGGAAAAGGAGGCAGGGAGCCTGGGAGTCTCAGTACCTACATCTGCATCTGGCATCCTTGCTTGCTCCACAGGCAGGGTGCCTAGCAGTGCAGTGGGACATGGGAAAGGGGGATGTGTGAGCTGGCCTCCTCTCAGAATGCGCTCCTCACTAGACAGGTTCGCTTAAAAGAAATTCTTAGAGCAGGGGGTGGGGGAACAAATCTGTACACGGCATCAATAGAAATTAATATTACTAATTTAACTCGCTATCAGCTGTTTGTGATGAATGGCATCATGGTGACTTGTGGGATGTTCACAGAGTCAAAAGATGCAGAGAGCTTGCTGAAGACCTCCACTGAATTCATACTTAAAAGTCAGCTCTTGAAGCTAGGAAAAAAAAAAAAAAGCTGCCAATGTGAGCACTTTACTAAGTACATTGTAAATAAATTAAAACTATGTCCTTCTGGCAAAGGCAGCCGCACCCCCACTTGCACAGACCCTAGAGCTGGCCCTTCTCCATGCCACTGAAGTCTGAAGGAATTCGGCATTTGCTCATTTTCATGTTAATAAACTAAGGACTTTGAGCTAGAGATTACTATAATTACTTTTCTTTCTAAGCTGTCTGCTGAGAATACACTTTCGGCACCTTCCCCTGGTGCTCTGATAACCTCTTCCCAGCGAGGCGAGCTAATATGGCCAGGCCTCCATCACACAGCCCCCCTGGCCCCCCTTCTTGCTGAACTGAACGCTGCCGCCATGTGTGACTGGAAGCTAATCAAGTGAACCCCCTGCAATATGTTCCTTTGCTGATTATACACATTGGGCTATTTATGTGGCATCCTGGAGCCAATGGGAAGTCACCTGGCAGCAAAAGTGACCAGCTGCTGCCGAAATCTGGACGGGATACCCCGGGGAGGGGACGGGGAGAGTCAGTCCAGAGTGGGACCACGCTTTTAGCTGACAGGGAGGCTATTTCTGTGGCCTGCAATGGATATTTCAAAGACAGGTACAGTTCTGTCAGGGTGCAGTTTCATTTTCTTTCATTTAGGGGTCAGCCATATAGGGCTGGAGAGGGCTCTGGATGGTTGGGACCCAGGTGTCCCTTTTCTAAGAAGTGACAGAGTCGACCCCATTAGGGGTGAGGGCTACCATGTTTATAGAGTCATTTATTTATTTTTATTTATTTATTTTATAGATTTTATTTATTTATTCATGAGAGAGAGAGAGAGGCAGAGACACAGGCAGAGGGAGAAGCAGGCTCCACGCAGGGAGCCCGATGTGGGACTTGATCCCAGGGCCTCCAGGATCACACCCTGGGCTTAAGGCTGCGCCAAACCGCTGAGCCACCCGGGCTGCCCTAGGGTCATCTTTAAACACACCAAACAAACTAGAGAAAAGCTTAATTGACAAGCTTTATACTTCCTTGCCATTTGCAGACCACAAAATACCATAAAATAAAACCAGTTATCAAGTGAGCAGGAAAGGCAACCTCTCAACTGAGCGGGGCTTTGCTGCATTATCCCTAAAAGGTAACCTTCTTTTTTTAAAAAAAGGTTTATTTATTCATGAGAGATGCAAGACTGAGAAAGAGAGGCAGAGACACAGAGACACAGGCAGAGGGAGAGGCAGGCTCATCACAGGGAGCCCAATATAGGACTCGATCCTGGATCCCGGGATCATGACAGGAGTCGGAGGGCACTCAACCGCTGAGCCAACCAGGCGTCCCTAAAAGGTAACCTTCAGGAGACTCGTCTGAATCCTTCTAGAGGCAATTTAAGTTTTTCCCCCTCTTATTATAGACACAATGGAAATGAAAAAGCAAGACAAATCAAACAAAACAATACAAAATCTACTCCTCGGGCCCTAATAAATGATATGTATGAAGCCATATTATCCTAATTTTCCATTTGATTTCTCAGCATTCACATTTGTTCCTCAATTAGATCTAATTCTGCTATCAAATCACAAGCTGCCTGAAGGAAAAGAATACTTGGTCTAATTAACTGCCCCTAAAACAATGACTATTCATCACTAACACCACTAGCCAGGGGACCTGCTCCATGGAATGTGTGCTCAAAATGAGCTATTGGCACAAATGCAATGATAAGAGTGATGGGGATGATGACGTTTACTATGTGTTGGACCCTGTTTGGAGCACATGGATTCGTCAGTGACTAAGCTAGAAAGACCTCCATCCCTATGATGCTAACATTCTATGGGACAGGAATAAACAACAAACCTGTCAAATAAGTAAATAAATGGTGTATGTGAGTAGGTATGTGAGACCTACATACACCATAGTATGTGAGAAGGTAATATGTCAAAAGCTATGGGGGAAAAAACTAAAACAAATTAAGAGAAGTTATTGAAGCAGACTCAGTGGAGAGATGTAATTTTTCTTAAAGATTTTATTTATTCATGAGAGATACAGAGAGAGGCAGAGACATAGGCAGAGGGAGAAGCAGGCTCCCTGCAGGGAGCCCGATATGGTACTCTATCCCAGGATCCCGGGATCCGACCTGAGCCAAAGGCAGACGCTCAACCACTGAGACACCCAGATGCCCCAAGAGATGCAGTTTTAAATAGGCTTTATCGAGATAGGAACACCTGGGCAAAGACTTAAAGGAGGTGAGAAAGTTAGCTGTGCACATATCTGAAAGGAAAGTATCCCAGGCAGAGAGAACAGCCAGTGCAAAGGTCCTGAGGCAGGAGAGAATATCTGCTTGTTTCAGAGTACTAAGGAAATCAGCTGGACTGGAAGCACAGAAATGAAGAGGAGAATAGAAGTCAGAGAGCTACCAGGTGGGCAGGTAGAGCAGGGCAAGTGAGATGGGGTTCTTTATAAGGAACCCTTACAAAGGTTCCCTCCTAGAGAATGGGAACCATCAGAGGATTGTGAATGGAGAAATGTGAGCTAATATACATTTTCAAAGAATCACCCTAGCTGCTGTGTTGAGAATGGATTATGGGGAAAGAGGTTCCAAGGAGGCAGGGAGGCTAGTCAGGTAGGTGGCTGCTATAGTAATCCACGTAGTTGGACTGGGGAGGCAGTTGTGGAGGTGGGATGTGTGTGTGTGTGTGTGTGTGTGTGTGTGTGCGTTGGAGGCTGGGTATAACTGAAGCAGAGTCAACTGGATTTACAGATTGACTGGATGAGAGGTGTGAGAGAAAGGGAGGAATCAGTGGTGACTCCAAGCTTCTGGTCTGTGCTACCAGAAGGACAGCATTGCCATCTGACATGAGGGTGGTACTTGAGAGGGCAGCAGGCTGAGAGGAAGGTGAGGAACTGAGCTGTGGGCAGGAAAAATCCTGCCCAGGAGGATGCCCAGGAGACATCCAGGTGGGGAGAAGGGGCAAGAGCTAGATCAACAGGTATGAGCCTCAGAAGAGGTACATCCCCTGGACACACAGATTTGGGAGCTGCACGCGGAATGGAACAAAGCATGTGGAAGTGAGATCCCCACCCAAGGGAGTGGTTGTGGATAGAGGAGAAAGCAGTACTAAGCACACATCTGGAACATTCAAGGTCAAAGGAATAAGATGCAACCAGAAAGGACCTTGAGGAGAGGCTGGTGAGAGGGGGAAACCAAGACACTGGAGCTCCCTGGCAGCCAAGTAAAGAAAACACTCAAGTAGGCGAGATCATCTGTGTCAAAAACTGCTGCTAAGGAAGCAAGGGAAAGGCTACAAACTGTAAGATTTAACAAGGCTCACTAGACTTACTAGCATTTGTAAGCACAGGTATAACTGTTGTGAGCCTTCTCTTTGTTGGGTGTTGGTCAAGGGCTCTATGGATATTACCTCCTTCGATCCTTACAACCACCCACAGAGCCCATCTTACTGCCACCATGATGCAGGCTGAAAACTAAGGTCTGGACAAGTAAAGTGAGTGCAGCCAAGGAGGGAGAAAACAAATGTCAGTGCAAACTTCATGGAGTCCAACATCTGTGCTCTTAGCAACCTCCTTTCTTCCCCTCCTCTTTATCCTTCTTAGACATTCCCAGGAAAGGAGACAGAAGGAAAGAAGGAGAGAGAAAGTAAAAAAAAAAAAAGGTAGCAAATAAAAAATGAGTATGGAGAAGAGGGAGGAAAGAAGGAAATAAATGAAGGGCTCTTTGTGGATACAAATGGCTTCTATTTGGGCTAACATCAGCAGGTAATTTGGAAGACGCAGGATATTTAGAATGAATATCTGACCAATTAACAGAAAGTAAGGAATAAGAGCTCCTTGCTTTTGGTGACAAAAAGCTGTATCTGCCATTAATTAAAGATTTATCTGCTAATCCTTTTCTTCTCTTTTTACAGGCCAGTGTGTTTCTTATAAAAATGAAAAAATATGAAACCTAAGAAGTTGCCTACGTAACACAAAAGATAAAAAAAATTGAGAGGGAAATCAAGTATATCACTGAGGGGGAATATTCTGGTTAATGGCAGTACAAAACAAAAAAATGCAGTGTTTGCCATGGTTTAAAAAATATATCTGTTGGGCAAGGTATTGAGACAAAGGGTGACCGTGGGGGTCTGTTTATTGAAGAATCATTCTCAGTAATAAAGTCTTTCTAGTGATTGTGTGTATCTAACACCAGTGTGATTTCTCTGGAGGAGCAGCTTGCAAAAGCACCGCATTCAATATCCCCTTCGAAAATCAAATTCAGCCGAGTGTGGAAGAGACTCAACGTTTAGAAAGCCAAATCGCTCTGTCAACATGATTTCTACAATGACTCCTGCAAGCACATGCCTTCCTGTTCAGTGTCATGCCTCCAACACAGAACAAGCATTAAATTATTATTTATTGAAGAAGCTGAATCCAAGTTATTCCTTTTGGTTTAGATACTTTTGGATATATTACACTTTTGGATATATTAACCAGCCAGTTTTAGGATAATCGATTTCCTGTTTTCCCTTCTACCAGCATGTTTTATATCCTTTGGAAAAAACTTGGACGGTGTTTTCCCAAGAAAAAGGAAAGTCCCACTTGAATATCAGAATATATTGAGTGCTTCTTCCTGACACTCAGATAGCTACTTGTAAAGACCACAGATCAGAGTGCCAAAAACTTTCTTGATTTACAGTTACTCCAGGCCAAAATATCTAATAGTCCTGCTTATTAAGTAGCTGTGCTCTAACAACTCAACAGGCATTGAAAAAAGAATATTTTATATCATTCTTAAGCAAGGATATTTATACTGGATGGACCAGGCAACACATTCTCAAGCCTTCAAGCCATCACACTGGATAGTAACACACTCATTTCCTGTTCCACACTGATTCTCACATGGTACTTGTGTTTTTTAATCACAGCAGCTGCCAAACCCCATCCTCCAAGATATGACATCACTGAGAGGAAGTTGCATGATCCACTGGAGCTAGTAGTTCATGCAACCTGTCAGTGTTGAAGGTTATTGTGCTTTCCCTGGAAATTTAAAATATCCTGCAGAGCTCCTGGGATTTTGCTGCCATGGCCTAGGGTGCCTTGGCAACAAATCGGGAACCGTAACTACATACTACGCTTAAATTTTAGCATGTCTGAAACTCAATACAGTGTCAATTAGGAAGACATTTAAATTTAAATCCAATAATTGAAACTTCCTTCTGTTAGTTCGTACACTCAATCTTAATATTACTTTAACACTTGACCATGAGTATTGAACTAGGCAAACAGCTCTATATCTCTGCACACAGAGTCTGAAGCACTAGGTCAGAACCACCTACAGTCTAATGACAAATATTAGGGTACTAATAAAGAGTTAGCCTGAAGTCAACAAATTTTTTTCTGTAAATATTTTAGGCCTGTGAGCCAGATGGTCTCTGTTTCAACAACTCAACTCAGTTGTATAGTGAAAAACCAGCCATAGACAATATATAAACGAGCATCTCTGTATTTCAATTAAACTTTATTTACAAGAACAGGTAGCAGGCTAGGTTTGGCCTGTTGGTTGTATCTGGGAAAACCCTGGTTTAGCTAGATTGAGAGATTGCTCTATTTCCTGATCTGAATTAATACAGTGGTTCTATACGAGAAATAGGACAATTTGAAACATCATAGTTAAAAGCGTTTCTGTAATAGCCAGGTAACTCAACAAGCATTTGCTGATCACTATTTGGGGGCAGTATTGGACTGGGATATAGAGACATGGGGGCACTCCTTGCCCTCTATTATACCACAGACTACAAGGATGCACAAGTATAAGTTAATAATTATAGTTAGTACCATCAGCAAGTTCCACTCATAGGTGAAGAGAAGATATAGCAGCTAGCAAAGCACATAAGAGCATGATGATTTTGACCTGCAGAGGTAGAGGAAAGAATAAGGTGACAGCAATTGAAAAAACAAAACAAAAACCTCACAAAAACACAAAATGACCCATCCAGGGGTGGCCTTGATGAACAAGATGTCTTTCTATACTTGTTTGTAGTAATAGCTAAACACCAACAATTATTAAGTAGTTACTATGAGTCAGCTACCATACTAAGCAACTTATATGTATTATATCATTTTCCCAGAGGAAAAAACGTAAGGTAAAGGTTACATTGCAAGTCAATGGCAACAGCAGGATATGAACCCAGGTGTTATTTCTCTAGAATCTGGCTTTTAATCATTGTACTATATAGCTTCCAGAAAAGGAAGGGAAATGAGCTCCTACTCCTTCCTTTATAGAATACAGGAAATAGCTTCTAGAAATCAGAAGCAAAATTATCAGATTGACTGATTGATTCCAGGGTTTGTCAAGCTATGACCTGCAAGCCAAATCAGGCCCCCTACGTGTTCTTGCAAATAAAGTTTTATTGGCACACTGCCATGTGTCTATTTATTTACACATTGTCTGTGATTGCTCTCACACTACAGTACTAGAGTTGAGTAGGTGCAACAGAAACTGTAATGGCTTGTGAAGCCTAAAACATTCACTCTCTGGTACTCTGCATGTAAACGTTGAGGACCCCTGATCCATTCACTCAATTTAAGACTTATGTTCATTTGCTGGTTTGTTTTGTTTGGTTTGCTGGCTTGCTTGCTTGTTTGCTTTAGTTGTTTTTGTTCTCTCCAATATTTGGGAGCCAGTCCACAAGCTCTGGCCTCATGGGGTCTGTCCCTGTGCACTTCCAGCTGCTGAGTCATCCTCTGGGATCCACCTCACAGGCCTCTGTTCTCAGGGAATGCTGTCATTTTCCACATTAGGCCCAGCTGCCAAGATGCACATGCAGAAGTTGATAGATCGTAAGGTGACATTTAATCAAAGTCAGGACTTTTGAATCTTGCTAAATGTGAAGGTAAACAGATGTCTCTGCTGATTTCTATACTCCAAGCAGTGGGATACATGCGTCAAGTGAACAGAAGGGATTGAAGGGTGGGTGACTTTGCAGACCCTTCTCTTATCTGGCTGAGTTTCATACCATTCAGCCAATACTCATCCTTATCAGACAGGAACCACTAGGCTGCTCTTGCAGCTCTGTGATCAGCTGAGAGCTTTTCAATGCAGAAATTTTTTTTGAACATGACAAACATTTAATAATGGTTTTCAATTTTGTATGCTGTCTCCTGGGCCTCACAGGAAATGAGGAAGGTAAGAGTATCTCCTGCCATTTGATCAAACATCTATGGTATCTACTCAAACCACAAAATGTAGCAAGGGAAAACAAGATAGAACAAGTCCCATGAAGCAATTGTGAAATGAATGTTAGTGCCATCATCAAGGTCCACTTGGTGAAGAGAAGATACAGCAGCTGGCAAAACAGGGTCTTTAGAGGATGTGCCTAATCTAAGGAGGAGGTCAGTGCTTCCTTGGGCCTAAAATAAAGATGATGTTTATTGTGGGCTGAATTCTATATCCCAAAAAGATATATCAAAGTCCTAAGCCCCCGTATCTGTGGTTGTGGCCTTTGTTGGAAGTAGGGTCTCCACAATATAATCAACTTAAGATGAGGTCATACTAGATAAGGTGGCCCCTAATGCAATGACTGGTTATCTTCTAAGAAGAGAGGAATTTGGGCACTGAGAAAAGATAGTCCTATAAAGACAGAGGTGGAACTTGGAGTTATGCTGGCCCAGGCCAATTAACACCAAGGATTGCTCACAATCACCAGAAGCTAGTAGGAAGGCAGGGAAGAGATTCTTCTTTAGAGCCTCCAGAAACAGCCTAGTCCTGCCAACACCTTGATTTTGGACTCGTAGCCTCCAGAACCATGAAAGAATACATTTTTGTTGTCTTAGACTATCTAGTGTGTGGTATTTTGTGACAGCAGCAAAAGAAACAATACATGTTGATTGTGGTGGTCAAAAAATGGGAGAAGAGAAAGAAAGACAGTGAACACAGAAGGATCGATTTCCAAGCCCCAAGTACCATGCTAGGTGTGTCCTCTACATTATTGTAAACCTTACCAGTTTTGAGATGAGTATTGATTATGTCCATGTTATAGGTGAAGAAACTCCTGGAGATCTTATTCATAATCTCAGGGCTAGCGAATAGCAAGGTTTGGATTTGAACACTGGTCACTGGACTCCAAATCCATGCTTGTAACCACTACCTCCTACTGTTACCCATGTCCACATGGAAGGTTTTTGTGTGTCTGTTTTTGTGTTTTTATTTTGTGACCTAGCAAGCTGATCCACAAGGGAAACTGGCTCTTGTCCAAAAGTCCATTCCCAGGAAAACACAAGGCTCAGAGATCTCAGCAATGGGAGCCTCCACCTCATCCGTTAACTTCCAGGAATGAAGGTGGAGAAGGTGGGTCGTGCCTGTGAAACTCATGTAGAAATCCGATGGGTAGTGTTTCATCTCAGAAATGAACTTCCAGTTCTCCCTGTTTCCTTTTTATTCCTGTCAGTGAGAAACTTTGTAGAGAGAGTGCAAATGGAGAGGATACAATCTATATTGGTTTGTTTATAGGGACCTTTATCTAGGTGCCTTCGCAAGATAACCAGGATTCAATTTTCGTTTTTCATACTTTCACTGCACTGTGTTGTCATACAATTTAATCAACTCAGAAGTTAAAATTAATAACTCAGCTTCAGAGATATTGTCAGGCCTGACCAGCAGTAAGGCAGGCAGCACGTCTTGGGGTGGTAAGAACACAGTCAGCCCCCAGTCAGTCTCCCCAAGGGAGCAGGAGCCCAGCCCAGCCCAACACTTCTGGCTATTCCTTGGGTTGGCTGCTTTGGCATCAGTATTGATGATCTTGTGAGAAGATAAATCTGCATTTTCAGGTTTCCAGACATATTAATGAAAAGGGGTATATTTAAAGACCATTCTCTGAGCATTAACATTTGCCTTCTGAACTTAAAATTCTTTTCATTTTTTTTAAAAGATTTGATTTATTTATTCACAAGAGATACAGAGAGAGGCAGAGACCTAGGCAAAGGGAGAAGCAGGCTCCCTGCAAGGAGCCCAATGTGGGACTCGATGCCAGGACCCTGGAATCACAACCTGAGCCGAAGGATGCTCGACCACTGAGCCACCCAGGTGGCCCTGAACTCAAAATTCTTTAATCCTACTCCTTGTTGATTTCATTTTCCATGCGCTAACAATATAAAACAAGAGATTTTTGGTCCACACACATAATTATGCTCCTTCATTTTCTTCGCATCTTTTGGAAATACTTTTTTTATCATTACATTACTAGGCTTTTAGGGTGTGTGTGTGTGTGTAGTATTTTTGTGTTGTTTTGTGTAAATGAGATACAAGAAGGAAGCAGCCCAACATCTTATTAATGTAACACTTTGCAAACATGCCAACGTGGATTCAAAATCTGACCCGTGTATATTACTTCTGCAGACTCAGTTAAGTCACTTATTTTCTCTGAAACTAAGTTGTTCATGAATTAAAACCTTGGCTCATACAAGCATTTGAATGTTAACCCACTTTCTGCACATTAAATCTTCTGCCTTCTTCTATGTTTACTCCTGTTTCATATTTTAACCATCCTTTCTATCTGCATACATGATGACATAGTGTCATAGACTTAAGAGATACAGTCAGGGCTTTTGTCTTTATTTTTCCCTCTCACCCCTAGACAGTCTTATATACTAGAATACAAAGGGAAATATCACAAATAAGAACCTGATATACCTATAAGGTTTGAAAGGCAAAAAACTATTAGATAATAATGCCCTACGACCCAGCAATTGCACTGCTTGGGATTTACCCCAAAGATACAGATGCAATGAAATGCCGGGACACCTGCACCCCGATGTTTATAGCAGCAATGTCCACAATAGCCAAACTGTGGAAGGAGCCTCAGTGTCCATCGAAAGATGAATGGATAAAGAAGCTGTGGTCTATGTATACAATGGAATATTACTCAGCCATTAGAAATGACAAACACCCACCATTTGCTTCAACGTGGATGGAACTGGAGGGTATTATGCTGAGTGAAATAAGTCAATCGGAGAAGGACAAACATATGGTCTCATTCATTTGGGGAATTTAAATAATAGTGAAAGGGAATAGAAGGGAAGGGAGAAGAAATGTGTGGGAAATGTCAGAAAGGGAGACAGAACATGAAGACTCCTAACTCTGGGAAGCGAACTAGGGGTGATGGAAGGGGAGGAGGGCGGGGGCTGGGGGTGAATGGGTGACGGGCACTGAGGGGGGCACTTGATGGGATGAGCACTGGGTGTTATTCTGTATGTTGGCAAATTGAACACCAATAAAAAATAAATTATTATTAAAAAAAATGAAACAAATAATCAAAAAATGTTCTCCTTCACAGCAGATCTCTCTCACTTAGAAGTAACATTCGGTGGATCAATTCCATGAACTAAGGCATCTATACTTTCCCTGGGCTCTTGACCCATGCCCCCCATGGTCACATAGGAAGTGAAGGCTCACTACATGCTTGGGGGGTAACAGACCTAGAGGAAGGACTCTCTCATATCTACCTCCTGTTGATTATAATTCCACATAAAAAATTTAACAAAAGAGCTATAATTTCCCCAAACCTTCCAAGCATTCAAAGGTCCTGACTGCAGTCTGGAAATTAATGTTCTTCTCTGTAGACAATGTCATAATGGATACTCACTGAGGACCATCTTGGCTGGGTCAATTCTTGCCATCCGAGGAGAAAGCCCCCAAGAGCAAATCAACCTTCTTGTGGTCCTGACACTGAGCTTATGGGCGCCATCTTTCCTTTTTCAAATATTTTCATTATAGTAACATGTGGAGGCAAAGATCAGGCAAACCCTGAGGGTACTAAGGCAGTAGAATGAGTTCCCTCAGACAAGACCCAAACTGGGGGTACAGGGGAAGCTGAAGAAGCTTAAGCACATTTTTACTATCTGAAAGCTACATATAAATTCAATAAAAACTCCATTCATCAGCACAGCCTCAGAAACTTGCAAACATATAAACACACCCAGAAAAATTAAAAACATCTGTGCAGCCAACAGAACAAAACCTTAAAATAAAAAGGAAACGTTGTTGAGCTGGGTAAGATTATCAGCTTCTCCTTTTCCACAATTACGTGTGGGCATATCTTTAGAAGTATCTACACATTTGATCCTGGGGCATAGTTGGTGATTTTATTTCCCCCCCTGGTAAATAATTTTTTTAGCCTCTAAATGAATTTGGAGGCTATTTTACAATCCCAACCTTCCTTAGTCATGCCCTACACCCACCCTTACAAAAGTGATTTGCATGAGAATATTATCTTTTGTCCTTACATGAAAGAAGAACTAAAGCATCTCTTTCTACTGCTATCAGTGTTCACAGAGTATAGGTTTTAGAATTTAAATTAATAGCAACAAAAAACTTCACTCAGATCTATCACAGTGGTTCAGGGTCAGAGAGGCGATAAAAGATTTGATTCTGCATTTTAGAAGTCTCAAAATCTGAATAAATTTTAAAATTGGCAATGTCCAAAAAGGTAATTTTATTCACTATAGGAAATATTTAGCTGTGATTTGCCATTTTATTTCAAAATGAGACATAGCTTCTCCTTTGAATCTAATTCACCTTCTTCATGCTTACTGGTCTCATTTTGTTACCCTTGAACCCACCATTTTGAAGGAATGGGCTACTGAATGGGCTACTGAATCCGTTTAAGTCAGCAAGTGCCAAAAATGAGGGCAACTCTGAGCGGGGACTTGCAGGATGAGTAGGAATTTAACAGACAGATAAGGGGCCATCCTAGGCAGAAGGTTTGGCATTGAGCAAACATATGGAAGTATGGCATATTTTGGGAAACCAAGAGGCACTAGAGCAAGGCTTGGATCCTTTGCTGCTCCAACCCCCTTTGGGGGTGATACATCTAGAGAAGCCCCAGTCCTGGGCTTGGAGTTCTTGGTCTCTGCCTCTATAGTTGCTAAACTTCTTCCTATTCTTTCAATCTCTTTCCCTGGCATCTATCTGAGGTAGGATAAGAAAAGTGTACTTTGAGAAGACCTAGGAAGAGCTGAGCCTCTTTGAATACAGTAATACCCAGGAGTACAAGTTTTGAAGGTCTGATTATTTTGTAGTTGTTACCACCTCAGGATTCAAAGGGCCCCGAGGCCCCTTCCATTCCAGGGTGAAGCCCAAGGGACCCTTAGGGAGGACTGATGGGACTCTAGTGGAAAGGGGTCCCAGAGAGAGAGGGATTTTGGTTCCTCTTTGAGCCTGAGGATGTTCTCTACAGAGCATGGTCAACAGGTAAGTCTCGAGTCTTTTTTATCTATCTTTGGACTCTGTACTTAGCTAACCAAATATAAGGGTCATTACTTGTACCACCATGCAATGGATTTTTAATAGTTGTATTTCAAAGAACCCATTTCTTGGGGATTCCAATTCAGCCCCTTATTGAGCTGTCACTGCATATTTTTCCCATGTGATCATAAAGCCAGTGTTTTTGCCTGCAATTCTCTGTCAACTGCAGGAAACATCATCATCTATATTTTTAAACTTAATAAAAAAATTTTCCTGAACACAGAAATGTTTATGCAGTTAATGGGCTTGTTCATCTACTTTTTATTTTGTTCATTGCCCTCTTATGTGACTGCATTCCTGCTATTTCCTTTATGTCCCTCCTTTCCTACTAAATTTCTCTCTCTTGAACTCTTCAACTGGAAGCCTCCTTTCTTGCCATGTTATTTCTACATGGACAGCAAACTTGAAATCATGCAGGCAGACATCAAATCTTAGCACAAAAAGACTTCAACCTCTGCCATGGCAGGCCATATTACTCTCGGAGACATCTAGCCAAGTTAGAAAGACCCATTTAAATGGCAGGCAAGCCTACTCTCCTAGGATTCTCTCAGACGTCTCCATCACCACTTATCTAAGCCTCTTGAACTTTTCTCAGATTCCTCAGATTCAGATTATTATATGCAATGGAAGTTTCCAAAAACAAGTCCATCTACAGCTACCTCCATCTACCCCTTGAGTCTTTTTTAGAATTCTGTGAATTTCTGTTCTGTGAATTTCTCACTTCTTGCTTCATTTCTTTCTTGTCCCAAATGTATCACTCAAGATTCTAAAAGTAACCTAACTTCCCCTTCTAAATACTGTGGGCTATTGCCCTCTCCCTGTCTCTGGTGAAAATCTGTTTTTTTAAATTCCTTCTCCCCCATGTCCTCCAGCTTAAACAGCTAACCTCTACTCCTATGGCCACTATGACATGATTTCATTATTCTCTTTGGTTCAGAGATCGGCTTTTTTCCCCACCCAAATAATGAATCAACTGGGATAAAAATGATAATATTTCATAATCATAAACACAGTTTATAACATATCCCTGGGACAGGAGACCAAAAGAGAATGTACTTTTGCTACATAAGGCAATTCTTCAAGTACTACTAAGTTGTCTCAAACTGTTCACTGAATTTTCATCTAGTCACTCTCTACAGTTCATAATTAATGCCTTGCTTTTGACGGTATGTTAAACCTTGATGTGTATTTCAAGAGAATTTAAATCGATTTGTCTTGAAATAGGGCAACGAGGCCAATTCTTTTTACTAAAGATTGCCATTTGTTTGTTTTGTTTGTTTTTTGTTTTTGTGTATTTTTTTATTGGAGTTCGATTTGCCAACATACAGTATAAGACCAAAAGATTACCATTTGTTAGCTCAGGTGATGAGAACTAATTTTTTCTTTAGTTCAAATATCGTATCAATCTTACCATTTATAGCTCTTGGCCATGAAATAAGAGAAACTTAGAAGATATCACATACACTTAAGTCTGCATTTCCTTTTTATTTTTCACCCTCCTGTAGAACTACCAAAATTAGGCTTCTTTCTATCAAATAAACCGGTGAGTTTACCTCTTAACAACTGGCTAGAAGGCCCATGATACCAAATACTTCTACTATTTCCCATTTAAGAACAAACAATATTACAACCATCTTAAGTTTAGTACATAAAGTTATATATTTTGGGGTACTAAAAAAGAAAACACAAGTTTCTAAAGTATATTGGATACGTTTTTGTCTAGGTACAATATCTATTTATGTAGCTGGGGGCTGCACTCAAGGGCCTAAATATATCAGCTTCTTTCTGGTTCTCAAATACCACACATTTGAGTTTAAAAAGAAAAAAAAAATGCTATAACTAACTATCACTTCCCTGAATGTACTGAACCAGAGCTAACATGGTGTGGACACTGGATCACCTACCTGGTGCCAAAAACAATTCCTCTTCCTCAGTCATTTTCAGGGGTCAAAGTTAAATGCAAAGGAAACAGCCTCAAATTTTTTAGCTCTGGCTAATCCATCTTCCCTCCACCTATAAGAGCAATTCCAGTCAAGGTTTATTTTTAGTTTTAATTAATCCACTCTGCCCTCTCTTTGGCAGACAGCTGGCAGCACTCCTCCGACCTTCTCCAGCTAAAAGAACATCAGGAGGACTCCTTGGAAAAAGTGAGTTGGATCTCTGCTTGTTGAAATTCCTGCCAGCCTGTGGGAAGGACGGTCCTAATAACCTAAATACCAGGATAAAGCAGAAGTTCATTTCCCCAGATTCCATCCACCTGGCTCATTAATCTGAACCCTTCTGTCCTACAAATAGCTCAGCATGTAGGACCCAGCACACATGTTCACAGATGTGAACACACCTATGTTCACCACTACCTCTCCCCCAACATACACTGTGCTGCAGGAGGGACTGAGCAGCCCAATATGCCCAGGATAGAGTCAGCATCTATCAAGGTCCTAGCAAGACTCAGCAAGCCTGAAACCAGTACACCCTTCCCAAGACCCCATTTACCATTCCCTCAATCCACTCTGTTATATGTAAAGAGCATGACTCCTTTAATAGATGGAATTTGTGGTTTAGATTACAATATCAAGATACCCCAGAAGCTGCTGGAGAGCAATGAGGAAGGGGATTATCATTCACTGAGGAGGAGCTGTAAGTCAAGCATAGAGTTAGGGCTTTTACATGTGCTAACTCACAGTTCCCACAACCACCCTGCAAAGGGTCCATGTGATCAAAGGTGAGACACTGGAGGCTCAGGAAAGTAAGGGATGGGAAGCCTGTGGTTGCACTGGGATTCAAAGCTAGCATGTCCAAAAGCATGTTCCAGAGAAGGCTACCTCTGCAGAATATCAACAGGGGTTCTATGGAGGAAAGAAAAAAAATGATCCAAAATCAAAATCTAGTATATAATCAAGGAGGCAGGTGGCTGAAGTGGGTAGAAGACACCACCTTTGGAAGGGATGGTGTTAAGGAGTTCAGAAGCCAGAATGTTAGATGACCCATCTGTGTGGACGTTTATGTCACCAAAAATGACAACAGGAAGATGGTGGGGAAACAGGTAATGAGCCCACTGCTGAAGTCTTTATGAGTGATCAGGAGACTGTGGGAGCAACAAGAGGGCACCTGGATGGTCTAGGCTGATGGAAAGTCATTATCATTGTCTACACTGTATTACTGTCAATACTGTGTTACCTCCAAAATCTCAGTTTTCTCTACTCAGTTATCAAACCACCAGCTCACTTCCTCCACTGGGACCTCAGCAGAGTAGATCACAATAAATTCGTTGTCCATCACTTGCTTCTTAGCCTCACCTCCTTCTGTACCCAATTTAGATTTTTTTAAATTTATTTTTTTATTTTTTATGTTTATTTTTTTCCCACTTTAGATTCTAAGGCTCATTTCATTCCTTTTGAATGAACTCTCCATTCCATCAACTCTCTTTCCATCCAGCTTGCACCCCATCCCTGATTAGATCCAACTTTTCACCTCTTCTGGCCTGTACTGAAGCAGCTAAATACAGCTGGAAAAAAACACAATACTGTGCCATCTTATGTGGATAATTAAGGGGCACCTGGGTGGTTCAGTTGGTTAAACGTTCAACTCTTGGTTTCAGCTCAGGTCATGATCTCAGGGTCCTGAGATTGAGCCCTGAGTAGGACTCCATGCTCAGCACAGAGTCTGCTTGTACCTCCCCCTCCGTTTCTGCCCCTCTGCCTGCCAATGCACACACAAGTTCTCTCTAAAATAAAGAAAATCCTTAAAAACAAACAAACAAACAAACATCTCAAGAAAGCCCTCCCAGGTCAGACCCTCCTTTTAGTATAACCCTGGTCTATTCTCTGCCCCAGCCTCCTGAGACAACCACTGCACCTGTTCCTTTCCCCAATCTCCATCCTCCCTTCCCTTCTCACTCTTGACCTCCAAAACTTACCTCCTATCCCAACGGCCTCACTCACTCATGAGTAAGTGAGCAGATATGAATGGAAGGGGCCTGTGTTCTGCGGGACCACTTTGGGGGAATAATGGTCTATGTCACCCAGCAGAAGAAAAGAACACTGGGGACCACATAGACACCCTAAACATGTTCTCAGGTTTTGTTTGCTAAAAGAGATCAATTACCCAAAGTTATTGTATAGCATTATTGATAAGAAGAAAATAATTTCAACCACCTTCTAGTTAACACAGAAGAGAAAGTTATTTATTGATGACAAATGAGAAATCTACACAAATCTTTCAATTTCCAGTGCTATCAAGTGCATCCTTGTTATTCTTCACCTGCCATGGAAAACATAGTGACCAGGGCAAGTGTAAAAGACAGACTGGGGCATTTCTTTGCCTCTCAGACAGCTTAGACAGGCTGATGAGGTGACAGGAGTCAGAGGTGGAGAGGAGAGAATGCAGTGTCTCATTCCACAGGTCCTCAGTATAGACCAGTCCAGAAAGGAAAATCAAATACTGAGAAAGAAGTCAAAGAGTGAACCAAACCCTTCAGAATGACTTGCTCCTGAAGTGGAGATTCAGAATGAAGTGTTTATAAATGTTAAGGGTTACTGTTTTCCTAAAATATCACCTTTGTTATTTTTCAAAGGTGTTCTAAGCCAATGGAGAAAATCATCATTGAGATGTGGCTTTTAAGAAAGAGTTACATTTTTGATAAGATATGAAAAGCTCATGGTGGGGAGAGGCAGTCATTGAATTATCTGAGTTTTCGAGACTTAACAGCTTTCCAGACTTTGGAGAGCAAGAATGGACTTCAGGGATTATCTCGTTTTGTTCATGTGCAACACAAGCCTCACCATTTGCTACTGTTATGAAAACAAATGTGCTCAGGTAAGTTTGGGAAGCATGTCTCCTCTTGGAATTTTAAAGGTTTTGAGAAGTCCTGCAATAAGGAGACCTACTTTGACTTGTTAAATTATACATAGCATTTCCAAAACCTATCCGAAGAACATTTTGTACCCCTGTTCTTGCCATCTTCTAACATCCAGCTGAACACTTCCAAGAAAACTAATCTGGCCCAGCCTCCCCATTCTATGTATGCATTAAAAAACGGATTCCAAGAGAAGTGGATCTACCACAGATTACACAGCTATCGAGGGCTGTAGTGAAACATTAAAGAGACAGCAAATTCACAGTGTGTGCCATCATCCTTTGATGAGTTCTACCTCTAAAGGCAAATATCCCTAATAGATTTGTCACTGAGCCCAGATGCAGGCTCAGCATCTTGCTGAACATAGTCATCCCATCAATAGATGCTGGCATGTGGAATGAAATCTACTGCTGGTCTGTAAACTAGCTTCGAAGTCTTTGGGCTGAAGGTTCCCGAGGTAATACTGTCACCATCATTCTTGTCACCCCATCATCATCACAACTATCCCCTCTTGTATATTTTCTTTGTGCTAGCACCATACTATGGGTTCACATGGCATCTGCTTCAATCCTCACAGCAACCTTGAAAGAGTTCACATGACACTCTCTATTCACACACAGAAGAGCTGAGGCACAGATGCCTCATGCATCTTGTACAAGGTCACCCAGTGTGAAAGTAGCTTAGCTGGCATCTTAACTACAGCAATCATGTCACCCCCAGGATATATCCTCAGTCCTGACCAAGCCGTAAGTGTGATACTGAGTCAAACAACCCAACATGTTCAGGTCTGGGATAGCCGACTATTCCCAACCAACACTTTTTCTCTTTAATTTTTATTCTGAAAACAACCACCTAAAATGAGGTCAGAGTCTCCATCAGCAGATTTTAGAGAAGATAAATGTGATAGATGAACAAGTTCTGGGGTCTGGCCAGATGTCAGAGGAAGGAAAAGGCCTAAGAAGGGGTAGAACATGGCCCTGAGGGCAGGGCACTTCTGAATCAAGACCCTTTGGCTGTTTTCTCAGCTTGGCCTCATCCCTTGGGACACATAGCTTCCCAGCCCACTCTGACACAAGGGTTCTCTCTCTCTCTCTCTCTCTCTCTCTCTCTCCTACCAAGAACTGCTTCTAGTTAAGTTGATCAGGAAACCCCAACCAATACCAGCACCACTTGCTCCAATAGCAAAAGCACTAATTGTCTGCTACGGTTCAGCCAATTTCAAATGGAAGCTTTAAATAAAAGCAGCTATGTACGTTCAACATCCTGTAACAGATGAGGTCTCTTGACACATGCTCAGTCTTAGAGTGAAGTTTCAGATGGAGCAGGTGTCTCACTTGTGCTGGGATCTTGAGGAAGCAGGATGATGAGGGTGCTTTCATTTTACCTGGGGAATCCCTTTGAAGGGTAGACTGTTTTTCCCCTTGGCAGAGCATCATCATCTCAGTCAATACATTAATGTCCCTCTGTGACCCTATCAAGTCTTACTAAACTTTCTCAGCAGGGCAGATGGGCAGACCCACTTGTGGTCAATTGCTAACGCCTCCAAAATTTTACTTTTTCCCTGAGTCTTGGGGGGCTGGAACTTGGCAACCTCACAATTTGCAAAGCAGTACTTGGCTTTGGGTCTCTATTTCCAGGGCTTCTTCAGCTAGGGAGTGACTTTGTCTCCTCCCACCCTCAATGGACCATTGCATAATTCTATTGAGAGAGTGCTCAAAATATCCCCTGTGCCTGCTCTGGAGCAGCTGTATTTCTGTGCAGAGTCCATGAACCTTACCTGGCCATCTGCTGGGGAAAACACTGGTGGGAAGGTGTTATGTAAATATGAGGGTAGCTGAGGCTGATGGAGGAGCTCTGTTCTCCTTGTCACTTTTGATAAATCGTGCACTCCCTCACTTGCTTCTCCTCTGCCTTCCCAAAGGCACCAGGTGAGCCTTTATGGAATAGAATAAGTGCAGCCAGATATATTCCACTCTCTGAGGGCCCCCAGAAGCCTCTCTATAAACACAAACAAGCAGCCCAGGCACCTCCAAATCTCCTCCACAGCCCTCCAAGGGGCAGTAGCACAGACCAGTTAGGGTGAAAATGTAGGAAAAACAAAATACCTGCTTTGATTTAACTAGATGTAAATTTTTCTCCAATGAATGAGATCCCAGTTATTAGGTAAAAAGAAAATGATCAATATTTGTTTACTTCCAAAATGGGTGATGGGTTCCTTTGTGAAAATGAATAAGCATCAAAAGCAAATTTCTCACTTATTTCTAGGCGCTATTTTTAATATGATTCATTCATTCATTCATTCATTCATTCATTCATTCATTTTTATATCTGGTAAACCTCCACCAGAGACAAACTGATTTCCTAGCTGGAATAATGCATTTCTGCCCATCATTGCATAATTAGTAATACTTTCCATATTTACTTGGCTCTCATCACACATCTCTTTGCACTGGTGAGGGAAGGCAGAGAGAGAAGGTGATTCCCCCCTCTCTGTTTGGCAGCCATGCCCAGTTCGCCGAGAGCACACCTTATTAAGATAATGGAACGTAAATCAAAGTGAATTGGTCCACATGCCACGCTGAGAGTGTGTCCTCTTGCACTGCTTGCAAGACAGCAAACAGGTCTGGAAATTAAACGTGAAAAATCAGTGAAGACCTGAGGCCCATCACAGGAAAGGAGAACAGGACCCTGACAGTCCAGCTAATGCCTATAATCACAGTGATAAAGGCTTGTAAATGGCTTCATTCCATCCTGTCACTCCCATCCCTGGCTGCCCCCCCCACTCCTGCTACCTGCAATGACCTTTGTCAGGCTTGAGAAAACAGCTCCCCCTGTGAGCTGTCTCTTACAGAGTGGCCAGATGGGGCGGGTTTGCTCCATTATTTGTGCCTGTAAAGGGAAAATGCCAACAGAAAGATTCATTACGGTCCAGCCCATCTCTGCAAAGCGTCTCTGATTTATTAGGGCATAAACTGCTGTATGGGCTGTAATGAGACATAAATGTTCTGGAAGGCCTATGAACTCCAGGAGGAAACGCCTTGCCATCACACTTCTGTGCACCTAATTTATTAACAGCGTGTGCCGGCACAGCCTGGAAAATCCTGCCAACTCCACAATCTGCGGTAGTCACCTTTGGTGGGCGAGGGGGAGCGGAAAACTGTGACCAGCTCCGACACTGACAGAGAACGTGTGGGCACACTTGCATTTTCTCCACGACTCCTCAGCAGACATTTGGCCAAGCTCGCCGTGCGAGAGAGGAAGGCTTCCCAACTGTGTGATGGGAAGATCAAACTGGACATTCTGGACATTTCATTCTGGACATTTCAGTGTTTCCTTGGCCCTGCATGAACACGGGGGAAAATGTTTATATTTACTGCAGAGGAGACCCAGCCACTGTCTCAACTACCTCTATGGTGTGAAGGATCTTGTCTCCATTGTGGGGTTGGCCCTGGCTTGCCACAGCACCCTTTGCAAGACAATTAGCATTTTTGCTCTCTAGACATCACCCTTTCAGTTCTAAATTTAGAACAAAAATGAACAACAGACCAGCTCGTTTTTATACTTCCTATGGTTTGCAACCAATTTTTATTCTTAGATCATAATACGCATGTCTCTTTAATTCAATTTTGGTTGCATTTGCCAAACTTTATGAAAAGAATAAGATTAGGTAGTGAGCTGCCAGGAAAATATAAAACATCCTGACTTGAAATTAGGTATTAGGCATCGTATACTTCATGCACTAATGAAAGGAGATCATCTTTTGTCAATGAAACATTCATTTACAAAGTACTTCTTGAACATATACCATGTGCTGGAGATCTGATAGAAACAGACGTGGCCCCAGCCCAGGAGCAACTACATGATTTGTGGGGCCTCGTGCTCAATGAAACTGTGGGTCCCTTGTTCAAGAAGTGTTAAGGATTTCAAGATGGCAACAGCAGAGCATTAGGACAAGCACAGGGCTCTTCTAGACATGGAGCCCTGAGCAACGATACCATAGCATGCCCGAGAAGATGGCCCTGACTCTACGCTGTAGAGAATATAGCTTAATGAAGGAGTCAAACAATAAGCCAATGAGGATGTAAGAAGTAGACACTAATGCTCAGAGGGAAAGGAATACTATCCCATGTGAAAGCATGACAACAGAGGCATGGGGCACAGGAGACAGCAGAGGCAAGCCTGAGTCAAAGTGTGAAAAGTATGTGTGCCATCAAGTAAAAATCAGGAACAGGGGATGACAAAGGATGGGGTAGCACAGGCAAACACCCTCTGGGGGAGGGTGTGGTGCCAGGTTTGAGGTGAAGCCTGAAACAGAGCAGATGTCAGACCTCCACAGGGCCTTGCAGGCCACCTGACGATGGTAGCACTGAAGGTTCACTGGCAGTGAGATCACAGTAGACTGGTTCTCCATCATTGTATGGGCTCTCTTCCAGGGTCCTGTCCCCTGCATTAAGTGACTAGAGCGACAAACCCATTTACCACTAGAGCAATCTGGGCAGCTTTGGTGATGGTATTTACTTTTATAACCCCAAAAGGAACAGAATGATTTTGTTTTTATTTTATTTTATTTTTAAAAAAGATTTTATTTATTTATTCATGAGAGACAGAGAGAGAGAGAGAGAGAGAGAGAGAGAGAGAGAAGCAAAGACATAGGCAGAGGGAGAAGCAGGCTCCATGTAGGGAGCCTGATGTGGGACTCGATCCCGGGACTCTAGGATCATGTCCTGAGCCGAAGGCAGATGCTTAACCACTGAGCCTCCAGGTATCCCTGATTTTGTTTTTAATTTAAAAGATGAAGATCAGGGGACACCCGGGTGGCTCAGTGGTTGAGAGTCTGCCTTCGACTCAGGGTGTGATCTCAGGATCTGGGATTGAGTCCCACGTCAGGCTCCCTGCATGGAGCCTGCTTCTCCCTCTGCCTATGTCTCTGTCTCTCTTTCTCTGTGTCTTTCATGAATAAATAAACAAATCTTAAAAAAAAAAAAAAAGATGAAGATCAGGGGTGCCTAGGTGGCTCAGCTGGTTAAGCATCTGGCTATTTTTTTTTTTTTAGGTTTTATTTAATTATTTGAGAAAGAGCATGAGAGAACACAAGCAAGGGGAAGGGGCAGGAAGACAAGTAGACTCTCTTCTGAGCAGGGCACCTGATGTTGGTCTGGATCCCAGAACCCGGGATCATGACCTAAGTCAAAGGCATGTGCTTAACGGACTGAGCCATCCAGGTGCCCCAAGCATCCCATTCTTGATTTTGGCTCAGGTCATGATCTCAGGGTCATGGGATCAAGCCCCACGTCCAGCACCACACTTGGTGTGGAGTCTGCTTGCCCCTCTTTCTCTGCTCCTCCCCCAGTGCACTATGTCTTTCAAATAAATAAATAAAATCTTAAAATTAAAAAAAAGAGGGGGGGGGCCTCCTGTGTGGCTCAGCAGTTTGACGCCACTTTTGGCCCAGGGCGTGACCTGGAGACCGGGGATCAAGTCCCGTGTCGGGCTCCCTGCATGGAGCCTGCTTCTCCCTCTGCCTGTGTCTCTGCCTCTCTCTCTCTGTCTCTCTCTCTCTGTGTGTGTCTCAAATGAGTAAATAAATAAATAAAAATTTTTAAAAAAAATATGAAGAGCTACCCATGTTGCAGAGCAAATGCCAAGAGTGAGCTCTCAGAGTGCATTTCTACACTGGAGGAATAAGCCTGTGTAAATAGTGACTAAGATCTTGTCACTGTTATTCAACATAGCAAAAGGCCAAGGATGCCTCTTTGAACAATGGCAGAGTCCTACCCACACACTGACTTCATCATTTTCCATCCCCAGAGTGCTGGGCCAATTGTCCCAGAAGCACCTTCTTGGCACATCCCAGCCTCCTGGACTCTGCTAGACTGTTCATACTTGATTAAATATTATTATGAGAAGGGAGAACAAATGTTAGGGTCTTCAGCCTCTCAGCCACATTTTAAGGACTCAGCATGGAAAAAGAATAGGAATTCAAAGGGATCCCTGGGTGGCTTGGTGGTTTAGTACCTGCCTTCAGCCTAGGGCATGATCCCTGGGTCCTAGGATTGAGTCCTACATTGGGCTTCCTGCATGGAGCCTGCTTCTCCCTCTGCCTGTGTCTCTGCCTCTCTCTCTCTCTCTCTCTCTCTGTGTGTGTCTCTCATTAATAAATAAATAAAATCTTTTTTTTTTGTAAATAAATAAAATCTTAAAAAAAAGAATAGGAACTCAAGGCATATATGTTTGACCCATTTTTTATTAGACCTAATTTATTAATAATATATAACACATTCTCTCTCACACTCACAATTTGCTTTTTTGAGGCCTACTGATGATATTCCTAAAATAGTTGTTCTTAAACATTGCACAATAAAAAGTTATAGGAAGTCAATAGCCCTTTGAATTTTTGAATAAGACATTCTTGCTTCATGCTAAATCTACTTTTTCTCTTTGCCATCTCAAGGTGGTTACAAAAGTCAAATTTAAAAATGCCTATTTTGATTCTTAATTTGTGATCCCAATATTTAGCACAATTTTCAAAAAAACTAGACTGTGTCTCTCCCTCTAACTTAGCACAAAGTTGTCCGTTGGTAACAGGCAGTGCATCAATTATCAGGGTTCCACACCCTGGCTTGATTGAAAGTGAGGTTGCTATCTCTGAAGGAACAGAAATAAAATGGAAACATGTTCACGTAATCAATGCATACATCCACGACAAATGCCATCTGACCCTATTATTATTGCTTCTTTCAGCCTCTGCCTTGGTGATGATGATTAATCATGGTTACTGATTATATATCCAATTAGTACAAAACAAAATTACCCTGCAGATGTCATACTTTAGTCTTAAGGACCAATTTGTATCTTTCACTACATTAAGTGAGGTTCTACGGTTCCTGAGGTTCTAGGATCCCAATATTCTATTTGAAAGAACAGTTCAAGGAAAGGTCCTTTCATGTGAGTGTCTCATGAATGGACTCAACTCAGGAGTTTTTAAAACAACGTTCACAGAGCAATTATGCTGTGCCAGCCAAAATAGAGATGAGTGAGTAACACATGGGGACCTGATCTTTGGAAATTTAAGTCAGAGTGAGTTGCTTCTGCTAAAAAACATGAAAGAACTAACCTTTTGGTCAGCAGAGAGTTCATGAATGGCTCTTTTGACGGAAGGAGAATCCAACCCTAGAGCCAAAGAACTGCCCACAGGTGCTCCACTGGAATTCAGCCACCAACCACACAGGGAGGTTCTTGAGAGGATTCCTCTGCCCCAGGTGCTAGCTAGTCGGAAAGTGTTTAATGGCACAAAGTATTTCCAAGTGTGCTGGGGATAATGCGAGCCTAGGTAGCCCTCACACTACCAGGTAATTCCCCACTTACCTTGCGTCACGTGTCATGAAACAAGACATCTTTTGTCTTAGGAAAACTTGGTCTAACATCTTTCCAGGCCTTTCTTTCTATATGTATTTAAAGGGATATTTGAAAAGGAGGTGACTTCATAGCCAACAGCAAAAACACGTTTGGTGCCTATGCCCATCAGAAGAGATTCATGACTGCGTAAATTGGGGGAGGAAAACCAGTAGGCATCCCTGCATTTTCTCTATGGCCATGTCAACAACAGGATTAGACAGGGCATCTTCATTATTAGATGTTAAAATTGAGGCAGAAACACTCCATGAATGGTTCCTTCTTGGCTTGGGTTTCATTCACTAATGTGATTTGGAACAGTCTACTTTCCAGTGAAATTTAAGCAGAGCTTTGTTCTAATTTTGGCTATGAATGACTTATAGAGAATAAATTTTTATCTTATATTTTGTGCTATTGGAATGTAATACTCTCTTACCTGGTTTGTCTCAGAGACGTTTCTTCTATTTCTCCTCCCAAGTCAACTTTCCCTAGATCTTTGCTGTTACCTTCCAGAGCTGTCTACTAAGCAATTAAAAGAATTTTGAGCTCTCCTTTACAAATAAGAAATTAGAAAAATTCTCTCCTTTTCTTCGTAATTTTCTCTAACAAGGCAGTTTGGAATAATTTATGCAAAGGTAGATTTGTGTGCACCAGCTCTGTTCCATCTATATCCCTTCCTGATTAAATATTCATCCAACTGTTCAAATACACATCTGCCCTCCCATCTTACCATCTACTTGCTTATCCACCCACCCATCCATTTAACTCTTTTCCCAAGTACTAATGTTACAGATCATGCAATTCAGAGTCAAAGAAATCATTCCCTTTGGCCTTGTCATTATTCTCTTCCTATCTCCGGCAGTTTTCCTGGTATTACAAATCTTATTGATGCATTTGGGGGTGCAGTGGACCTTTATGGTTGGGGATTAGTATTGTTACTATACACATGGCCATTTACACAGTATATGAAGCTAAGGACAACTGATTTTCTTAGATGGAATAAGAAAGAAGTACATAACAAAATAACTTTGTATTTCATTTCCAAGTTCTGTGGCTGTAAATAAAGCTTTGCTCGTGGAGCTAGAAGGCAAACCCCAGAGGACTGACTCTCAGCTCAGTGCTAAGCAACAGACGGCTTGCCAGAGAGATGAATGCATTTCATTATCTTGAGCTGATTCCATAGGCATAATTAGAACTCCTTTGAGAAGTCAACTAATTATGTAATATCCAACAAAATATGTGAGGATTTCATTCTGGCATTAAGCAGAATCTATCAAACTCTGTTTTAATTTATGATTTCCTATTAGAGGGGGACCAAACAGGACAAGTCGTTTCCACAGCACTGGTTTCTGATTAGTAGCACTGGATAACATAAAGGTAGAGTATCTATCTTCCCCTTGGGTCATCACTGGAGAAAAGGCAGCTTAGAGCAGCCCAATATATTATTAGATGTCCCCGTTGTCCTACAGAAACACAGCTGCAGGTATATTATTTCTGGCTGGAACAATGGTAATGTGAAGTATCAGCAGAGACATCAAATGAACAACCTTTACTAGCTGGCTCGTTTTTCCTTTCTATACTTAGTCTGTATGAAGCAGGGCGATCTGGCCCCAGACGTAGAGGTTCCAGCCGAAGCCCCACATCCCGGCCACAGTCAGTGACCGTGAAGAGGAGTGTCAACCATCTCGCTGGCCTCTGGACCCTCCTACTCTGCTTTCTCCCATCTCCTGGGGATCTTACCTCCCACTCTAGGCCCAGGAAACGGTGTTGGCATTTTTTTTTCCAAAAAGAAAGGTGAGAAAAATAATGTTGTTGCGACACTCTAAACTGCATTCCTGAGGGTTTCTCAAGTTTGTGTCATAAAAGGCAAACATGGATGAACAAAGACATTTTTCAACAGGAGGAAAATGAGAGGCAAAGCCAGGCAGTTTCATTTGCAGGTAACTTATAAAACGAATGTGACTTTCCCCCCCAAAAGTCCAAGTGACTCCTGGATAAATTAGCTTCAGATGATGCTTAAAAAAAAAAAAAAAAAATGGTGGGAAAGGAAGCAATCCAGCTGCTATGTGACTGCCAAGGAGCCAAAAAAATGGTTCGAGGGATTTCTGAAAATTTCTAATGACAGAATTTTTTGGAACATGTAGATCCAGCTTCCCAGGTTCAGAAAGGCAAGGCTAGGCTTTCAGGACTCCGAGACCATGGGGGAGAGGGGTGGCAGACGGCTGGTACCCAGGCCACAGCCACCGCCACCGCCCGCTTGCACACACAGACACCGTTTTCTGGCACAGGCCTGTCCCCTCCCAGCTGGACAGGGCCCCTACACCCCTTCCCAAGCTAGTGCTGCAGGGAGCCCCCTCCCTGGGTCCAGAGCTGGCCCTCCAGATGAAACCTCTTTGCCATCTCCCACTCGGCGCAAAACAGCTGGAGTCAATGAAAGAGTTAATGTGATTTTCCACTCTTCCCGCTAGCTTAGAGGGACTCTGGTGAGCACTGGCCTGATCGAATCACCTTTAGGGGATGGAAAAATCTAACTCCCCACACATGACGGCAAGCACAGGAAGGAATGCTGGAGATGAACCAAGCACAGGCTGCCTGTAACGGCAGCGGCAGGGTGCAAGGAAGGCACACACAGGCCGGACCAGGAGAGGACGGTGGCAAGGAGACGGCCACCTCCCTAAAGGCAGGGAGAGACAGAGAGCCGGCCCTGCTCGCACGTCCCAGTCCCACCCCGGGGGTGCGGGGCCCAGGCCTGGTGTGCACATGGCACGGAGCGGGCTCGGCCCCCAGTTCCCTTGTGCATCTCCCAGATGTGGCAGCTGGTATGAGTTAGCCGGGCAGTGACCACATTTTGGGGAGAAATCACCCATTGATTTATCACAGGGGCATAAATCATAAATGCATTTAGTTGTCTTCATTGCCTTTCCTGTTATTCTGCCCCTCTGAAGTGAAATGAAGAGGCAGATGTATTATCTGGGATCAATTCCAGATCCCATTTGTGTTTAAAAAAAAAAAAAAAGGAAAGAAAGAAAAGAAAATGAGGAAGGGTTTCACACAAACCTTCTGCCACAGGTTGATCAAAGTTTGTGCACCCTGAAGACCAAGGCACCGCACAGAGAGCTCAGAGAGAAGCCCAGTGACAAGAGGGGTGGACACCCTAGCCCACACTTACCCTCGGGCCCAGATGGAACTAAGGACGGCACGGGGTCCCCGCCATCCCTAAACATAAGCCAATCCCCTCTCAAGCTCATAGACACTGAGGCCTGCAGAACCCCATGATGGCAATGTCCCAGGCAAGGACATAGAGGTTAACAGGACAGCGGCCAGTCACAGCTGCAGAGTCTAGAATTAAGTTAGCGAAAACAGAGGCCATAGTAAGGCAGAGACAGATCCTTCCAGAAAGGTCTAGAGGACTCCTCTGAGGCATTTTTGCATTCTCAAACTTCAGGTTCTGTCTAGGTCTCTTCAAGGATCCTGTCTCATTCACTTTGTTCTCCTTCCTCTTCTAAGAATTTTGTCCCATTTCCCTCATTGGGTCTGTGGACCAGAAGCCTCAGCCAGGTGCTTTTTTTCTTGTGGTTTTTGCAAGAAAACTGGAAAGAAGCTACTATTAGCAATGCCATTTCAAAAATTAGTAGCTCAGAGATTTACACCCCTGATGTCCGCAGACCAGCTGTCCATCCCTAACTTAAGACAACTCTCTGCTGGATAGTATTTCCTAAAGGGGGTCCTAATGGTTTTTAATGAGAAGAGCTCATAACAGATTGTTTCCTAAGTCCAGAGGAGGAGAAAGGATCAGGATTTTTAGGAGGGTTGAGATCATTAGTCTGTGGGGAGAAAATACATTTCAATAAATATCTTTCTTGGGCTCGTAGAGAGAGCCTTCCATTTGGAGTCTGAGCATTCTTCTTTGAAATCCTAAAACCATCATTTTTCTGTCCCATGGAGACATAGAAACAAATCAGGTGAAAGCAAAAGTTAAGTGATCCAAATATTAAAAGCTTTAAAGTTTCTATGAGTTCTAAGGATCAGAGAGTCTTGGGACCAAGGATTGAGGAGTACCAAAAATCAGGCTTCTGATCCAAAAGGCACCAGACTCTTGCCCCCAGCTAGATTAACCCTCTGTCCATCAGAAGGCACCGTGGAAATCTGTTCCAGGGCTGATGTAGCCCGGGAGGCTGCATGGCTCTTTGGCTAATCCTCCCTGCACACCTCACCTTCATTTGGTGTTCCAGCGTAATTTCCACATGGACTTCTTGCTTTGTAATAAGGCAC
The DNA here is from genome assembly GCF_018345385.1 of Vulpes lagopus. Taxonomy (NCBI): domain Eukaryota; kingdom Metazoa; phylum Chordata; class Mammalia; order Carnivora; family Canidae; genus Vulpes; species Vulpes lagopus. The sequence goes on along the minus strand of NC_054830.1, from coordinate 22,744,626 downwards.
ATGAGGCAGCAGGCTTCCCACCGGGCAATTAGCATGCAGCTCATACCAGTCTACCCCAGAGAGGCCCCACTGGTCACCACCATCAGCTGTTTTAATCTAGGTAGGAATCCCAGAGGAATGAAGAGCATAGCATGGAATCTATTATTAGATTATGGAACAGTGAACGATGAACCAAAGTCAACCTTGCTGTGATGTGGAGAGGGAGGGGGAGGCCCTTTGGGAGGCTCTGAGCTGAGCGCAGTGCCCACAGGACAGGCCACAATGATGGAACGTGTTCAGTCAGTTCTATAAATCTCCCCCCTTAGTATTTTTTATGGGAATGATTAAGATAAGGGTAAACAGGCAGATACCAGGTCGATGGCCAGAACTGTTTGACACTGGGAGCCTCGGATTTTATCCCCAGACGTTTGAAGAGGGAATATTTAGCCTATGGGGAATATTGGATTGCCTGACATCTACTGAAAAAAAAAATCTCATTTATGAGGAATAAGGTGAAAAAAAATCTCATTTATGAGGAATAAGGTGATTTTGATGATTTCTCTACCAACACAGTTAGCTAAAAAGCAAAGGGCCCCTCCTCTATGATGAAGACCCAGCAATATGAAAACAAGCAAGAGATACCAAGGGGTGCAAGTCTCATGGTCAGGATTGAGTTAGAGACCCTTTCTGTTGGGCTGTTGGGATCAAGTTCGAAGGATAAGGGGTGCCTGGGTGGCTCAGTCACTTAAGCATCTGCCTTTGGCTCAAGTCATGATCTCAGGGTCCTGAGATGGAGCCATGCATCGGGCTCCCTGCTCACAGGGAGCCTGCTTCTCCCACTTCCTCTGGTCCTCCCCACTGTTGGTATGTTCTTTCTCTCTCTCTCTCTCTCTCCCTCCCTCTCTCCCTCCCTCCCATGTGTGTGCTCTTTCTCAAATAAATAAATCAAAACTAAAAAAAAAAAAAAGTTTGAAGCACAAGTCAGACCTCTGTGCATATGACAGTCAAACCTCAAAGCAGTTGAGGATTGGGGGGATGCAGAAATCCCACCCTGACCTAAATCTAGTTGTTGTCTCCTCTCCTCCACAAATATTTACTGAGTACCTATTATTCATCCAGAACCACATCACATTACTAAGCTTTAGGGGAGAACAAAACGGGAGCCAATCTGATGTCTATGGGAAAGATAATCTTTGCAGAGATAATGACACTTATCATCAGTCGGCACTGCATTAAGTGCTGCCCAGGCCGTTAAGATGCTAGAAATTTCATTACCAGGAAGACTTTCAACAGGTCCCAGAGAAGCTCAGTTGAGAAGTCCTCAGGAGGCTTCTATGCTCTTTCCACCCCAGGGCCTCAGACCAGAAGTGGGTGCTGGCGAGTGGGTTAAAGCTAGGGCTTGGTGGAGCAGTTACTTAATCTGGTGTCAAGTCAGTTTCCTCACCTGTAAAAGGGACATACTATATATATCTATACCATAAAGGTGCTGCCAGGATCAAATGAGAAGATACTTGGAAAGAGCTCAGCTAAAGCGCTGCACTAGCACTGGCTCCTTCCTCCTGGGAAGGCTCCCTGAACACACACTATGTGCTGGGCACAGCCCTGGTCTCAGGGGCACACGGACAAGCAAAACAGACACAGCGACCTGCTCGCCAACAGTTAGGTTTCTAATGAATGGGACACCGGGCACAATTTATTCCTTGTGATGTTTATCTAGTATGTCACAGACCAGACCAAAAATGCTGCCATTAATTACAAGGGAAGCAGTAACTAAGATTGTTCGTGGCCAGGGCTGGGGATAACTTTAAATCTGAGAGTCAGGGTAGGTCTCATGGAGAAGGTGATGTCTGGACAAGGATAGGAAGAAAGTGAGGACTGAACCAACTGGAAATCTGGGGCCAAATGTCCTGAGCAGAGAGAACACTGCGTGTTCATGTCCTAAGGTGACCATGTGCCTGGCGTGGCCGAGGGCCACAAGCTGGGCAGAGGGCATGAGGGGACAGTAGAGGAGGGGACGCTGGGATGAATGGGTACCTGTCAGACCAGACTCTGTGGGCCTCTCTTGAGACTCGAGCTGAGTCTCAGCAAGGTGTAGGGAGCCAGTCAGGTTTGGGGGGCTCTCTGGCACAACTGGCCTCTGGTTTTTGAAGTGTCTGGCTGCTGCGTGGAGAACAGTCTGTGGAGTGCCTTCTGATGAAGCCAATCTATCTGAAGCTTGGGATGAAATGTGACTTAATGGAAATTTATGTGCAGGTGTGACAGCGACAGTGGCTAGAGAAGTACAGTCGGTTTCTTGGCCCCTAGGCTCCTGACTCCCAGCACACCAGGGCACTTTTCCAGACAGTAGGGGTGTGCTCTGCCCTCCTCTTGGTCCAGTTAAGCAGCCCCTCCAGCCTATCCGAGGAAAGAAACACAACAGCTCACCCAATAAGGTGGCAAATCTACAAGATGGGCACAGAGCCTCTGCCTGGGGACTCCTCTGTTGACTTGGCCTAACCAGCTCACAACCCAAGCTCCCCCACAAGCAGGTGGTTGTGAGGCTTCCCGCCAAACCATCTACGGGGGGAGTTTTATGGAGGTAGCAAAGGAGGTAAGGAAACCATACAAGGCTGCTTACAAGAACTAAGCATTTGCAAACACACTGCACCAGCCACAAATTCTCAAACCTGCTGTGCCAAGGCCGCATCCTCTTCTGCTTCATAGCAGTGCAGGCTGCCTGAGGATATTTGCTCTACGCACCCGCAGAGCCCAACCTGGATTTTTGCAGACCACAATCTCTTCTCCGCCACCGATGTCCGCCAAGCACCTGCTGCCCCTGAGGACCTGATACACCTGCCCCCATGACAACCCTGCTGGGGTAGTGTGACTTTTGTACTGTCCGCTCCTATTTCCTAGGTGACTACACTAAGCACAGGGAGATTCAATCGCTTGCCCAAAGTTACCCTGTTCAGACACATTAAACCTGAAGCCTTAACCACCACTCTAAAAGAGACAACTAATATAAAAGTAACACTAGTTTTCAAATCTCCTTTTTACATTTCTAATACAAACAGGCTGCGTGTCTCAACTGAGGAACATTAGTTATTAGGTAGACTAATTAATTAAGGATAGTGAATGACCAAGTAGATCCCAGTATATCTTACTGGGTGCCAGAAGTTTACTTGTCTGTATATGTTTATTCATGAAACAGGTAAAAGGAAAAGCTTAAAAATGTTTTCAAAATGCCTCTGAATACTTTAATCTTCTTATAAGTCAACCAAGACACTGCATAAGATTAATCCATATTCAAGGATAAAAATGTACTTTCTATTTTCCACATCTGAAAAACTATTGCTACACCATCTTGAATTCACCCAGTACAAGTACATTTTAACTGTAACAGAAGATTTTAACAATATGAGTGTTTGTCAATCACGGTGACAGTGAGGAGGATATAGCATCACGTATCCTTGCCTACTCTGTGCCCAGCACTGATCTTGCTAGCACATCATCGCATTCCCTTCTGAACAACACCGCAAGGTGTGTATAATTAACCCCGATATACAGATGCAGGGGGACAGATTTGTCAGCACCCAGACACCACCTTCTTCCTGTTAGGCCGTGCTGCCTCTCTACCCTCACCCACTTTCCAAGAGCCCCACTCAATAGACCAAGAGGAATAAAACCCAGGAAGATAAGACCTTGACATGTCATTAGCTTGCAAAAAAGGCTGAACTCATTCAGCAAGCTTCCCGTTCTTGCTAGGTGTGCCAGCTAATAAGCTAGAGTTGTCTCAGCACCAAATCCACGGGCTTTATGTGGCTGGGGCTGGGACTCTACAAACCATGTTTCTGCTTTGCCAGCTGTTTCTGGCGAGTCTCTACCAGAAGGCTCACCAGGGGGAGGAAGGAAGAGGGGCCTGTTCTCTCCTGTTTGGTTCCCGTTGGCTTCTGGTTCCCAGTGTCATCACTCCAGCAAGGCTCCTTGCCCTGTACAGGGGCACTTCATCCCAGGAACAGAGAATAAGGCTAGTTTATAGTTTTCCCAACACTCATAGAATCAGATTCATTCTCTCCAGAGACCCCTGGTACCCCCCTCCTCAAAAGCCTGCCCTCCCTTCCAACCAGTGTGCCCTTCTCAGAGGTCTGGGTCCCACCCCCTGAGTCCTCTCTGCCCAGCTTCAAAGTTTTACTAATAACCTCTCCTCCCTCCTTCCCCTCTCCTGCTTCCCCCCACCAGCCATGGGGTAGCAGCTGTGGCCTCAAGTTGCTACTTCTGTGACATTCTATACTCCTTTTGCCCTTTCAGGTCAACAATTTTTAATGCTAAACTCGCTCTGTGAAAATAACTTTAGGGTTTCTGCCCCTGAATGGACACTGCCTGACCCACTGGGATCCCAACCGTGCTGTGTGGCATTTCTCGGCATGCTCCAGTGTGGATACTCGTCACCTGCCAGGCCCCGAGGGGCATGATGCTCAGACCCTCCTAACTTACCAAGTGTGGCCAAGGAGCCACCTGCCAAAATATCATTTCCAGGGCTGTACCTGCAAAGAGTAGGACCCAGGAAACATTTTTAGCAAGTGCCCCCAACCTCCAAACGCTTTGCTTCAGTGCATGTGTATGGAGACATCCTGACGTGAGTCAGGATCAAAGACCCCCAAGTTTCAGAGCTATGCACTCTGGCCAAGTAACTCAATCCCCCTGAGCCTGAGCTCCCTCACCTGTAAGGTAAGAATGGTACTCAGAGTGTCTACCCACAAGGCAGAGCTAAGACCGAAATGAGCAGAGAAAGCACGTAACTCTGGGCCTAGCATGGAGATGGGAGGACAGGAAGAAATGCACACTGTCGCCTGCCTGCTTCTTGAGGACAGTGGCCCGTGGGTGGAGGCCAAGGCCCCAACGCTGAGCCCACAGAGAGCAGCAGCACGTGGCCACTGCAGGGAAGGTGCCCCTGGGGCTGTCTGAGCCCCTGACGTGAAGTGATTTTTCAATGGCTGGCAGCAGCCATGCATCAGTAGGCCGCACTCCTGACTTGTCTCGTCATGTTCTTCTTGCTAGAGTCATAAGATGTCTAATACCAGCAAAAGTAATTAAAAATAAACCGAGAGACAGCGAACCATTTCAACCCTCCCTTTGGCGGCAAGGAGGGCCCGCGTGAGCTCTCCCCACGGTGGCCGAAAATGCCTTTTCCTGTCACACCGTTGACTGACCACGAAAAATGAATGTTCCTGCGATTTTCCTAAAACAGCTTCAGGATTTATCACCCTTGAAAAAAATATAGCAACGACAGAAACTGACCCAAAAGTTTCAGACCAAAATGTGACTCCTGTCAAGGAAGAAGAGATGGAGGGAGGGAAGGGGGAGGGGAGAGACAGAGAGATGTAACCACCCAACTGAGCCCTGAAATGAAACTGCAGAGGACACAGGAGCATCTTGGAGCATTCAAAGGAAGTTACATAAAAAAATAAATAAATAAAATAAAACTCTACTACCTACCTATTACCTACTGCCTCCTTCCACTGAAATCAAGTAAGATGAGGAGTCAATACAAAACTGCAGACCCAGCCAGGTCCATGCCTCGGCAGCTGGTTCCCCATACAGTAGTCAGACAGCACTGCAGCCAACAGCTCACCTCTCTCCCCTCTTCAAGGGCCTCCCCTGGCTCCCCATCAATGCGTGGAGGATCTCATGCCTGCTGGTCGTGCCAGCCTCCCCTATGGCACTGCCCCCACGCCCACCAGGCTCCAGCCACCTCCTCTTCATCCAGCTCCTCACGTACACCAGCCTGCTCCTCCAACAGGGCCTTTGGAAATACGGTTCCCTCTGCTCTTCCCTGCCCAGCTCCTTTGACTCACACATGCTCTCTGCAAGGAGACTACCCTGGACCACCCCATTCTCTGATTCTCTGTCTCAGGCTGTTGGTCTCCTTCAGAAGATCCATCATGGATTCTAGCCATCTGGTCTTTTCACTTGTTTGCTATCTGTGATCCGTTATCTGCTCTCTGGGGTCTGCCTGGGGCTGTCATGTCACCCCATGCTCCTGGGATCTGGTCAGTACACCCCCAATGGCCTGGGACATGGTCAGTTCTCAGCACAAACCTGTTCAATGAATGAATCACACCCCCCACACCATATGGTGTACGTCCCTTGCCAGCACCCTCGGCCACCCGCAAGCCCCTACATTAATCTGGTTCTGTGGCATGAGGGAGAGTCAGAGTACAGGTGGGGTGGGGGAGCAGGAGCACTTTGAGACCCCTCCTCTACAAGCAATATGACCTAAACTCCTTCCCCAGTTGCTATGCTTTGGGTAAATCCCTTCTCCTCCCGACCAGCTCAAAGGAAGGCAAAGAAAGTTTTATAAAATCACTGGAAAGCCAGAAAAGGAAACAATGTAGTTTAGAGGAAAAAAAAGAAATAACAAAAAATTTCTTCCAAATTGCCTGAGACTATGAAAAGGCTGGTTTCTTAAAAGGATAAGCACAGACTCAGCTCAGAAACTCTGCCCCCCAGAGTGGCACATGTCCTGTGGAAAGATGAGGAGGTAGGCGTACCTAAGTCTTCCAGCACCTCCTTCAGGCCACTAAGACATGGCTGGCTTGAGGCTTCAGCTTCCAAATTATGCCAAGGGAGGCAGCCCTGGAGCAAAACTCCCAAGAGAGCTGTTCTCAGAGATCTCTGTGACCCCAGGTCAAAGGACTGTGACTTCTAACAGTGTTTCCAAACGTGCTCCAAATCATTCTGTGATCAAGGGCTTCCCCCAGGCCCCAAACTGGGAACTGTTTGCCCACCCCTTCCCCGTCCATGCCATCCCTACCAGGTCACCGAGGATCCCCCAAGGGCCTCACGACTACTGTCCTCACCTTTGTTCTGGACGTAGCTGATTATAGAACACACAGCACACATAACTGAAATAGCACTCATCTTTGAAGTTCTTTCTAAAAGAGGAAAACCATTTAGTTACACCCAGACAGCCTTGTCCTGAGGCCACACATTTGGCATCCACTTACTCTCTGTCTGCAGCCCAATGGGTTCCACATCCGTGACATTCTGCACACCTCCACCCTACACACACACACTTGGGGGTGGAAGGCCAAGCCAAAGAACTTATTTCCTGGGTGACAGTGTGTGTGGTATGGATGGCCAGCTCTTCCTAGGACCCAAGGTCATTTTGTTTTGCTCTTCCCTTCAACATGACTGCATTCTGGTTCACCAGCCTTACCATTCGATGCTGGGTGGTCAGTTCAGCTCCGAATGCTAGATATGGAACCCTGAATCAGTTATGTAGCCTCAGTTTCCTCTTTTGTATAAAGAGGATAGAGTAGTACTCGGCTCTTGGGTTTCTGTGAGAATGAAGTGTATGCGCAGCATTTAGAACAGAGCCTGCTCCTTGGCATTGATAAGGATGAGTTCTCATTATGTTTCATGCATACATTTGGGCACAAGGCATTCTCTCATTGAGGGAGATTCGGGGTCAGGGAAGTGTAGGGGGCATCCTAGGGCTGCCTGTACTCCTTATCGCAGACCCACGGGAAGCACAGATTGTGCAGGGATGCCTACCACGCACAGAAGGGCACTGCCCATGCTGCACGCCCAAGCAGAGTTCCATAGCTTCATGCACGGCAGAAGCCAGTTGAGACATGGGGTGTTATGTGGTGTCTGCAGCCACATCTCACTCCCTGGAGCATCACACACAGCAAGGACAGTGATTACCCTTGAGCAGGGGGACGCTGACAGGGATTCCAGGTATCCTGTTATCCTTGGATTCTGAGGGTCTCTGGCTTCCTGGGAAAGCAAAGAGGGAATGTGATTCCCTTCAGGGTGCTCCATTTCTTACTCAAGTGACATGAAAGCTGTGACACCACCATGTGGTCACCACCACATGTCACCACCAAAACAAGATTCAAGGGGCAGTTAAGTCTGACACGTATGGAGACCCCACGTGCTAGGCACTGGGGGGTCCAGCCCTAGGCTGGGTACCCATGGTGCATTCCCGTTCTGAATGATCCCATCCACGTGTCCTGTATCCCGGCCCCGGTGGCAGCACCAACGGAAAAGGGGAAAAACAGAAACTACTCAGGACAGAAAAGCAGAAAGCACTGCCCCAGGCTTACGAGAGACCCCAAGGCACAGAGTAAGGTATTTGCCATCAAGGTTCCCAGCTCTCCGCCATTGATTATGTGGTGAGTATAGTTCATTAGAGTGGAAAAAAGCACTGGGTGACTGGGTGACAGGCACTGAGGGGGGCACCTGACAGGATGAGCGCTGGGTGTTACGCTATATGTCTGCAAATTGAACTCCAATAAAAAAAAATACAAAAAAAAAAAAAAAAAAAAAGGAAAGGAAGCAAAAACCCACCAAGACCATCTTCTGTTGAATTCAGCCAATGCACATATTTCCAAGGGCATCTCAATAACTTTTAACAACACACTGATTCCTTCAAATCAAGGTTGACAAACAGGACTTCCTATAGGGCTAGATTCTTTAAATTATTTGTCTACCATTTTCTTACCTATCCACTCTCCACTCTATCTTGTGCATCAGGAAAGGTAATGATAAACCATCCCATGACCTTCTTCTTCTTCTTCTTCTTTTTTTTTTTTTTTGTTCACTTGGAAGAGCAACTATATAGGTGGCGGGTATAACCATTTTTCTAATTTAAATGCAGGCAGCTTTATTTTTTGAGCAGATCCTGAAATGAGTCCCTTCCATGTTGAGGAGTTCATATTTCATCCCAAGTATGTAAGAGCTGCTGTTAAGCTGCTAACCAATAGATATTAGGCAAAAGTAAATGGCATCTAATAAATGAATAAATAGCTCTGCCCTCAGAAATAAAATGCCGGCAAGGGACACATTGCATGGCAATCACGATGCTGTCTTCAGATTCACAGTTAAATCACCAATAATGCATTCCTTCTTCCAACTCATTCTAAAATGTTTCATTTGGCAGTTGCCTTGAGCAAGGCCCTGCCTGGTTAGGTGGTAGATACCTTCAAAAAATGACACCCACAAATGCCCTCCTGGTCTGCTCCCCACCTCCTTTTGCTTTCCCCTTCTGGGAACCCAACTGTCATATACTGTAGGCAAGTCCAGGCTACTGCACTGAGGGGAGAGGCCTCATAGTGTGGCCCTGCAGGATAAGATGCCATGTGGAGAGACAAGCCTTCCAGAAGAGAACCAAGACAACCCAGGCAAGCTCTCAGCTCACAGAGGAACCAAATGCTGTTCCTCAGGCTGTTTCTTACAGTAGTCACTCCCCAGGTGTACAGCATCCACATCACCTGGCACTTATGAGAAATGCACATTCTCAGAGCCCACCCAATCCTACTGGGTCACAACCCCCCAGCATGGGATAATAAGCAGTTGGTGTTGGAACATGTCCTCCAGTTGATTCTGATGTTGGCTCAAGCTTGAGAACCACAGTCAGGGGAACCACATTCCAGCCTCTTTAAGAGCATTTTCCTCTCTCCTGAACCTACTTGCTGTTTCTATAATCTTGAAGACTGCCAATTACAGTATAACAGAACCCTCTACTAAATATCTAATATCCAGAATAACAAAGAAAGATGACTGCTTAGACAATGCACATCATCTCCCTTTAGCATAGTGCTAAATAACCTGGGGATCCATGCAGACTCATTACCTGCATGTGCACAGAGAAGTCATCAAGAAGAGGATATATGTGGACATGAATGCCACAGAACTCTCCAGAATGGAGCAGGAGGGACGGGATCCTGCTATTAATTTCTAATCATAAAAGGAGACTTTCTTGCTACAAAAAGCAAATCTACTTCTACTCAATAATACTTTATAAGTAGATGAAACTCCTTGATGTAATGTTGAAATTTCCAAGATCCTGGTTCCAATTAATCCAAAAAAGCACCTGGCCAAAAATCAATATTGTACCTTTGGCAAGATATGTCAAAATTTGTATTTTATCTGAAGAACTATGGCTTTGAAGCCCTCATCCTATGCCTCTCCTGCAAGTATGGACTGGATATTTAAATACCAATATTACTAGGCAATGCTATTCATCAGATGTCACCATGTGGGAGGGATTCATAGAATTTAGTATATGAGATTCATCTGATAATTTATTTGGTCTTAATGGAGCTGCTTATGAAAAGGCCCTTTCACTTTCTTCTTTTATGTAAGATGGTCCTAAATCATTCAAAATATCCTTCAACACACATGAAATATCACGGCATCCACAAACATTCTACATGACTATAAATGTCTATGTCCCTACCCATGTTTACTAGTGCTGTGGCCTCCCACCCGACTGGCCTCAGTCACTCAGCCATACCTTAGGATTATGCATTAGGTACTGGCCACGTGCCCAGTACCATTGCTGTATGCTCCAGGGTGTAGACACATATCCAGCATGCTCCCTCCCCGCCCCCTTCCCATGACATATGTCTATCTAAGAAGTAAGTCTGGCCTCTACCCGTCCCTGGAAAGTATCACCTGAAGTCCTAAGCTAAAATCACTTTGTCCAGCAGTGAACTCCATCTCCTTCAAGGGTTGGGTTCTAAAGGCAGTGCTTATTGTGGGAGCCACAATCACCAAATATATATAACTGGACATCCCTGAAGCAGGTTCCATGTCGGAGTCCCACATTCCCATAGGAAGCCCAGCATGACTAACTTTTCCTCCAGCTTCAGAAGTGATGGCAGTTTCCAAGGTTGAACACCAGGGAAAGGATTTGGCATCCATTTAAGGACCATGTTGTACAAAATGGATGTTTCTTTAAAAAGCAGACATACATGTGATGAGGTGAGTTGTCAGTGTTAGTAGAGAAATGTGGGGACCAAGAATGACTAAAGGAACATGGAATGACACTGCATGCTCCCTCAAGGGTACATACTCTCTAGATACAGCAGAAGACACAGCCTTCATTTGTCTTTTTCTTCTTTTTTTCTTTTTCTTGCCAAGTGTATATGGTTAGTCTAGTTCCAAGAAATCAAACATGCAAAGTAGAAAAAGTAGGGCAGACTTGGACAGAGTAATACTACTGGCTCATGGGACAGGAGAGCGCCTTTGAGATACTCCTGGGAGGGCACTCTCTCTGACTGACCTTTTTCCTGTGAAAATTCCACCATTCCAGTGAGATAGGGATTACCAACTGTTAATCTGTTGATTGATGCCCACCAGAGGAAATGATTAAAAACATGGATTACTAGCCCACAGCCTTAGACATTTTGATTCTGTAGGTATGGAGTAAAGAACAAGTATTCGTAATTTAAAAATCTCCCCAGAGAATTCAAACTGCCTAACAGTTTGAAGAACCTCTGGGTTTAAATACTCAGAGGTGCCAAAATGTTAATATTTATCACTGATACCCTAACATATGGGTTCATCAGATAAATAAATGTCACCTGGAAAGCAAAGAAGGAATTTGAACAAAGAATAAGCTTTGACAAGGGTGGGGAACAGCCCTGGGGGATGGAGAGAAGCTTCTGGGTGGTAATGAGGGTGTAGAAGGAGGAGCCATAGAAACACGGAAACATCCAGGAGATGACTGTACAGCCACATGGCTGACTTTACCATCTATAAATGCTGGACTCACCAAGCAGCTCTGGCTCCATGGAAAACAAAAGTGTTGCCCCATATGAACGAAGCACAGTTCTCAAAGAATCTTTTCACTGAACATGTTGACCATGTCTTCATGAATTTCCTCTTTCCTCCAAAAAAGTTTCATTTTGAAAACAAGGAGAACCATAGTATTCGGTTTGGTCAACCAGAAGATACAAGACTGAGAAACCATAGGTCATTATGAGATTAAGTCTACATGAGACACCCATCCCTGGACAACCTGGGGGTTACAGCACAACAGATCATCCACCAACTGCATCGCATGGCCGGCATTAGCCACTTACCTTTCGGTCTGGCCAATTGTACTTCGCAAAGATAGTATCATAAGTGTCCACTGCCCCATCGGTGATGAGCATGATGGCCTGGCTGCAGATGCTTCCTTGTCCTGTGTGGTTGAACTGTGGGAAGAAACAAGGTCAGACTAAAAGACACACCAGAGAGCTCTGTGCATCCATGAGGCTTCAGAGGCATGAGAGCTTGGGAAGCTTCTCAAGACAAGAGCTCGTTCTGCAAAACAGAACCTACACAATAAGCTTTTCCCCCCATGCATTCTCTGTATTTGCTTTGACAAACTGGAACTAAATACTGACCACAGAGGGGACTTCTGGAAAACACACACAAGGTGGGAAGTGAGATTCTAGGACAAATAACCTCTCTTAACCTTCAAGCACAGATAGTGCCTCAGGATATTAGCCCCAAAGGCATTGGCACAATCACCCTTTAGCAACACATGATATGAGCAGTAGAATGAGTAGCAGGCAAGATCTTTCAAAACCTAAATGAGTCTGGTTTGATGCACTAAATAGTAAAATCAAGGAGATTTTGGACACATGGAGAATAAAGTCAGGAACATGCCAATTCAGACTAGAAGCCCAAGCACTCTTTTTGTAGCACTTGTTTTAAATATATATTTGTTCGCATGTAACATTATATATTAGTTTGTATATGTTACTATTGTAAAATAGACTGAAATTCCAAGATTGTGCCCACTGGTGTGGGAGACTCTAAATTCCTTCAACTCTCAGTATTACCTGGCATTGTAAAAAGCTCCCAGCCTTGGGGCACCTGGGTGGCTCAGTGGTTGAGCATCTGCCTTCAGCTCAGGTCATGAGTGACCCTCATGAGTGAGGGTCCGGGGATCAAGCCCCACACCAGGCTCCCCACGGGAAGCCTGCTTCTCCCTCTCCCTCTGCCTATGTCTCTGCCTCTGTCTGTGTATCTCTCATGAATAAATAAATAAAATCTTTAAAAAAACCACACACACACACAAAAAAAACCCACAGAAAACAAAAACAAACCTCCCAGCCTTTGTGAGTAGTAGACAGGGTAGACTGGTTACCAGAACTTGATGTCCTTCTCTGGAATCAGGGTATAGAATTCCCTTAATGAATGCTATTAATGCAATTCAAAGCAACGGCATGTCCTTTAAAAAACCCTACAGTTAGGGTGCCCTGAGTGGCTCAGTTGGTGAAGTATCTGCCTTCAGTTCAGGGTCCTGGGATAGAGCCCTGCATCAGGCTCCCTACTCAGCAAGGAATCTGCTTCTTCCTCTCTTTAAGCCTTCTCTCATTCTCTCTCCCTTTCAAATAAATAAATAAAATATTTAAAAAATATAAATAAATACATACATACATAAATAAATACTCTACAATTAATAGGACAGTGCTGAGGCATGAAAACATACAAAAAGTCTTTAACTTTCAGTAGTGAAAATTCCCACCATTATAACTGGTGAAATTTGCTCATTAATTTTTTATTATTTACTAAGTGCCCACACAGAGCTGAGGATGAGACATGCAAAAATCCCTTCCCTCTGTAGTTTATAATTCTATGTGTGTGTGGTGGGGGGGACATAAAAACAAAGTAAATAAGTATTCTAGGGAACCAAAAAATAAAAAAGAAAGCAGACCAGGGGAATAGGAAATGAGGAGGGGGCGACTTTAGAAAAAATAGCTAGAGAAGACCTCACTGAGAAGGTGGCATATGAATGACACCTGCAGGGGGTGAGAATCTAGGGGAGGGTCATCCCAGAGCAGACCAAAAGCACATGCAAAGGCACAGGGTGGGCAAGTTCCATCTGCAGACCAGGGCACTGGGGAGGGATGGAAACTGTTCTTGGATTCACTGCCTGTTCCTGCTGGAGTAAAGTGCTAATAAAGCATTCAAGGTGAAATGCAATGCCTAGTCTTTGTGTACTTAGGATTCTGATGTAGAGATTGAAGTTGCAACTGGAGAGAGAAGACTATAACTAACTAGATGAATGAATGAATAGATGGAAGGGAGGGAGAGAGGAAGGAAGGCAGGCCAGAAGGAATTGCTTGGGGCCATATGGGGCAGAGCAAAGCCACCTAAAGACATGCATGGACTGCCATACTATGGTGAAAAACATTTAATCCCATCCTAGCACCACAAGCTGTGATAAATTCTCATCTCAGAGTGTCCTTTTCCTCGTTTATAAAATGAGTAACATGCTTACATGGTTGTTACAATGCAGGTTAAATGTTCATTATATGCTGGGCAGCAAGTATTAACTTACTTAAGACTAGCTTCTGAGGTAAGTACTATCGTTATCGGCATTTTACAGGTGGGGAATTTGAGGCAGGGAGAGATTAGTTAACTTGGCCAAGGTCGCAGAGCTCCCATCTATAATGGCCAGGATTTAAACCCAGGCAGTCCAGCTCTAGAATCTATCCCCAGCACACTCTATGGCCTCCCAATAATGAGATGAAGGTCCTTGAGCAGATGGAGATGCATGGTAGAGTTCCATCAACACTTCCTTCACCTGCTTCTTCCTCCCTCCATCCTTTCCAGAGTTCTAGGGTCACATGGTAGTCACCGCATCTTCCACCAAGAATGAGTGAGTGCTCCTCAAATTGTGTGCCTTAGGCACTTGCCCCACTGTAGCCCTGGCCCTGGCAGCCATTCCTGCAACTCCAACTGGACCAGAACCCTTGAGTTAATGAGTGGACATGGCCCATGCTGTAATATCATAGAAATTCTCAGATATGTATAAATACTTGAGAACTAAAACCATCCCACGCAGCTATGGTTCTACTGTCTTCATCAACTACTATTCCAGAAAACTCTTGCTCAGGAAGATAAAATTGCAAATAACTTTATTGCTTATTCCAGGAACATCCTGAAAGGCCCATTAACTCTTCAATAGAAACCATCACAGGACAATTTGTACCCTAAGACTCTTGAAAGCCCTGACCTCAAAATCTTCCCTCTGTTGCACCCACCAATAGTAAACTAGAATGTTAGGATTCTCACCCAGTCTTAAGCCTCTTCCTTCTCGTCCATTCTGAAAGACTACCTTCAATCAGTCTTCATAGTGTCAAAAAAATGACTTTGTCCCTTCCACTCTGAGATACTGCTAAGATTCTATCATCATAGTGCATTTTCTTCCTTACTGCAGTAAGAAGAAACATTGCTGGAGTCCTGTCCTATCAACAGGTTGTTCTGGAAATATTTTGGGGAGCTGCATTCAACACAGTCTTCAGATCATTGAATAAACCCAGCAGTGGGCCCCCTGAATAAAGGTGATCTCTCTGCTTCAGTTCACAGAGTCTGAAGAAAGGGGAAAAAAATCAAGACACCTTAGGACTGTTGTTCATGTGACTCACTGGAAAGCATCCTGGCAAAATTCTCCGAAACAAAAGGCAAGAAAGAGAGGGAAATGAAGATATCTAAATAACACAGACTGGAAGAAGGGGCTGCCCTGAGCTGTTTATTTAAAAACATCACTTTCCTCTCTGGCTGAGTCCCTGGTATTCTCTGCTGCAATCTGCAGTCGGAGAATTTTGAAGAATGCAATTAAATTCAAATGCTTTGATGAGTAATATCTCTTCTCTTCATATTTGTCTAGAACTTTTTTTTTTTTTTTGAATAGCGGGAGTGATGAAAGTGTTTTCCATAATAATAACAATGACAAGGGCCTGATGATGAACTACAATTAGCTCAGTGATTCATCAGTTAGCAGCGAAAATTTCAATGCATCCTGACATTTAGAGCATTTGGTTGTGATTAACAGTCTTTGAAATGTCACCGAATTTTATTTAATTGGCTAAGAAAAATTTTTAAAAGGTAATCACTGCAAAGATCATATTCATCGCCAAAAAAGATAATTGCGGTTGTCACATGACAAGGTAGATGCTAACTACTGTAGCAAACCAGCTCTGTGTTCTTACAGAAACTAATGAATACAGCAGAGATCAATAGCTGGAAGGGTCTTAGAAGTTTATTTGAATGCTCCTTTCAAAGCCGTTTGTACAACAACTGCAAGTCTTTAAGTCATCTGAGCAAATCCTGACACTGAAATGCAGGTAATTGCAAAACAGAATTTACTTCATTTAGTTATAGCAACCTCTGAACCATTCTGAGCCCCAGCCACAATCACAATTTCAATTGTGTCTGTGAGAATGTGTGTGTGTGTTGTATGTGAGACAGAGACAGAGAGAGACACACACACAGAGGGACAATGTGTGTTTGTGTGATTGAGAAATAACTATTCATACTGGCTTGCAAGGGCAGGAGTAATACACAGAAGAGAATTATATCACTTAAAGGTCATATTGATGAAGTGGAAAATAGCGAAAGCTTCATTTTCATGGGAGATTAACCATCTCTGTGTTTTTCAAAATGTTTGGCTATTTAAAAGCCCAGTGGCAGAGACAGGATGGAAATGTTTCTCTCTCTGAGATAAATGTGCGTTCGAAATATGGTGCCAACCATCAACCAATCTCAATTAGGGATATCTTGTAATATTTTGTTCCTTCCATTTCTACTGTTTGGAATTTACACTGGACCCATTGGGTTTTCTGACTGGCCAGACCCCAGAGGGCTTCACAGGTAAAGGCAAAGAAGAGGTGCTTGGAAGGTTTTCCTGGTTCGAAGTTATTTCTGTTATCAGGATTTAAGAAAAGAAAACCACCATGTGTTGGTGATTTCTCTGGATCTGAGAGGTGCTAGGAGGTTAATACACCCTCTTGCAGCATACAAACATATTATCCCTAAAGGTGTGCTTGGTGAGCTGTGACTTCTACAAGATTCTAACCCTGAGGTTCTGATATGATATAAAGAGTTCCCAAGTCAGTAAGTTTGAGTACTGGCATAAATACATTTTGAATAGGTCTGTTCCCTGCAGGATTTCGAAGGCCTTGAATATGCTCAGGTGCATGGTGGGTCTCCGGGAGAGGAGGATGGCATCTCACCACCTCGACGACATCTAGGCCGGAGTACCTTGGCAGACCAGTGTCAACTGGCACACAATGGGGAAACACTGCTTGGAAGTGTCTCTGGGAACAAATCTGCTAAGTGACAGGATGGGGAGAGAGAAGGTACTAGGGCAAGGAAAAGGAGAGAGGGAAAGATGAAGGGAAGCTGACATTCCTGAGGACTGGGGCAGGAAGTTAAGACCAAAACACCAAGAGCTCCAGCTGCTTCTAGAAGCCACAGGCACCCTGACCAGAGTTGAGGCTGTCTAGTGTCTCCATGGTCACAGAGATGGCCCTTCCCACCCACCCCAGCCCTGCTGAAAGGGAGTCAGGTACAGCTGGAATCCTCCACCCTGGTCTACCAAAGCCAGCTTCATGGGCATGAGATGCACACAGCTGCACAAGGCCCCACACTTGGCTTAACACTCTGCTTGCTGCCTTTCTCTTAAGATTCTTAATGAGTTCTGAACAAGGGACCTGCATTTTCATTCTGCACTGGGCCTCACAAATGATGTGGCTAGTGCTGGGTCTACTCCTCTCCCCATTTTACAGATGAGGAAAATAAAGGTCAGGCTAAGTAAAGTTTTCTCAAGGTCGCACAGCAAGCTCTGACCAAGTCAGGCTTCTCAGCCCAAACTGCCTGACTCCAGAGGCCACAGACTTCATATGACAAGCATCTACCAACTCTTGCTCCTTCACCACCTCTGCCAAAGAGCCAGGAAACAGAAATTCACTGCAGGGCACGTTTCCAAACAAGGGACTCATCAGCTCAGAGTAGCCTCCCCCTGCTCTAGACACAAGGCTTTTGAGATAAAAAGAGAACTAATTTTATAACTGTGAGAAGTCTTTCAATATGACCCTCTCGAAAGAGCCCACTGAAGATGCAGAGCTTGGCATCTCCAAGCCCCGAGAAGGGGCCTATCCAGGGTTCAAATTAGAATTTAGAGGTACAGTTTGGCCCTTCGTTCTGGTCATCTATGTTCATAAATTATTCGTAAGCTGATAACAGGGATGTGCTGTCCCAAACACCGAGCTTTACCTAAATGTGAATGGTCTGTAGCCAGCAGCCCCGTGCAGCAAAGCAGGAGGGAATAGCTGTGGGTTTAACTCGAGTTAATGCGAGGTGCTGATGTGGCACCTTACCTCCTTATTTTCCTTCCCTTGCAGTCTCGACACTGGCTCAGGACCAATACCTCACAGGCCTTCTGTGTGCCAATAGGTATTATTGGTAAAAGGCAGTCTAGAGGTGGGGCCCAGCCTTGGCTTGAGAGGCCAGTGTAGCCAAGTGAGAAGAGCTCCAGATTTGGAGTTGGGCACAGCTGATTCCCAGGATGCTCCACGTGCTGGTGGGCGGGTGCTCACCTGCAGGCTGACACCTGAGCCCCACAGAGCCTTCAGAACACTGAGCTGCCAGCTGGGCTCTCAGCTCCTACGACACCTCGATGGAACTGTCGCCCCCTTTAGTGTCTGTTTCCACTCAATCCCATTCCATGCCTCTCCCCTCATTTGCCGGGCGCTCCAGGAGTTTTGAGCAGGTTCATCTGAAGGAGAGTACTAGAGGATGGAAGGGAGAGGCCAAAGCTTTTCGAAGCCACGTCTCCCTTTCTCCTGATCTGGGGGCAAGGGTGCTTTCTGGCAATAGCTGCATCTCTTCCAAGGTACCAGCTTCCACAGGGCTCTCACTGGGCAGCCCCTCCACACTTCGATTCCTATCTGGATGGCCACTGGGAGGGTCACTCATTGTGTGTCCCTCCCTCCTGTTGTCCATCCTACCTTAGATAGGAGCTGCCTCCTGCTGGTGCTAATCACAGAATTGTTTCATTTTCTGCTTGGTTTCTGAGCTTCTCCAGCCCTTATGCAGCCAAACCCCTGCTGTTTGACACATCTAGAGTGATTTCTTTCTTTCTTTCTTTCTTTCTTTCTTTCTTTCTTTCTTTCTTTCTTTCTTTCTTTCTTTCTCTCTCTCTCTCTCTCTTTCTCTCTCTCTCTCTCTCTCTTCTTTCTTCCTTCTTCTTCCTTCTTCCTTCTTTCTTTCTTTCTTTCTTTCTTTCTTTCTTTCTTTCTTTCTTTTCTTTCTTTCTTTCTTTCGTTTCTTAACATTTTACCCTACCTCCCCGGTCCAAGCCACAGTACATGTCACCCAGATAATTTCATGGACTCCCTGCTATTCATGGTCTTTGTTTTTCAGTACAACAGCCAGAGAAATCCTGCTAAAACTCAAGTTGGTCATGTCATTCTCTGCTCAGAATCCAGTGACTTTCCATCCCACACAGAGCAAGAGGCAAAATCCCCACATGAGTCATGTGGTTGGGCCCCTGCTACCTCCATGATCTCATCCCCTAGCTCACTCTCTCTCTCTCTCACTTTGCTCCTCACACTGGTCTCTTTGCTGTATGGTAAATATGCCAAACATCTCTGCCTCAGGGCCTTTGTACTTGTTCCTCTTGCTGGAAACTCCTTCCCCAAAATGAAATCACTGTTCCCGTATTTCCTTAAGGTCTCTACTCCAACCAAGGGCATCAGTCAGAGAGATCTCTCTTGACCACACTGTAAAAAGCAGCAAGTCCTTATTACACTAGAACAATGGGGCTGTTGTTCTCCATAAGAACATGCCCTTCATCTGTCTTTTTCCATTAGACCTGGGGTCAGCAAACTTCTGTAAAGGGCCACATGGTAAATAGTTTAGGTTTTACAGACCATATGGTCTCTATCGGAACTAATCAACTTGGCCATTGTAATGCAAAAGCAGCCATAGAGGATACATAATCAGGTGGGCATGAATGCATTCCAATAAAACAATATTTACAAAAACAAGATGCAGGCTGGATTTGGCTCATGGGCCATAATTCCTCAACCTTCTCACTGGAACACGAGGTCCGTTAAAGCAAATACTTTTGTCTAGTCTGTTCTCTGGTGCTTCCCAGTGCCTGACATTCCAAAGCATGCGACATATACTAGTTACATAATGATACAGAACCTGCATTAATAAAGATAGTCACTATTTTCCTACTGCTCTTTCTTGGTGTAGCAAGAACACAAAAGTCACATGCAAGCTCTTTTAGCTTAACACAATTGTATTCAAGGAGCAGAATCACCAGCCCAGGACCCTCCAAAGGTTTTCATGGAAGGTTAACGGGTGCTACTTGAAAAACAGATTCTTGTTCCAAAAAGTGCAAGAAACAGTTGGTTAAGCAGCATGTACTACTTACTGTAGGACTTACTGGAATCTTGATTATGCTACTGTGTATTGTGAATCCGCAAAGGGCTGGAAGAGGGGAAGGATGGATATGGCACTCCCTAAACCTACCGCACAGAGAAAGCTCTTCTGCTGAACGTTGCCACAGGCAGGAATTCAGTGTTAAACACAATGAGACATGAGTGTACTTTATGAGGGAACTGAAAGTTTCTGAGATGAGATCTGCATTGGAAGGCAGTCAAGTGTTGGTGGCCCCAGAGCCAACAAGCATGGCAAGCAAGAACCCCACTCAGAGGACTCAATTAACTCTGCCCAGCAGGGGGTTGGTTTGGCCTCACTGGCTGGACCTGGTTTCTGAGCTGAGATGATTCAAGTGGCGAGCCTCACCCTCCCATCTGGAGCCTATAGATACCACTCAGTGACAGCCAAGGCTAACCATAATGCTGGTCCACAATTTTTTAAAAATTAAATTAAAAGATAAAATAAAATTCCATCTCTTCTCCTGGATATAAGTAAGTCAAGTTAATGAGGAGCTTACATCACTGAGAATGTTGAAGGCCTCGTTCAGAGCTATATCCAGCATTCCAATTCCTTTGGCAAAAAGTTTGTCCAGATGCTCCCTGAAGTGCTGGAACAATAAAGTAGAGAATTCATTAGCGTCCAAACTGTTACATGAAATGCCAACTTCAAATGAACAGGTGCACACTAAGGCCAACGAGTCTCAGACTGGAATGGTCATAATGCAATTTTATCCTTCAGAATTCAAAACATAAGAACTTAGTCAATATAAAATTTACCTTCTATATGCATTTTTCAGCTTTGACTGCATCCTAGGGGAAAAATTCATTGAATTCTGGCAGAAAGCACTTAATCTCTCTGAAGTTCTTACTTTCCTTTCCAGTGTCATCTCCCATGACCCACTCCATCTCCTTCTATCCTCAATTATCCTACTGCTGATCACTTTTAGGACTCTGTACATGCTCTCCTTCATCTGGAACCCACTCTCCATCCATTCCTTGCTTTCCCACCACACTTTTTCCCACCTACCTTTGGGACCTCAGTTTGGACATCACCCCTTTCCAGATTCCCATCTCTGAGACTTTTCAGAATGCTTCCTTAGGACCCCATGCTGCATCCCATGCTCAGACCCGCCTTAGAACTCTGGATATGCAACTGCCTGGGTAGATCCTGTCCCTACTCAAGACTGTGACATTCCTGAGACCAGGCATGTTCGATGGCCTACTCTGTCTCTCATGACAACCACACATCTTATATACAAAAGGTGCCCAGACCATCTCCAAAGAGCAAGGATAAAGACTGGATTACAAGGTAAGAATGATTACGGCAAGGGGGACCCGGGCTAGAAATCAGAAGAGCTTCAAGGAATACGCAAGAATAGAAACAAATCCCTTCAGAAAAATCCCCAAGGCCCATCTGGCTATGTGGGTTCCACAGAAGCCCAGTACCAGCTGGAAATTAAAGGCAGCAAAGAGGTAAGGGTGGAGCCCATTATGTTTCTGCTTCTCAACAAAGAGGCAAGAGTGGGTCCAAGCATGTGCCCAGGGACACATGATCCTGTGGAATATCCACTGCCCCAAAGCTCGTGTCCACAGTGGCACAGCTGCTTGGCATTATTTTCCAAAGGACCTATTCCAAAACCACTTCTTTTCTACTGAAATGAATTACTCTTTCCTCAAAGGCATCCACACCCTTGTCTGCTGGAGAAACTGGACGTAGGAGTCACCAGGAGGCAGATGGGCAGGAAGGGTGTGCTCATGGAAAATGTTCACTGGTGATTTCCTGGCTGAGGAACGTCTTTCTCTTCTATGTCCTGGGACCCATCAACACCCCAAGCATTCCAACAGCACTGTGACACCTACTCATGGTGTGTCTGCCTTAGAACCCCAAAAGTGACTGCAGAATAAGAATAGATCATAGAGATTGACCCAAGGATGTGGCCAATGGCTTTCAGATGCTATTCTCTCCGAGCTCCCTCAGGAAGCAGCATGGGCCACTGATCATGGGATGGGCTGCAGGTCTGGTGGCAAACTGGACTGGAAAGTTCTGGTGGGAGAACTAGAGATTCAGGTTTAATGACAACAGACCTAACGTGAATCAAGGCTGGATTTGAAGTTGGCTGCTTGTCTTAGGAATATTCATATAACCCACAAGACCCCTTCCTGAGGCCGTCCTTCCCTCATGGCAATTGTGCCCTCATGCTCACCAAAGCAGCTATGGTTATGGAAACCTGGCTTCACGTTAGGTCCTTAGTCAGTGTCATGCAATTGCATCCTTACGACAACCCTGTAAGGTTCCATCCACCCACTTTGCAGATGGGAAGAGTGAGGCTCAGCATGGCACCCAAACTCACACACCTCCTAGTTGTCTGGCCCAGGTCTCACCCCAGGTCTGTTTCACCCATTCTAATGCCTCCTTCATTCTGCTATATACCTGCTACTTTGTTTTGTTTTGTTTTATTAGTACTCTGTATGCGAGGCACCAACCACAAACTCTTTTTCTCTACACCTGGATTATGGCTGGGCCTACAGGTGACTAACAGAGTTTACAGGCTTGAGTGATGGGAGAGAGAAATGCTGAGGCCGAGGGACCCAGGCAAACCACACAGCCAGGAACCAAGCCTTGTGCTTCTCTATTCTTGCTGCTGGGTGTCCAAGCCCCAGCAGGATGCTGAGCACTTGGCATGCCCTTCATAAGCACTCAGTCAACAAATTAGACAGTTAACTAAATCTGAGGAAGCCCAGGTGTCCTGGCTGTGGGTGGGCAGGAGGGGATCAAAACACATAAGTCTACCTTCTCCAAGAATGTCTGCCCTTGAGACCTGACTCGTGGGCAAATAATGACCACCATAAAGGACTTAGGCTCAGCAGGAGTCACCTGAGGGTGGTACCCACATACCCTACAGGACATGGAGCAGCGTGCCATGCCCATCACGCAGCTTAGAGAGGCTGGACTTCAACCAGCCCCAGGTTCACACTGCTGTGGCTAGACCCTGCCTCGACAAGTTCATTCTATCCATCTGATGTCATTTCTGTCAACTGCATTTAATTGTGCTCAGCCACACAAGTTTACACAGTATTGTTTTTTTTTTAATAACATAGCAACCCCATTTAATTTTTCTTTTAATCCATGTGTGGATGCATTTTCTTTTAATCCATGTGTCATGTGCCAAAAGACTGCTTCAGGCAATGGTTGCTTTTATTGTCGGACACTTGGAGTAAAATGCAATAACATGTCATGGAATTCCCCTCAATTCAATTTTATAACAAGATCAGCTCTGATTTTATTTCTTCCTGGTACAAATCTGGCCCCTATATTACATGGAAAAAAATATGTCCCCAGGTTAAGGGTTTCCAAAAGACATCACAGATGGACTCTCTGTTTCTTTCCCTCACCTCTCCTTCATGTCCAGACTCTGTTTTCTCCTATGCCATAACTGGACCAAATCTGCTTTATCACTCTGGTCTTCCAGGCTGCATTTAACCCTCAGCCCACCTCTTGTCTTATATAAAACAGGGGCCTTGCCTTTCAGGGAACTATCTCCAGTGATGTGGCTCCACACCAAGAGCCGCCCTGTCCACTATGGCAGTCGTGGGCTATATGTAGTCATTTACATTAAATTTAATTAAAATTACATAAAATTAAAAGCTCAGTTGTTTTGGCCCTAGCCACATTTCAAGTGCTCAATAGCCCCATGTGGCTAATGGCTATTGCACTGGACAGTGAAGATCAGAAAACATCTCCATTGTTGCATAAAATTCTATCGGGTAGAATTCATCTGGAGACACTTGGGCTAGACTAGCCTTTCCTCCTCACCAAGCCACTTACCAAGGCTGAGTTGAAGAAAATTCAAAGGCTCATACCCATATATGTGATATGTGTGATTTTTGCCTATTGAACACCCATTCGTCTTCTTCTGATTTTCCTTCTCCCCAGCGCCTTGTAATTCGTATGTTTTGGGTGAGGCTAACATCTCTCTCCTTCCCAGATCAAGGGGTGAGCCCATTCATCAGACTTGACCAATTTGTTAATTCCATCCCAAATTCTACTAGGCACCATCAGCCATGGGCATATGACCCAAACCCTGGACCTCTACTGAAATGTGGTGAAGAAAACTCTCTCTCTACTGAGATTACCCAAAGGTAGGGAAGAAGCCTGGGGCTGCCAACAGCCATCAAGCCACTGGGCAGACAGAGCTCACCTGAATAAAGGTAATGGCCAAGGAGAACAGAGTACATAATGGAGGGAGCAAGGGAGCATGGCTTAAGCTCTTAGAAACAGGCATGCCTGGCTTTTTCAGATAAATGAGCCAATAAATTTGCTCCTTTGCCTGACCAGATCTAGCTGGATTTGGGCCACATAATTGAAAGGAAAGGACCTTGAGGACCACAACCATCACAATGACAATGGCCAGGACAATGCCTCCAAAGCCCTGTCCCTGGATTACAATGGTTCTTTCCATCCTCCATCTCCCTCCTCCCCTTTCTAATCACTGCATAGCATCCAGTGGTTTACTTATGTCGTGTGAGTGCTCATGCCAGACAGAGTAAGGCACTTCACAACACACTCCTGGTGCACATGGATTTAATGCCCACTGCTTTCACTGCTCATGTCACGAAGTAATTTGCTAAGGAAGAATCCTAACCATGTGTACTCCAAGGATACTGTCAGCAAGAGAAGGAAGGGGCCTGGTCCACTGCTCTGCAGCCTCTTCATCAATGCAGACTTCTTTTACTCCGTTGTATTTGCACTAAGATTCAAGATGCATCATATTTAATGCAATCACATTATAATTATTGTATGTAAGTAATTGCTATTTAGACTACATGGACTCTGGAAAAAAAAACTGAATTAAAATTCAGGAGACTGAATCCTAGTTCTGGTTATGCTATTTACCAGCTATGAGACCCTAGAGTCAAGTTGCTTTGGCTCTCAGGCCTCGGTTTTGCTCCCTGTGAAATGGGGATGGGAATGCTGCTGCCCAGTGGTGGGAAGAGTAAGTGTGCATCAGTGCCTCCGAGCAGCAGGATGCCAATTCCTGTCTGGCCACTC
Source organism: Vulpes lagopus (assembly GCF_018345385.1). Taxonomy (NCBI): domain Eukaryota; kingdom Metazoa; phylum Chordata; class Mammalia; order Carnivora; family Canidae; genus Vulpes; species Vulpes lagopus. The sequence goes on along the minus strand of NC_054830.1, from coordinate 22,719,594 downwards.
ACCCCCTCTCAACCCCTCAGTCAGACACTGCCTACATCTGGGCCTCCGGCTCTCTCTTAACACAGGGGGTATTAGGCTGACCTCTCACTGATAGGACAGAAAAGAAATCTGAAAGAACAGTGATGACAGAAAAATAGGAGACTATCTCAATTTCAAATTCACTATAATAAATACATGAAAAAAAATCCTACAAATCAATCGATTTTTCAAATATCTCCTCAAAGACCTTCTATGCCAACGTCCTGGTTTGCAGCTTTACACTCTGAGATGGGCCTCGGAAAATGACTTCTTGTGCCCTGTGACGGCCACGTTCTATTACATGGGGAAAGACACATGGCTGATTTCACCAACACTGAGACCCAAGTGTCTTCCAGAGCTAACTACAGAGAACAGAAAGTTCAAGACTGCCTGAGCCAGGAAGGCACACCACAACTGTGTGCCAGAAGGTGGCTAGTTTTCATTATTTTTCTAAATTAAAATAAACAATTTATTGGGAATGGTGACAGTTCCATTTTATTACTGAACTTCAGCAAAGGAGGAGGAGAGTGGCTTTTTATCTTGGCTTCACGCACTCATGCAGCATATGCTGCTGCCCAGGAAAAGGCTTCGCTTCCAAAGCAATTAGTGCAGCTTAATGCCTGGGGAGATAACCGGGAGCGCCACAGCCCCGCGCACCGAGCGCCAGCAGGCACAGCACGGCTGCTTATCTCCATGAAACAGTCACCACATCCAGGCCAGCGGAGGGTCCTGCAGAAATAACCCTCTCCCTCCACCACATTTGATTTAGTTGAATCAACACTGATAGTGCCCTCTGTGATAATAGCAATCATGTTTTTTCCCTGTCTACATATTTATTACGAATGCTTGAGTCCTCCCAATTAAAAGCAGAGGACTAATAGGAAAAGTGGACATCAGGAGACAAAAGTCATCCCTCGTCCACAGAGCTGGTGGTCCTGGCTAGAAGGATTTAGGGGGGAAGCTAACAGCCCTAAGCAACGGGCCCCATCAAGGTCACTGGCATTCAGCAGACCTGCATTGTGCACCCACTAGGTGTGGAGGAGAGTCACAACATCATCTCATCTGAAATTGTCTGAAATTTCAGAAATTGTCTCACCCGAGTCCTCCAGTGGTGGCCAACATTGGCCAAATAACAACTGTACGCGAGGCACCGTGTGCTTTTCATGCATCACCTCTCCTGGTCCTCTTAATATCCCTAAAAGGTACTATCAGGTTCCTGTTTGACATATCAATGAATGGACTCTCCAGAAGTGGTGAAATATTTGTCCAAGGTAATAGAGCAAATATGAAGAAAGGGAGTCTCAAAATACTGAGGCCCATACCTGAACTCCCATCAACATAGCTCCTCCCAACACTTGGAGCACATTTCTCCACACCCCTGACTAAGTACAGCCTGCAGGGGTGTATGGAGTCTGTAGGATCATGTGCAAAGCCACAACCCCATTCAGGGCCTGCTTCGTGGGCATGTGACCCGTGCAGTCACACTGGGCCCTGTGCTCAGAAGAGCCCTGTGCTTGGTTTAATGCTATACACTATCATTCTCTTAAAATTCCAAATAATTTTACTTTTGAACCTGTGACTTATAAGTGAAGTCCCATGGAACAAGATCATGCATATGAGCAGAGAGGGTACGGGAAGTGTGTGTGTACCCAGTGTTCCTTGCTGCCTATTCATACCTGGCATTCACAATGGCCGGGAGCACAGAATCCTGGAGAACAGCACTGGCCTTTATCGAACGTGCCTGACTTTGTTACTTAGCACTGTGCTGTAGGGTGGCTTAAGGCACATGTTTATTGACAAACTAAAATTAAGAAGCTAAAAGTGAGGGTACCCTGTACTGGCTCTCCTACTGGCAGCTCTATCAGTAATAGATATGATACCACTTGCCTTCTCAAATAGGGACATCACTCATGTCAGTAAAGTCAGCCTGAACAGACAAGCAGCATCTGTCTCCTTCTAATGTCAGACCCCTCACTGAAATGTCTGTGCTCCTACTGCCACTGAGCTGCAAACACAAAGTACGGGAGCCCGTTGGCCAGGGATCTAGAAGGCATCCATACCTGTCTTCTGACCTGACTAGGATAGATAGGAGGCCACAACATGAGTTAGCAGAAATATGGACTCTTCGTCCTAATATCATTCCTCCTGACAGCACCCCTTCAACCTCAACCCTGGGGTGACCCTCCCAGGCTCCAGTTTAGTCTGAGAAATCCCCTGGCTGAACTTCACTGCATATTTTGGGTACACACACACACACACACACACACACACACCAGGAACCTAGGACAGCACTCCGTCAATACAGTTCACAGGAAGGCACACACCTCATGGCATTGTTACTTCTAAGCTCATGCTTCAGTGAATCAGATTGCCATTTGATTCCAGTGTGGAAAGTAGACAGTGACATGAAAACAGAATGGCCCAAGAGGCTAGTGGTATTAAAGAGCAGGCCCAGATGTTTGCAATCTGGGGGAGAAAGTACAGACACCAGGGAACTTTGTCTGAGTCAGTCCCAGTCTCTCCTTAACATCATTTATATCAAATTGAAGTGTCTGAAGGTAGCAGCTGTTTAATACTAATGCCAAATTGGAGACAAGATAGATCTCCTGGACGTGAACAGCAAACACTGTTTCATACCAGGTGGTCACATTAGTGATGACATCATTTTGATGGCAAAAACACTACTCATGCCAGATGAGATGAGCCCAGAACTGGTGAATCTCTACGATTGGAAAATACCTCAGGTGGGACAGGTGCCTCCAGCAAAGCCATCCATGGCGGAGCAAGTCTGTGCCCAGGACGCCTCACGCCCATATCTTATTAGTTCATTGTCCTCTCAGTCAGGCGTCTGAGGAAACCTGCTCTGTGCACCTGAGAGAGCAAAGCCATCACTCAAGCACTTTTTGGACAGAAGTACCTTGTTTGTGTCTCAACTCCATGCAATGGTGTGTGTATAAACAGTAGGCCTTGCCCTTCCCATCTTTCTGACATTTCTAAAGATCCAAGTTCATCCTCTATAAACTTTATGAAAACATTGATTTGATTCAAATTTGCTTCTTGGAGGAAGAATGCTTTCATCAGCTTCAGTGTGCAAGAAAAGAGAGAAGTCACAGTTTTAGTTCATTCCAAACACGGTGCCAAGCTCTGTGGAAGCTTGGACTCTGAAGACATGTGTATTTAGAGTCAGCATCCAGGGAGAACGGAATGCGGAGGCAGCCCTGGGGATGCAGAGGGCTCATCTTCATCAAACCATCCCCTCCTGGTCAGGGTCAGGAGGACACAGATGTAAAGTTACAGTGGAAGGTGGTGGATGCCGAGAACACACATCTGGAGTCACGGTCCGGGGGCTGGTGATGGATGTGCCCTGACCCACCTCCTGCTCCCCCACTCGGTGACAGCAACACTCATTTCTGGGACAGCCTGGCAAGGATGTGTGACCCCAGGAGATGACTAAATGAGAACTTTTCCTTAGAATCACTTGGAAGATTTGTGTAGCTTTATAAAACTTGAACTCAATTAAAATGTATTTGTTTCAATTATCTCTGTATTTTACCAAATTAATTACACATGGATATCAAATTTAATTGCCTGAATGGAAGAATCCATTCTCAGTCAAGTCTGAGAATAAACAAATACCCCGTATGGCATTGTGATTTTTTTTTTAAGGGTAGTATCAACATTTGACCAGTTTCCTACTGATGGAAATTTAGTTTTTCAGTGTCTTACTGTTTCAGATACTACTACAGTAAACATTTTTGTACACACATCACAGTACCACAATGTATATGTGTATAGTAATACCGGTATAACAATTTCACAGAAAGAAAGTTATTAGGTCGATAGTTTCTTCATTTAGACCATGCAGAGTTACAATGAGAATTTAATGAGATCATGTAGACAAAGTGCTTAATACAGTCCAGCCTACATATTAAGCAGTCCGTAAAGGTTAGGTCTGACTAGTAGGGCACAGATGGCACGGTATTTTGAGACTATTCAAGTACCCAAATAGAAATTCTAAAAACAAAAACAAAAACCCCCTACAAGTCTACCTACAGCAAAAGGAAAGTCATTGGCTCCTATTAGAGGACAACTGGGAGCAAGGATTCAATGATGCATTCCGGGCTGGGCCTCTGTGTGTCTCTCTCCTGGAACCACCTGGCTTCATCCCACCAGCAAGCTCTTGAGCACACAGCTGCCTATATCACTGGTGTCACACTTACCTGGGTCAGCCTGCCCAGTGGCCAGAGCTAATGTCAGATGGCTAATGCCATTCTGTTTTTATCTGCCAGATAAAAACAGAATGCCCTATCTACTTTGAATTTCAGATAAGCAACAAATAAACTTTGAATTTCAGAGAAGCAAATGTGGAAATATACCCAATGTTTATCTGAAATTCAAAAGTAAGTGGGTGCCCTGTTTATTTGTTTGGCTAAATATGGCACCTCTACACCAGACCAATTTCCACAATATTTTAATCAGAAAAATCCCCAGAAATACTCTGATTAGCCTAGCCTACGTCATGTGTCTGGGTCTGCGCCTATCGGGTGGCCAAAAAACAGGACCGCTAATTTTCCCAGGTCTGGATCGTGTGCCCATTTTTGAACTTGAGGTTGCAGTAGCAAGAGCTGGGGAAAGTCTCACCTAACCTTTACCAAGCAAATTTGGTACAGACAGAAGGATTTCACAGAGAGGAGGAAGGAGGGGGATTCAGGGAGAGGAGGAAGGAGGGGGATTCAGGACAGAGAAGAGCTCAGCACCATTGATGTATGAGCCGCTTGTGGGTGAGGTGCAGTCCTTCACTGGCTTAGTCCACATTCTGAATGGGCTGACACAGTCAGGGAAGCAAAGACGTGTCCAAATACACACACACACACACACACACACACACACACACACACACTTCCACAGTGAGAGCAAGTGCTTTACTCTGCAGCATATTGACAGGCAAACACATGTAGAGAGGAGATAAGAAACAAATGGTAGCTTTTCTAAGAGAAAATCTCAATATGCCTCTAAAAAGCTAGGGTAAAGGATTTCTAGAAAATAGTGGTCCTGCAAATGGTTGAGGTCTAGCAGAAAGAATGCCTGACACAGAAGAAAAGATAACACTGCTGATAGCTAGTATTTATTGGGTGCTTTCTGCACACCAGCCTTGGCTTGATCACTCATAAGGAGTGTGTCCTTCAAGTTTTACAACAAGCTCAAGAGATATAGCATTCTCACTGCCCTCATTTCATAAATGAAGAACAGATTGAGATGGTTCACATCACTTGACAAGATCTCACAACTAATAAGTGGCAGGGCTGAAATTTAAATCCAAGCATCCTTAAATTATATACTTTCACTGCCCCCCCCCAAAAAACCCACTTTTTATTACAAAAAATTTTAGTTATCAACTCTTGGTGAATCTTATTTTATCAATATCTCACCACCACTCTCTTCCATCTCCCTGATAGAAGCCAGCCTCCAAGATAGCCTCCAATGATCCTCCCCTCCTGATATTCACACTCTTGTGTAGGGCCCTCACAGGGATCCTGTTCTGTGATCCACAGTTAGGCTCTGTGACCAAGAGAAGACAGCAGTGATGATACAACATTTGCAAGGTCTGGTTGTAAATGACACTGTGGTTTCCATCGTGGTGGCTTTCCCAATCTCTACTGGATAATTCACTCTATGGAGGCCAACTAGTTTGATGGGAACAGCCTAAAAGAGTTGCCACATGGTAAGATACTGAAGCTTCCAGCCAACAGCTATAAAGGAACTGAAATCTCTTCCCAACAGCCACATAAATGAGCTTACAGTCAATCTTCCATCCTATCAAGCATTCAGATGATTGCAGCCTTCAGCCAGCCACCTGCATGCAACCTTATGAAAGACCTTGACCCAGAACCATCCAGCCAAGCCACTCCTAGGTCTGTGACCCTCAGAAAGTGTGTGAAATAATGGATGTTTCTTGTTTCAAGCTGTTACATTCTGGGGTAATTTGTCCTACAATAATAGATAATGAACACACTTTCAGCCAGATTATTATTTTGAAGCATATCCCAGACATCACATGATTTCATCTGTGAACATATCAATATAATATGTGCCTCTGAAAGAAAAAAACTTTTAAAACAAAAAGCATAATAGTCATTCTACATTATTTCAATCACAGTCACAGTATGAATCAGGATCCAAATAAAGTCCCCACATTGTGCTTTATTTGAGGGGTCTCATATCTCTCATTCTAGAGTTTTATCTTCATTATTTTTATCACATTTTTCTTTTTTAAAAAAGATTTTATTTACTTATTCATGAGAGACAGAGAGAGAGAGGCAGAGACACAGGCAGAGGGAGAAGCAGACTCCCTACAGGGAGCGTGATGTGGGACTCAATCCCAGGACCCTGGGACCATGACCTGAGCCAAAGGCAGTCACTCAACCGCTGAACCACCCAGGTACCCTTTTCTCGTAATTTTTCATTATGAAATCAAGTTGTTTGTCATGAAGAGTGTCTCAGAATCCAAGTTTTACTGATTGCCATTCTGAGGTGTCATTTAACATGTTCTTCTGTCCCCTACACATTAGTAAACTGATAGTTAGACTTAGGGCTTGATCACATTCAAGGTTGACTACTTATGGATAGATGGATATATTTATTTCATTTATGCTGCTGTTATTTACCTATACTGTCTAGTAGTCTTCTTGTGATGCTGACAGCCACAGATGTTCAATGCCTAGATTCATTAATTCATAAAGGATTGTATTTTAATTCTATTAACACTCATAATTTATTCAATATTTACAGAAATTTCTAGAGAGAGAAGCTTCCCTTCTCGCACTATTGAACCGACTGAGGAACCATTTGTAGAGGAAATTTGGGTAAATGCTTACTGCTCTTCATTCCTTCACTGGTTTTCAAAATAATGATTGGTCCAAAAGTGACCAATAAGGGGTTCCCTTCCTCTTTTTTTTTTTTTTTGAGTATCATTATGAAGTTGTGGTTTTGCTGATTCATGTTTTTTATCATCAGCATGCACTGTGAACACATGAACACATACATCATGTGTTTCTATCAGTTGGTAATTTTTTAGGGAGAAATGCTCAATTTATTCCATCTTTGGCCAGTGGGAGCCCCTTCCCTTTAGGGTTGTGACCAGGTCCTTTGACAGGAGTTAATATCTTCTGCTCTCACAATGGACAAGGTGGGCCAGGTTCATCTTCTTCACTTCCTGACCTGTCCTAACCTAGAATCGGCCATTTTTCCAAGGAACCCAATAAAACCCCCCATTCTTAATCACTCACACTCTACATAGCTTCTGTGGTTTTCTTGTGTAACACCTGGGAAATGAGAGGGAAGGAGAAACAGAAGAAAAAGTAAAAATGCACTGCCTGAAGAGTCAGAGAAGCAAAAGTCCCTGGAGAAGCTCACGAAGGGCACAAAATGTGGTGTGATTCTCACAGCAAGCCAAGGACAAGGAAATAAAGTGGGGAAGTACTTCCTAGACACAGGTCTGGAATTTACTCCAGGAAGAGGAAACATGGTGAGACAATAAAAGATGGAGCTAGAAGATGAACTTTATGAAAGGAGCAGGATTTGCATGCTTAACTAGGGTGGGCTCTGTGCTTGGCCAAACAGTAGTGAGAACTCCAATTTTACTACCTCAGTACTGGAAGGGGCCTCCAAGTGTGTCCATTTAATCTAAGACCCATCTGTACTGGGACAGTGAAGTCTGACAGTATTGACCTCACATCTTTTTTATTATAGACTCTTCTTCCTTGTCTCCATGGTATACATCTTATCTCAATATCCTTAGCTTGCTGCTGGCTCATATGCATTCAATGAATCACCAAATACTGATTAAGAATTCCATGAAATGGACATACTATATTTGATCAATTAAGCAAGAGCAGATCTTGTGTATAGACTGCATTCAATACAGATATATGTGAGAGTAACCAGAGCCATCAAGGAAAGGTTCACAGTAGTTTGACAGTACACAGAAGGAGCACTGAAAGGAGGGCCCAGAAATTAAGTAGGCAAAGACAAGTAGACTAGGCCATGAGAGTTGTAGGTAGAGAAACAGCATGTGCCAAGGTCCTGTGGCAGGAAGAAATGGACCACACATAAATGACTGTAATAAGGTCACTGAGCACAGAGAGGGAAAAGAAACATAGGCTTAGAGAGACAGGACGGATCCAGTTCCTGGTAGGACCTTGTAGGCAACATTCAGGACTGTTTTCAATAAATTATTCATTAGAGGTTATTAAGGCTCCCAAGGCTTTAAGCTTCAGAGCTAAGAGAGAATGACATAATGTGGAACAAGAAGCCTTTCCCAGGGACTCCCAGCTCAGCAGCAGGGGGACCATGAGAGTAAACCAGAGCACAGACTTCACAGAACAGGTGACAGAGGCCTAGGGCCATCAACACACTGAAAAACAAAATGGCAGTAATCCACAGGAAATGGACGCACTGATCCTCAATCACAGGACACGAGGTCAACAGAGAGCTTTATAGACAGCATGCATGCTCTCATTCCAGGAAATTTAAGATTCAGTCACTGGCAAGGGGAACAAAAGAGCAGAAGAAATCACTCCAGCAAAGAATTTTATGACATGTGAATAAAGGAATTTTGAAAAATATTTTATTTACTTATATGAGAGAGAGAGAGAGAGAGAGGCAGAGACACAGGCAGAGGGAGAAGCAGGCTCCATGCAGGGAGCCCGATGAGGGACTTAATCCCAGGACTCCAGGATCACACCCTGGGCCGAAGGCAGGCGCTAAACCACTGAGCCACCCAGGGATCCCCAAGGAATTATTTTTTTAATTCACTGTCATCGTAAGATTATATATACAACTCCTATAAATATCCGGGTTGTTTCTTGGAAGGAAAACGCCTCTTTACAAATGTGCAGTCTACCTGACAAGTAAAAATGCCAATTACTAAACATGTATATGATAAGAAGTCCCGAGTCTGAAAGTCACAGATCAACCGAATAGCAACTCTGCCAAGCCCTGCTACTTTGATCTACTTACTGGGGACAGTCTCACAATGTTCCTTATTGGTATCCCCCCGGGCAGGTCGCCCATGCTGCAGTGCAGACACACAGGGGATGCAGGGGCCCATCTTCAGCACACAGACTGCCGGGCTGGGGAAGGCCTCTCTGCTGCCGGCGTGCCAGTCCTCCCAGCTGGCTCAAAAATCAGGTTTTCTCATGGTGATCGGTGTCCTCCCACTAAGTAGCTAGCCTTGTCCTCCCCAGGTGTCCGGGCATCCTCCCGGTGCCCTGGATGTTATCTGCTTCTCTGCCTGGTGTTTAATTTAATCTCTACTCCCCTCTCATTGAAATTAAAGGGACTTTAGGAAGAAAATCATTATTCCCATCACGTAGAGAAAAAGAGCAAAATATGCTAATCACCTGGCTTCTGGATAATGCTCTTTACAAATCTAATAAAGGCAGGAGCAGAAGTAGGTCCATTATCTGGGGTTCACACCCTCTGTGGGCAGCCCCTGACTTCAGCTGCAGAGAACAGAGTCTGTCTGTTCTCTCCTCTGTCGCGCTGGGTCTCTGCGGGGCTTCTGACCCAGGTGAGCTACGATTACGAGTCAGCAGCACGGTGGTTAAAGTGTTGGCAGCCCCTGAGAGGGTCTCTGGGATCGGTCTGGAAAAGGGACTTGCAGTCCACCTAGGTCAAAGGTGTCCCAGCCAGGAGATGTTCAGCCATTTAAAAAAAAAAAAAAAAAAAAAGAGTGTCTCCTCCGACAGGGAGCAGCGCTGTATGGAGGTCACCTTATCAGCTCCGCAGGTTGTCAGGTGTGAGCCCTGCTTCGCTCCCTGAGGAGAGCTGAGGAAGGGGAAGGAGGCCAGCCAGGAGGGGGGGGGCAGGCTGGGTGATCCCAACAATGGGACCCGACAACGAGGACACCAGCGCGCTTTCTTTAAACCTGTCCTTTTCACCTGCTCCTTCAGAGAATATGCTACAGCACCAGGAGTAGCTTAATACGATGTCTGATCTTTTCGAAAAGATAAAACACAAACACCCCTCTAACATTATGTGTGCTGAAATTCATTTATTTAAAACAGAAAATGCCACACGACTCACATATGGAATTCTGCAAGAGGCACTGATTTTTTTTTTTTTTTTTTGACTCTTCTCCTTCCTTCAGCTCTCTGCCAGAATCTGAATGTCATTTTCAGGGTAGCATCATGTATTAAATACAAGCTTCCCAAAGATGGTAATTCTGGTCCAAGTCTGCAAAGATTCTCCTGGGTATTCCATCCTTTTTCTGCTACCAAGTCAGGGAAAAGAATGGATGGCCAGGTACCTCAGGCTTCATCCTTCCACATGTCTAGTTTTATGGAAACTTCTCCTCTGGACTCAAGAGCAAGCATACTACGTAACAAGATGTCCTCTTCTGGTCATCGTTTTAGATGAAAACTGACTTCACTGCTGAATGTTTGGAGTCAAAGTGGCATCCTGAGGATCTTGGGGACAAAGACAAGAGACCACCCCATTGAACCCTCTTGCACTGTTGGTGGGAATGTGATCTGGTGCAGCCACTCTGGAAAACTGTATGGAGGTTCCTCAAAGAGTTAAAAATAGATCTGCCCTATGACCCAGCAATTGCACTGCTGGGGAGTTACCCCAAAGATACAGATGCAGTGAAACCGGGACACCTGCACCCCAATGTTTATAGCAGCAATGTCCACAATAGCCAAACTGTGGAAGGAGCCCCGGTGTCCAAGGCTCATCGAAAGATGAATGGAAAAAGATATGGTCTATGTATACAATGGAATATTACTCAGCCATTAGAAACGACAAATACCCACCATTTGCTTCTACATGGATGGAACTGGAGGGTATTATGCTGAGTGAAATAAGTCAATCGGAGAAGAACAAACATTATATGGTCTCATTCATTTGAGGAATATAAACAATAGTGAAAGGGAATAAAGGGGAAAGGAGAAAAAATGAGTGGGGGAATATCAGAGAGGGAGACAGAATATGAGAGACTCCTAACTCTGGGAAATGAACAAGGGGTGGTGGAAGGGGAGGTGGGTGGGGGGTTGGGGTGACTGGGTGAAGGGCACTGAGGGGGGCACTTGATGGGATGAGCATTGGGTGTTAATGCTATATGTTGGCAAATTGAACTCCAATAAAAAATAAAAATAAATTTTTAAAAAGACCACACCATTAAGGGGGGGCAAAGAATTTAGAGAGGGTCATTTCTGAGCTGCTCAACAATGATCTTTCAAATAACTTCCTAACACAGAAATACAGTCTGAGAAATAGTCAACAATGTCACCTGACTCAAAACCACAGCTCAGTTCCATGTAACTCCCACATAAGAAATGTCAGGCACAGAGCACAATTTTAACATGCATTTCAGTCCAGTCTGGCTGTGTTCATGCTTTCCCCAGGCCCAGTCATGACTTAGAGGGAAAGCTCTCTCTCGAAGGTTATTGCTGCAAGAGGCTTGGCCAAACCACACGATCGGGCTCCCAGTTGTAACCCTCACCTATACATATTTCCCTGGGTTCTAGAAGACTGGGATCTCCCCTGCATCATGACCACATGCTTGCAAAGAGGATGACACTACTTTTTGGTGAAGGAAAAACGATGAAAGTTCGGTATTAGAGGTGTTTGAAAAGAAGATCCAAATGTGGGCCCTGGAAAACTCTGGAACATAGAAGCCAGATAGTCATATCTAGTCTTTCAAATGCAGCAGCTTTCAAGCAAGCCTGTGTTGAACTCTATCATGCAGTGCGCACTGGATTAGAATCTTGAGGTGGGCAGGGGATGGCAACTGACTTTAAAAGTATGTATGATTGTTCTATGCATTACTGAGTAAAATCTGCTGTTCTAGGGGCACCTTGGTAGCTCAGTCGGTTGAGTACCTGACTCTTGATTTCAGCTCAGGTCATGATCTCAGGGTGGTGAGATCATGTGCAGGGCTCCATGCTCAGCAGGGAGCCTGCTTGAGATTCTCTCCCCCCCTCCCCCTCTAACGCCCCACACTGCTCTGCACTTGCTCGCTCTCTCTCTTAAGTAAACAAATAAATCTTTCAAAGCTCTGGGCAGTCCTACAGCAAAGAAATTTATTTAAATGTGTTTAATCTGCCATTTCTAAGCTTTATTTGATCATAAAACCTCCTGTTCCCTGTTCCCCATCAGTACATCTATTCACATCTCATTCTGGAAGTAATTTTTCCTCAAATGTATTTTTTAAGAAACACTGGCTTGGACAATTTTTTAAAACGGGGGGAACATGGTACAGACTTGCCACAAACATAATTAGATGCTAGATTTCCAAGCCACCCTCTTCACCTGATATGCAATCAGCACTTAAGACTTTTCTAATACTTCCAGATCCTATCTGAGTTATCCTCTGTATTGGGCTGTGTGATATTGTGACTTATAGTAAGAAGTAGGTATTTGATCTTCATTCATTGCCTTTTCTGGCATAGATCTCCCAAAGCCCTTGGGATTTCCTAGGTGATAAGAGCTATAAGGTGAAAGGAGCATCCTTTTGTTATTCATTACAAGTCCCTTTCAACCACATTTGAGAGTTTATGTTAATGTGATGTCTTTATGGAAAACCCCCAAAAATGGGGCCTGGTTGTCAGGGAAACCAAACAAGATTAGAGGGTGAGAACTTCAGCTGTCCCACACTCAAGACGTCCAGTTCAATGACCAATAGCCAGTGCCCTAATCAATTGCACCTATACAATGAATCCTCCATAAAAGCACAAAAGGACAAGATTTGTAGAGCTTCTGAGTTGGTGAACATGAGGAAGTCCCAAGAGAATGGTGTTCCCAGGGAAAGAAAGGGCATGGAAGTTCCACAGCCCTTCCCACATACTTGGCCCTGTGCATCTCTTCCATTCTGAGTTGTATCCTTTATGATAACTAGTCATCTAGTAAATAAACTAATTCTCTGAGTTCTGTGAACCATTCTAGCAAATTAATTTAAACCAAGGAAGGTGTCATGGGAACCTTTGATTTATGGCCAGTGGGTCAGATGCACAGGTACAACCTGGACTTGCAAACTAGTGTATGAACAGAGTGGGGTGGGGGCAGGTGGGCAGTCTTATGGAACTGAGCCTTAACCAATGGGATCTGATGCTATCTCTAGACAGACGTGTGAGAACAGAGTTAAATCTGTGAGACACCCAGTCAGTGTCCAGTGAGAACTGGAGAGTTGCTTGGTGGTGGTAGGAAAACACAGGTGAGGAGCTGCTGTGACAAAGAACTGCAGATTGGGTGGCTTCAGTAACAAAAACATATTTTTGCACAATTGTAGGCATGGACGTTGGAAGTCCTAGATCAATGTGTGAGCAAGGCTGGATTCTCCTGGGGCCACTCTCATTGGCTTGCTGCTGGTGCCTTCTTGCTGTGTCCTCACATGGCCTTTTCTCTGTGTCTGCATCCCTGGTGTTCCTTCTCTTATAAGGACAGCCCTCGTATCAGATTATGGCCCCACTCGCATGGCTTCACTTAATTACTTTAATTACCTCTTCAAAAGCCCCATCTGAAAATATAATTACACTGGGAGTTAGGGCTTCAAACTGTGGACTTTAGGGAAACACAATTCAGTCCATTACACTCTTCCGACTGCTCAGTCAGGGAGCACAGGTTTCTGTTTTGCAGGTAAGAAAACAGACCGGAGAGGTCAAGTAAGTTGCTCATATTCACCAGCAAATATCAGAACCTAGATCACAACTCAACAGCCTCAAAGTCAAGGGCTCCTTTCCCTTCCCTACACTGCTTGGCCCCCTATGCTCAGCAAGCTGCTTCTAAGGCAAGGGAGTCTTTAATAACGCATGTCTATGATAGATTAAGCATTCTTCTTATGCATTCTTATTCATTTGTTGTGAAACAAATTTGTACAAGACACTTTAAGTCTGCAAGAGCCATGTTCATTGCAGCAAGGGCAAAACCCACATCTTTCAGCAACACCGCTGAGATCCTCAGCAGCGTGGTTTACTCATAGTGTGGTCTACACTGGTGTTTGTAGCTCAAAGCTTGATAAGGGAGGAAGAACCTAATTAAATGCACAGATTCTGGAGCCAGGCCATAAGTATTCAAAACTCTGTTCATTGAATAAGTATTCAATGAACTCTGTTCATTGTGTATGTGTGATATTGGTATAATCTCCTCATCAATAAATGGGGAAAAGAGATCATACCAGCCAGGGCTGTTTGGGAAGGTCAAGTGAGATTATAGACATTAGGTACTGAGACTAGAAATTTTTAGCTGCTATTAAGGACATTTTTAAAACCTTTTTAATTTTAAATAATTCCATACAAGCATGGAAGATGCAAAAATAGTAACAGAGAGTTTCCATTGCTTCCCCTAGCTTCCCCCAATGATAATATCTGTCCCATAGTACAATTAATGAAGCCAGGAAATGGACAAGAGGGATAATACTATTAAACTAAACCACAGACTTTATTTGGGGTTCATCAGATTTTACATGCATTATTTTTTATTGAGTGCACGAATTTATGGAACTTGATCACATGAATAAACTCTTGTAACCACCACCATAATCAGGATTCAGAGCTATTCGACCACTGCCAACAAACTCCCTGGTGTTGATCGCTTACTTCCCATCCTTCCCTCTCTCCTAACCTCTGGCAACCACTGATGGTTCTCTATCACTATAATTTTATCTTGAGAATGTCATACAAATGAAATCATACAGTATATAGCCTTTTAAGACTGTTTCTTTTCACCAACCTAATAACCTCACTATCCATCTATCCAAGTTGTCACACATACCCACAGGTCTTCCTTTTCATTCCACTGTATGGATGTACTAGCACTTGTTTATCCCTTCACTTGCTGAAGGACATTTGGGTTGTTTCCAGTTTGGGCGATTATAATGAAAATTGTTACAAACATTCATGAACAGGATTTTCTGGACATACGTTTTCATTTCTCTGAGGTACATACTCATAAGTGGGATCGCTGGGTCATATGGTAAAGGTTATGTTTAAACTTATGAAAATCTGCCAATCTGTTTTCCGGAGTGGCTGCACCATGTTATATTACCAGCAATGACCTATATGAGATCCAATTGCTTGGGATCCTCATGAACATTTGGTATTAGCAGAATTTTTTTTTTTTTTAAATCTGGGTCATTCTGATAGATATGAGATGGTATTATGGGAATTTTAACCCCTTGGGGAGTGTTGCTGGGAGATTCGCAAGGGACCACTGTGATGCAGTGAGTAAAAACACTCTCATGCCAGGAGCCACTCCACAATAAGAGCCTGCTGTGCTACACTCAGGAATGACTGCTTTGCATGCTGACGGATCTAGGGGTGCTCAACAAGGGGTCAGGGAGAAAGAGATTTGCAGGGAAGTAAATGTGCCAGTGAAGCTACAGCACGTGTGTCCTCTAGTTGCATGGCCCCAGTAACTCTGCCCAGAAATTTCTCCAGTGCTGTTTAGTCTCAGTGGCAGTAAGACGATGTTGTTTGAGTAAAAACCTTAAAATTGGGAAGTTTTGTCTGTTTCTTTCTGCTGATTCCAAGGACCATACACAGGAAAAAAAATTTAAGCTCACTTTTAAGGCAAACTAAAAATACTCTTTCCATAAACTCCTACAGAAGAGTGAAGAAGGTGTGAACAGTATCAGAGCAATGCTAAGGAAAGCATGAAGTAGGCTTCCAGAGCAAGGGACCAGAGCAAGGTCTTGCTTTAAAGGATGCAGACACCCTGCAAAGGTTTATATTTTCACCTCTTATACTCAGAGTTGACATACAGAGGGTTTGGAGAGAAGACAAAAAGAAGGTATCAGGCCATGTCTTCTTCAGGTCCAGGATCCAGGGATCCAGCTCCCTGATTTGTGCTGCACGGGACTGTCTCCGCGGAGCCACAGCACCACCAGTGCAGGCGGCCCACGTCCCTTTAGTATGAACAGAGGCTGGTACTAAATGAGCTTAGTACCAAGGTGAGTCCACACTGGGACAAAGTACGTGGTGAAGATCTTGAAATTTCTTGTAACTGTCAAGAGTTTTAACCAGTGTTAGGTGTTGAACAGTGTACCTCAAAAGAGATATGTTGAAGTCCTAACTTCCACTACCTCAGAACCTTATATACACGGGTCACTGCAGATGTAATTAAGATATGGTCGTAGTGGAGTACAGTGGCCACCCTAGTCTGCTATGACTGATATCCTTATGCTATAGACTGAATGTTTGTTAACTCCCCAAAATTCACATGTTGAAACAATCCCCAGTGTGGTGATATTTGGAGCCAGGACCTTTGGAAGGTGTTTAAGAGGCTTATAAAAGAGGCCGCAGAGAGCTCCCTCAGCCCTTCTACCATCTGTGGACCAGGAAGTGGGCTCTCAACCAGATACTAAATCTGCCTACACCCTGATCTTGGACTTCCCAGCCTCCAGAACTTTGAGAAATAAATGTCTGTTGCCCAGTCTATGGTGTTTTTGTTATAGCAGCCAGAGGAAGACACCTTACATTAAGACATAAATGTAGGGAGAATATCACGTAATGACAAGAAGGAAGTGACACAGCTGTAAAGATTGTTGGCAAGTCACTGGACATGAGGATAGAATCCCCTACAGGTTTCAGGGGGAGCATGGCCCTGAGGACACTCTGATTCTCAGACCTCTGGCCTTTATCACTGTGAGACCATCAATCCCTGCTGTCGCAGGCCACCCAGTCTGGCAAACCACCATGCAGCATGACTCAAGCTGCAAGATTTTCAGGTCTCGGAAAATTCAAATCAGTGAACTCTGCCAACAGACCCACTGGCTTACAATTCTCCAAGGCCTTGAAAGTCATACAGCTTGAGACATCTGGTTATATTCTGTATTCCCCAGCAGTAGTCTCATAGGTTTTACCTGTGAGAGGCCCACGTCGCATGTATTCAGAAGCTGCACTCTGGTGCACACACTAAGGCATACAGGCAGTGAGCCAGAGCTCGGTCCTCTCCCTTCAGAGATGCTATGCCAACTACAAAATACTTTTAAAGTGACAACCGTGCATACACTCAAACCCACTAACATGCTCATTGCTGAGGCACCAGCATTCTTTGGTTGCAAGCAACAGAAACTAACTTGGTTTAGCTCATATCAGATAGCTTTCAGAATCCATGGGAAGAGTCGGGGTGCTGTCTGCAGTCAGCTGCCTCCAACTGCTCTTCCCTGTCTTGACCTCTCAGAGCCCTGAACAGAAACCTCAATGATCTCTATGAGAGGGAGCAGACTTTGATTTATCAATTTATCCTGCCAAGGTTTCAAATTCAGGGTTCTATAAAAGAGGAGGAGGCATGCAGGGTGGCCCAACATCCACCGATGACCAGGACATAACTTGTAAAGGAGTACAGGCCATGGGACACAGTGTCCTGTGACTGGTGGCTCCATACTCAACAGACATTGGTGATGCTTATCCCTCAAGTAAAAAACTCAATGAAGTAAAATGCATCCTTAATATTTTCCTCTCTTGAATAACCACCATGGCTCCATTACAGACCTGCAATATCACATATCTTCTGTTTTTCTGTACAAATATTACACGTTATCCTTTTTTGGAGATATCCCTTATTTTCAAAAAATGGTTCTCTGAATCTCTTTCCAAGCGTAATAACACCTTCACATCTGTTTCCCTGTGTATGTAAGACCTTTCCTTCCTTCCTTTCCTTCCTTATAATCAATTCCTTGGAGCAGCTGGGCATCTCAGCTCATCTTCACATGTAAAGGTGAACCTATAGATTGGTATGCCAAAATCTGAGGTAGGGTTGTCCTAGCCTCTTGCTAGTGATCCTCTCAATTCTTCCCATATATGGATCTTTAATAAGTGGCAAAATCATTTTTCAAGTCTTCAAGTCAGTGACCTTTCTTCCGCAACACTGGTGGTCACTTTTCCATAAACCTATAGAGATTTTCAGAAGTCATTACTAGCTTATTACAAATGAACACAGTTGTGCTAATTAATAGTACTGCACTTCACACGTATAACAAAGGGGTTTTTTAAAAACTGTTTTAGTAGATAAGAATGAACCTTATTCGGATTTAGCAGGGTGAAATTTAAATTTTAAATATGTCATATCTGTTTCTGAAATCCCTTCTATAAGCCCAAATTTGGTTACAATCATGACAATAGATATTTCAGTGTTGGAAGCTCTCTGTCATGGAGAACGATGAATAGTGAAATCACCACCATTGTTTATTTACGACAAGGGATACATGTCTCCTCCCCTCAAATTGCAAATGCGGTCATTTGCATTAATACAGTTCTTTATGATTTAGAACATCCTTTCACATATCTGGTACCTTCAAAATCTCTCTGGACCCTTTCTTTCCCTCAAAGAACCAGGTTGTTGTTGTTGTTATTATCATTATTACTAGCTTATTAACTCATTACTGTACTCCTCTCCTTCAATATTTTCTTCCTTCTTTCATTTTCTATTTATACAGAGAAAGAGTCAAAATACTTGTTAAACCCAGCTCTCATCTTTCCTCTTCCCAGAGAATATTGAGGGTGTTACAATCTATCTGAATTGGCCCTCTTCTCCCTGGACTTATGCTTGCATGAACACTTCAGAACAATTCAAACCCTTCCAGGGAAGAAACAGGAAGAAACCCTTTCCACTTAGTCCATCAAACTTTATAACCAGGCTAATCTACTTTGACATTCCATTGTATCTCCTCATATAGTACACTGTATGTATGTTCATATTATATGTATACTGTGTAGTATATATTCATATAGTTTACATGAATAGTCAACCTCACCTCGTCCTGGGCATCCCCCATATGATCACTGAAATTATCACAGTCCTCCTAAAAATTACCTAATTTCTTTTCATCACTGTCTTCATTCAATCCACTAGCAAATCCTGCCAAATCTATTTCCAGGATATGCTCCAAACCCATTCCCATTTTGCCCGCTCCAATGGTGTCATCCTGGTCCAAGGCACTCCTCTCCTGCAGAGACCCAGAGAAGAGCCCTCTGTTCTTTTCTGACCTAATATGACCATTCTCTTCATAGCACTCAGATTTTTTTTTTAATATATATCACATCATGCCACCCCCTATATAATGCATTCCAGTGGCTTCCAGAAACTTTGTATGTAGAATGTGACACCCCCTCCCCGAAGGACATGGCAGCCCACCTCTGACAAGGCAGCAGATGCAGCCATCTCTCACGCTGATTGCCTTACAGTTGGCAATTCCTCCGAGAGGCCCTTCCGGACTGTCAGCCCATCACCACCCAAATGCTCTCTGCCACTTTATTCTGTTGTATTTTTTTTAAAACACTTAACTCTTTATTTCTGTTTGTTCGATCACTTCAGTAGACATATATTAGTACCTGTTATGAGCCAGGCCCTCATGGAGTTTGTACTCGAATGTGTGAGGGAGGCGCTCAAAGAACGAGTACAAGACAGGACAGGATTCCTGCGGTAAGTGCCCTGGATGACTGTGACAGAGGGAAAGAGGTTAACAAGGCTACAGTTTCAAATAGAGAAGCTAGGAAGATGGTTCTGGGAGGACAGCTTTTCAGCAGAGACCTGAGGCATTGAGGGAGCTTGTCACATGGCTATCTGGGCAGGCCCCTCCAAGTACAAGGAACACAAGTGCCAAGACCCCCAGGCTGGCAACATGTTCTGTGGGTCCAAGGAACACCCAGAGGCCAATTGGCCAGAGCTGGGTGAGTGGAAGGTAACAGAGAGATGAAGTCTGAGAGAGACCAACCAGTAATGCAGGTCCTCACTGGCATTACTCTAAGAACCTGAGCCACTGCAGGATGGTACGTAAACAAAGGGTGTGATCTGATCTTTGTTTTAAAAAGATAAAGCACCACTCTGCCTGCTGAGTGAAGAATGGACTATAGGTGAGGAGTTGCTGGGGGTGGAAAAGAGTATTGGCACAGATATCAGTCAGGAGACTGTTGTCACAGTTCAGGCAACAGGATGGTGGCTTAGCCCACAGTACGATGGAGGAAGACTCTAAGGAATGGTCAGAATCTGGTTCTGAGGAAGACAGAAGTGACAAGACTTACTGGAGGTAGGAGGAAGAAGAAAACACAAGGATGGTGG
Organism: Vulpes lagopus; assembly: GCF_018345385.1. Lineage (NCBI taxonomy): Eukaryota > Metazoa > Chordata > Mammalia > Carnivora > Canidae > Vulpes > Vulpes lagopus. The sequence goes on along the minus strand of NC_054830.1, from coordinate 22,699,521 downwards.
CAGGTTTAGGGGCCTGACTCTTGAGAGTCAGGAGATGCGGAGATGAGGAAGATGGGGGTGGGGTGAGTGGGTATGGATGCCAGAAACTTGGGACTCCTAATGGGTATTCCAAAGGTAGGGCTGAGATCATGGCTGGAGGTCTGAGTATTGCTATTACTGGAGTCTATAGTGCTGGTCTAATAATCACTTTGGTTATTATCTGTCTCCTCACACCAGAACTTAACATCTCCACAGAAGGAACTTCATGAGCCTTGCTCACATTATGCCCCAACACCCTAATGGTGTCTAGCTGAAGGCAGACGCTCAAATATTTGTTGAATTGGTGAACAAACTAATACATATAAAAAGCCTTCCATGTACATGAAAGTTAAATATTATTTGACCCAATTTCAATTCTATAAATTTATTCTAAGGAATTAATTAAGCAAATACTCAAATGTTCATATATAGATTTAAATACAAATATTTCTATCACAGCATTGTTTAAAATAGCAAAAAAAAAAAAAGAAAGAAAAGCAAGCTGTATTTTTCAACAATGAGGAAGTTAGAATGCTACATAGCCATCTAAAGTACTGTAAAAGACTATTTCAGGGTCTGAAGGATTATCAAAACTAACTGTTAATTTTAAAAGGCACTTAAAGAACTTACAATCTACTTTTTATTTTAAGAACATATATCTGATATGTTGGCCTTTAAGATAAAAAAATTACAGTTTTTTTTTAATTATAAGACTACAATGCAAATTTAAATTTTTCTTTCTTTTGCTTATCCATGTTGATTATTTTGTATACTAATAAATGATTTTTAAAAATTAGGAAATAATGTGAAAGCATCATTATACAGACAAAGCCTCACTGCTGTGGCTGAGTCTCTCTTCTCAGCCTATCTATATTTGTGGAACAATTTCATATTTTGGAAGCTTGGCCTCAAAGCCACCTTCCAAGTCGCTAGCAACACCAGCGTGCTCCACGGAAGTATGGACATGCTATCAAGTGCCTGCTGGGCATCGGACCCTGGGCTTGAAGCAGTGGGGACTTCAAAGGGAAAGATGGTGCTTGTGTCTGTCGCAGCCAGAAAGACCCCCCAGTGAGAGCATTGGAGGGGCAGGTCCTTGAGAGAAAGGAAGAGATTGGACAGTGGAGTAGAGAGAGCCTGGCAGGTAGGAGGAATTTACAGAAAATAAAAGGATCACAGTCATGAACTCAACAGCTCCGGAGCTTTCCTTAGGAAGGCACTGGGCCAGCACCTCTTCCTCCTCCCTGGAGGAGCACCCACATGCATGGGAGCAAAGTGGAGCAGGAGCTCCATGGGCCTGGTGGGAGCTCTCTGAGACCGGCGGGAGCTCCATGAGCCTGGCGGGCAGGTGGCAGGGCCAGCTCCCTAATTCAATCTGCCTGTGCTGCAAATGGAATCGACTTGCCAATTAAGGCAGAGCTGATTGAAGCCTGCCCCACATCTCCGGTTCTTTCTTCCTTACACACGCTTGTTGATAGTGACACGGAGCAGACGGGGACCACCCATAAACACCTTCAAGTTCAGACAACAGCAACGTGTACACGACCCTGGACATTGCACTGCTTCAAATCCCACATTAAGGGGCTGATGTTTTTTAAAGGGTCCCAGTCCATGTCCCACCCATGTTGTGCGTGGGTAGAAGAGTTGCCTCGTGTAGTGGTCAGACATACGTTCACACCACTGCAAGTGAAGTGGAAACAAATTTCATACTGGCTGAAGTAACACTACAGACAGAAGCCTATACTCAGTCTTACCGACCTCAGAAATCTCTACAATAACTCAAGACTCTTTTCTAATTATTTACATAAATGCTCTTTCGAAGGCATCTTACAAAGAGGTAGGAAAAGGAAAATATTTATGCTCAGAGCTAATACATTTGAGATCAATCCCAGGGGTGGTCTTACAGAGGAACCCATCTGTAGAAGAGCCTGGTTCTTGGTTTAACATGCTGTTGTCACCATCTTGAAATTTTTAATGTTTGAACAAGGGGCCCTGCATTTTCTTTTCACCAGGGCTGCAAATTATGTAGCCAGCCCTGATGACAGCTGGAGCTTGGGGCAGACATAGGGACAGAAGCCTGACATTGTGTTAGAAGACTGTATCCATTCATGGAATTTTTGTCCTATATAAAGTCCACCCATGTTCACCAATGCATGGTTTTATTTCCCAATGTCCTGTAGGCTAAAATAAGAATACAGCATTCTTTCCTTTACTGAGGACTGCTCACAGAGTCCTTCACAACTATAAGTTTGATGTGTTGGCCACTGAAATTAACTATGTCGAACATCAGGAAAAAATGAAGAGATTTAGAAAGCAACTCATAACTATGAAAATATTTAATTTTTTAACTCCATAAATGAATCATACATTTAAATCAGGCTCCAAAACTTGGATCAGCAATACCAATGAGAGATAAGAAGGTACATGTTCATGAAGTTCCTATAGTCAAACAAATCCAAGCAGAATTTGCTAGTTTCTGTAGAGTGATCAGAGCAAATGATATGGGGTCATATAGATCCCAATGATGCTTAATGGTAGATTTATAAACTGACTTACTCAGCCATTAGAAACGACAAATACCCACCATTTGCTTCTACGTGGATGGAACTGGAGAGTATTATGCTGGGTGAAATAAGTCAATCGGAGAAGGACAAACATTATATGGCTCATTCATTTGGGGAATATAAAAAATAGTGAAAGGGAATAAAGGGGAAAGGAGAAAAAATGAGTGGGAAATATCAGAGAGGGAGACAGAACATGAGAGACTCCTAACTCTGGGAAATGAACTAGGGGTGGTGGAAGGGGAGGTGGGCGGGGGGTGGGGGTGACTGGGTGATGGGCACTGAGGGGGGCACTTGATGGGATGAGCACTGGGTGTTAATGCTTATGTTGGCAAACTGAACACCAATAAAAAATAAATTTATATAAAAAAATAAACTGACTATAACAGAATTCCCTGGAAACTTGTTTTTTTTTTTTTATAAAAAAGATTTTATTTATTATTTGAGAGAGAGAGTGAGCATGAGTCGGGGAGGGATAAAGGGAGAGGGAGAAGCAAACTCCCCATTGAGCAGAGAGGAGGACATGGGGCTCTATTGCAGGACACTGAGATCTCGACCTGAGTTGAAGTCAGATGCTTAACTGTCAGGTGCTCCTTAATACTTGTTTTAAAAACATTCTGGGGTTCCAGTTTGAAAGGTTCTGATCTAGAAGATTTTGGGTGGCTCAGGAATCTATGCGTGAGATCCTTCGGCCCAGCTACCAAGTTCTGATTATCTACTACCTCAAAGACCAGAATGGGAATTTAAAAAATATTTAAGTCAAAGTACTTTTAGCCAAATGTAACCAATCTCATGCAGCATGATGCATGTACAATGCAAACGTGGTGAGTATGTGGACTTGGTTAGCTACTCTGGATCACACAATTCCAAGTGCCAGATTTGGGGCAGGTCAAGTGCAGCCTCCCAGAGTGTAATGACAGGGAAGGCTCCAGATGTCGGGTCTGGGCTGTACTTAGTGAGCTGCTCCTTCTAAGACCTGCAGCTTCCAAGAACAGCTCATTAGATGTACACACAATGAAGCCCTAGCAGGGAGGCTCCAATAGCTGGTGAGAAAGGAAAGCCAAAAACAAGTGCGGCAGGAGGTACCATTTATGAGGTGTCTCCCTGGGTGCCTCACAGCACACTCCATTATCTCAGTTGCCTGGCAGTCTGCACTTTCACAAACCTTTTGAGGAAAAGCCAGGCACATGGCTTCTGACCCCCCAGTGGAATGATCATGAAAAATCAGTTCCAACCGGAGCACGCTGATCTGTGCTGGATGCTCCCCTTGAAGACCCAGTTATCTGTTAAATGAGGTCAATCCAGCTCAACCCAGCAAGAGCTCCCAGCAAATATCCAAGAAAGCTGCTAGACTTAAGGCAAATCTTGTATTACCAATAGAAGAACATCTTCTCTCTATAAACATAAGGAAGAGGCAGTGACCCAAGTGAAAATACTTTCTGCTTTGTGCAGCAGGTGTGGAGAAGAGACAGCTTCCAGAGTAGGAACAGGATGCAAGGAGGGAAGCTAAGCGAGCTCAGGCAGGAGGGAGCAAGGCTACAGAAGGTTCCTTTCATTATTTGCAGGCCCTTCATCCAATCCAAGCATGCCATTGGATCCCATCAATGGATGAGATCAATCATTGGATCTTCTCCTGGGAGGTGATGGGCTGCATCCCACAAAGGCTAGAAAATGCAGAGCTGGAAAGGTCCAGGTGAGGCAGCAGCTTCTGCCTGGGAAAGGCATTCAGCACCACCTGAGCCTCAACTATTTGGAGCGACTAGAAACTGCAAAGTCTGGGGCTGTGCAGAGCCCATGCCAGCTGGCCAACACCTCCAGGGCCCTCGGCAGGCAGAGCAGAGGGTCTGGGCCTGGCATCAGATGGTCCTCCTCAGGCTCAGTGGTTGTGCTCTCGGCTGAGCCAGGGATCCTGGCAGCCAGTCCTTCCCCAGGCCCTGCCTGCATGGTGGGCAGGCTCATTAATATTCACACTGCATCCAGACCCAGATCTAAGAAACAAGCACAGGGTGTAGTCAAAACCTTCAGTGCTTTCTCATAGCTCATTTTAACCAGGTTTGGCAAAAGCAACAGGTTTGATCTTTCCAGAAATAACTGAAGATAGAGGGCAGACAGGGCTGCTTTCCCACCACAATGGGGCAATCTTCACATGGAAGCCCATCGTTTTGCCTGGCACGTTGATTTTTCAAATTATTAATGAATTGCTTTATGTACTTGTAGGCTCCTGCTCAGTTAATTCATGCAATTAATAGCGATATTAATTGAATCTGCAATACAACCAAATTGGGAACACATGGGTTAATGGGTCACATCTGAGGTCACCGCCAATGAACAAGGACTGAACAGGGTAATATCTAAGAGAAATACTGAACTATCATATCAGGCTGCACTCCCAGGAAATGGCTAACATTCAACCATTTTTTTGATCTACAAACATAGCAATGTAAGATAGTTCCTTCTAATAACTTTTTATTCTGAGCAAGGCTCCCAGGATTCATTTCATCCAATAAAAAAAAAAAAAAAAGAGATAGCAGGGCATGATTTCCTCTCCCACAGAGTCAGTGATGACCAAATGAAAGGAGAGATAAGATGAGTTTTTAGTAAGTAAGGAGTCATAACCCAAGCATGAGGGAGGCATGATTGTATTCCCATTATCTTGATCACACTCGCAATGTTCTAGCTAGTTATAAAGAGAGAAGCCAAGCTGGCTGCACCTGCAAAAGCCACTGGAAAGAGCAGGATTTTAAAATGCACAGGGGGACCTCTTGCCTGTTGTACTTTCTTTTATATCTTCCTATCCACAACACCTGCCATAAAAATCACATAGATTTACACGAAAGACAGGAATTTCTCGGCCATTTCATGCTGGCCAGCACCCCAGCCTCTCAACTACAATCATCAATAGTATTATTCGAACACATGTCTGGAGTGGTCTACAGTGAGGGCTACATGCCCTGGGACATTTAGTCACATTTTACTCAAAGATTATTATATTTACTGATGGCCAAAAACCCGTGTGCATCCAAGTGTCAGTCTATTTCTGTGTCATGTTCTAAGGCAAACTTCCCATCATGATTGACTAAATATTTGTGAAATCGCAGATGGCACACTCTAGCTTACTAGATGTTGCCATTAAAAATGTCAAAGGGTGGGTAGCTTAGGGGTCATTTACGCATGTGAGAACCTGTCGCAGAAGGCTGGTTCTTCTGGGAGAGATGATCTGGAAAGTGGCTTATTCTGGAAAGTGCATTTTATCCTTCATGCACTCTGTTTTCCTATATGTCAACCATTATGGGGTGACAGGTGTAGGAAGGAAGGCTACCATGGATGCTGTGGATGGGAAAGGGTGGCTTTCAGAGGTGACACCCTGCCCCACATCTGGTCCCATGGCCAGGACCTACAGCTGTGTTCACCTAGTTCTTAACCACCAGCATGTCTACCTCTAAAATTACCTCCTCTCTCCACAAGAGAGACTACTGAGGATAATTTAAATTCGTCCTAATGACTCAAATTGCCAGGCTGCACAAAAACACTATTGGATATATGTACATTGCTGTAACTTTTCCCCAAATCCCAGATGCCCCAAGCTGCTGCCAGTGTATTCCTGCCTGTTGTACCTGAAGGGCTTTTGGTTCTGCCATTGGATCTCATCACCCCTCCTCTCCCAGAGAGGATTTTAAAATGCACAGGGGGAGCTCTTGCCTGTTGTACTTTCTTTTTTACATCTTCCTATCCACAGCACCTGCCATAAGAATCACATGGATTTTAGTGTAAGACAGGAGTTTCTCGGACATTTCATGCCGGCCAACCTCCTGGGATGCCTGGGTGGCTCAGTGGTTGAGCATCTGCCTTCAGCTCAGGGTGTGATCCCAGGACCCGGGGATCAAGTCCCACATCAGGCTCCCTCCAGGGAGCCTGCTTCTCCTTCTACCTATGTCTCTGCCTCTGTGTGTGTGTTGTCTCTCATGAATGAATGAATAAAATCTTAAAAAAAAAAAGTCTCCTCCTTAGCCGAGTGGTAGAATCAAGGGGGCCAGACACCACACATGCACTCACACGTGCACAGGCTCCCCCCCAACCTCACGTACAGCTTGAGCAGACCTGCCATATGCAGCCACAGAGAAGTTCAAGATAACTCAATGGACTCCCACATAGGGAAAGAAAAATGGTGGACGAACTTCTGGATTATAGTTCTTTCCACTTTACACAGACAAATGGTTCATCCCTTTCTATTAGGGAGAACACTGCAGTTGTGTAAAGGTATCTCATTACATAGATGCCCCCAACACATCATACTCAATGGCATTCTTTTAAAACCTAAATTTGTTTTTATTTTTTTTTAAACCTAAATTTGATTTAGGCTTTCTCTACACAGCAAGGCCATAATAAAATGAAGTAGTGTTGTACTGTGTGAGGAAGTGACCCTACCTGCTCAAGAAGTGAGGGAAGTAGAAGGATAGTATCTGGAACATAAGATGGGTACCAGTGATGGGATTCTGCATGCATCAATTATATGTACCTGTGCAAGTCATTCACACTCCCTCTGCATCTCCATCTCTCATTCTTCCGCCTACTCAGCTGATTGTATGCATCTGGGCCCAGGACTCCAGATGTGTAAGTTGGGAATAACAATGGAAATACCCATGAGAATCAAAGAAGTATTTCCTGAGTTGTAAAATACTGTACTATTGATGGTACTGGTTTTTGTTTGTTTGTTTGTTTTGTTTTTGAATCCACCACTACAACATACATCTATGTCTTCTTGCCCCTAAATTAAGTAGTTCTCAGCTCACAGAGAACTGGGAAATTAGAAATCAATGAACTGGCTAATCTATTCAAAAAATCAGTCCAAGGCTCAGATCTGCCCAAACCATCATTTACTATAAAAGTTAAATGAGAAGAGTGAAGGAATATGACACAATCTAGCTCTCAACTACCAATTTCCATGTGGCCCTTTCAGAAAGATTTTAACCTGACTATAATGTTTGTTCCTTATTTAATAACAGATTTCTCCTTCTACTCTTGTCCACAGTCTAGACCAGCGATCAGCAAACTATAGCCCATGGGCCATATGGACCTGTGCTAATTTTTGTAAATCAAGTTTTATTGGAACACAGCCTTGCCTGCCTTAGATATGTATTTCCTATGGCTACTTCCATGCCACAATGTCAAAGTTGAATATTATAGCAGAGGTGGCATGGCCCACAAACCCTAAAATATTTCCTATCTGCCCCTTAACCAAACATGTTTGCTGACCCCTGATCTAGACTCATACAAGGAACTCACCATCAGCACACTATATACTGCAGTGGAGATTAACAAAAAAATTTTGTATTGCATTAATGGTTTTAACCCAAACTATACAGTAGTAGTTTGGCTATTTTCAGACAAGTGAATTTCATCAAACAAATATATAATAAAATATAAAGAAGGAAATAATTGAGCATTCTTTCTAGGATGCATTTCCTCTAAAAACAATCATTAGATCATCATTTTGATAAGTTTAACTCTACAGAGCTACGACACGAGGAATTTGAAAAATTAGTAGCAGTATTCTAATTCATGTAAATCTACAAGGTAATATGGATTTAAAATATGGCTACATCTCTTCCACTTGATAAGAAATCAGTCCATTTTCTTTTTTTTTTTCAGAAAAACTTATCTGGAAATTAACAGAAAGGACATTTTCACAACTATAGGAAAACAACTGGGTTAGTATTCATAGACTTACAGAAATATTTTCTTTTGGTAAATCATCTGCATTAATTTCAAGAATAGGAAACTAATTTTATTTTATTGCAAAAGTGGCTCAGTGTAGACATTTACTATCCAATGGGTATAAAGTCTCAGTTATGCAAGATAAATAAGTTCTAGAAATCTGCTGTAGAACATCACGCCTATAGTTAATCTAACTGTACACCCTTGTGACTCTTTCATAGTAGTCTACATAAACATACCTTATTCTTGTTTAATGTTGCATTATATAAAGTTATACTGGATCTAGAAGAATTTATTTATATTAAAGTTATTCCAAATTTTTCTCTACATAAGTTATTTTTAATGTACTCATGACACTTTAAAAGCAATGCAATTCTTACCAACTTTTATTAGTTTTGAGTTGAATAAAAGTGGGTTGGTGTTTGTTCTCTCTTAGTGTGTGGGAAGCTAACACTCAGCGATGTGCAGAGGGCTACTTTCTACTTACAGTTCATAACACACTTCTTACTTCCCTATCATTCACATGTACTCTGGATGCCTATAATGCCACGGGTGGGAAGTTTTAGAATCTAGGGTGCTTCTTTTGACAGAACTCAGGCTAGGGGAAAAAATGGTACTAGGGAAAACCCAGGAACTCTGATGTGTATTTTTGTCAATTCACAGAGGTTCTATGTCTCTTGATCCCACTGGAAAAGATCAAAACTGCCAAAGAAGATGAGAGTTACACGAGTTTCTAAGATTGGTTGATTTTGCAACAAATCTTCGCACAAGAATCTTAGAGCCACAAAATTCAGTGAATTTCAGAACATCTTCAGTATAAAACCAAAGAAAAAACATATCATTCTCCTTCCTCTCTCCCCCCAAAGAGACCACAGGAGGTTCATTTTTAGGTCTGATGAATAGTTCAGAAGGTCTGAAGTAGATTAGTATGAGAGTTTACTCATTTGAATTCTATATTTGAGCTCCAGGCTTACCCAATTTGTCATGGTTCCTTTCTCCTTAAAGAAAAAAAATGTCAGCTATTTGGCACATAAAGCAGCAAAATAAAATTCTCCTCAGACAGTAAACAATACCTTTAAAAGACAAAAACAAAATTTTAGAACCTGAAGATCATGTGTTTAGGGATGATGTGTCATAGGCTATTTCAGGCAGAACCCAGGACATCTCTGAACCAGGACGATTCAGTTTGACCCAGGCCAGAATTTTTACCTTTTCTTCTATTTCACAACTCACTGAGATGTCCCCACTCCTGTTTCAAAAATTTTAAATGAATTTTATCAAATACTGTTTTACCTAAAATTATCTAGCTCTGATTTTTTGGCAGTTCGCCAGAATATTGTAAAACCAGAGCCTGATATCATTGCATTAAAGGTACCTGACATAATAATCCCAGATGTCACGTCTCAGAAGCCCTTTCATTAACTGGAAGTAACATTACAGTGGCCGCCAGGGAAACGGTCATGAGATGAAGAGGTATGGGTAGGAAAGGGTCTCAGTTATTTGGCCGTCAGGAGAACTTGTCAGGATACACATGGATGATTCTGAGTGAAGGATGAAGCTTCCCAAAGGATCTGGCGCACTGCAGTCAGAATTATTGAGCACAGAGGACGGAAGGCTAACACCATTGTGCACACTGCCAGTTCTACACGGGTTCCTACAGAAGGTTATAATCCTCCATTCCCATTTCACAAAAAGCATGAGAAAATGGCTTCCAAGCTGCTATTCAGGAGATTTGGCCTAAACTAATGAGCACTGCCAATGCTGGAATCCGAGAGTTTCACCCACAATCTAATTCAGATTGTCCTAGTTATAGTAAAATGTAATGAGCTTCATGCTTTTGTTTTTAATGTTTTGTGGATCTTCTGTCAAAACAAACAAAAAGGAAAATTTGATTTTCAACCAGAATCCTCTCCCAGGTGGCTCATCTATTCCTTCCTTCATGCATGCATGCTCTACTGAGCTTCTACCTCACAGGTACTGGCCTGGTTACCCAGAGTCTTCTCTTTCTGGAGTACCAAGCAGCTCTTCCAACACAGGCCTGCCTGTTAGCCAGTTACAGACACCTGGCCCAGGCTACTGGCTGGGCTGCTCTGCATATTGGAGATGCAATTATAAATCCAGAATGAGCATCTAGCCTAGCAGAATCCATCAGAGTCCACAGAAGACACGTAAGGGGGGGGGCAGCCAGGGAAAGGGGGATGACCCCTGATATCATACCTAAGGTATAATGAGAATATAGGTCTTCCACCCGAGGACTTTGCAGGTAGGTGAGCTGATGTAAATTCTCATTTTGCTTTATATGAATTCACTAGCCTTTAGGACACCGAGTCCTAAATGTACAATGGCCTAACATCAATTTGATGATAAACATGGAAATTGGTTCAAAATGGCCAAAGGAGTACACCTTCGTTTTTAACATGTTCCAATGTTTCAACAAAAAATAAATGCTTTGTCTTCTGAGATTTTCTCCAAATAAAAAGGGCCATAAGGGGCACCTGGGTGGCTCAGTCAGTTAAGCTTCCAATATTGATTTCTGCTCAGGTCATGATCTCAGGGTCCTGAGATCAAGCCCGGCATGATCCTGGCACTCAGCATGGAGTCTGCTTGTCCCTCTCTCTCCAATAAATTAATAAAATCTTTAAAAAAGGCCCATAAAGTAAGAACATTGAAATCATTTGGTATCAGAAATCAGAAACTGAACTATAGTCAGTACTTTTTAAAAGATAACTAAATTTGATTCACAATGATTTGATAAAGTCCCTTTTAAATATTTACTCATTGACTTCAGATGATTTTTAATTAAACTTTCATTTTAAGGTAATTACAGATCCATATGCAATTTTCAGAAATAACACAGAGTGATATTACATATCCTTTATCCAGTATTTTCCAATTATATATTGCAAAACTACAGTATGACATCATGACCAGGATATCTCCACTGACACAGTCAAGTTACAGAATGCTTCTGCCATCACAAGGATCCCTCGGGCTGCCCTTTTATAAACTTTCATCCCCCCATCCCCACTCCTCACCCCTGGCCACAATGAATGTATTCTCCACTTCTATCATTTTGTTATTTCAATAACAGTATATGAATGAAATCATGAAGTATATATTATTTGGGGATTGGCTTTTCTTTTCTTTTCTTTTCTTTCTTTTTCTAACTCAAGATAATTCTCCAAAGATTCAAAGACTCCTTCTGTGGCATGGATATATCAGTTTGTTTAACCATTCACCTTCTGAAGGATACCTGGGTTGTTTCCAGTTTGGGTCTACTACGAATAAAAGCTGCTATGAACATTTATTTGCACACTGCTTTTGTGTGAACATAAGTTTTCATTTCTCAGAGATAAATGCCCAAGAGTGTGATTGCTGGAACACAAAATAACTGCATGCATAGTTTTATAAGAAACTGCCAAATGTTTTCCAGAATGGCTATACTATTTTACATTCCCATCATCCCAGTTTCTCCACATCCTTACCAGCATTTGGTGTTCTTTTTTTCTTTGATTATTTTTTTAATCTTAGACCCTTCTGATAGGTGTGTAATAATATCTCATTGGAGTTTTAATTTGCGTTTCCCTAACTAAGGATGTTGAATATCTTTTCATGTACTTACTTGCCATCTTCTTCAGTAAAATGTCTCTCTCCATGTCTTTAGATCATTTTCCAATCAGATTGTTTTTACTGTTGAGTTTGAGTTATTTATATATTCTCTATATACTAATTCTTTTTCAGATATGTGGCTTACAAATATAACTTGGGAGAAGATATCTGCAAGCCACATATCTATTCATCCTTTCATCAGGGTCTTTCACATGGCAGAAGGTTTTTGGGCCCCCCCCCCCAATGTTAATGTTATTAAATTTCCCTTTTATGGATTGTGCTTTTGGCATCAAGCCTAAGAACTCTGTTTGGCCCTAGATTCTAAAGATTTTCTCCTACTTTTTTTTTAGAGTGTCAAAGCTGTCCACTTTATATTTAAGTCTTTGGTTCATTTGAGTTAGGAATTTGTCATTTCTATTGGCTGAGTAATGTAAATTTTATTTAAGTAGGGAGCTTTGGGCCAAGGTTAAGTTGTTTTTTTTTTAAATGAAATATTTATCTATTCATGAGAGATACGGAGAGAGAGAGGCAGAAAAACAGGCAGAGGGAGAAGCAGGCTCCCTGCAAGGATCCCGATGGGGGACTTGATCCTGGATCCCGGGATCACGCCCTGAGCCGAAGGCAGGCGCTCAACCACTGAGCCACCCAGGGGTCGCAAGGTTAAGTTTTAAATTTGTTTGTTTATGGATGTTCAATTGCTCCAGTACCATTTGTTGAAAAGAATATTTTTCCTCCATTGAATTATTTTTGCACTTGTGTCAAAAATCAGTTGGGCATATTTGTGGGTATATTTCTGTGTTCCTTCTTCTATTCTACTGAACTACAGTTCAGTAATAACATTGATTGATTCAAAACCAATGTCAAGCTAGCCTTGCATATCTGGAATAAATCCTACTTTGTGGTGGTGTATTATTCTGTAGAAATAGATATATATAGTTAGATCTGATGTGCTAAAGTTTTGTCCTCATGAGGACCTTCATGAGGGTTATGGTTGGTAGGTTTCTCCCCTGCCAGGTAAGTATAGGTTTTTTTTTTCCTGTTCTGTACTATTTTTGTCTGGTTTATTAAGGAACCACTAGCCTCATAAAATTAGTTGAAGAGATTTCCCTCCTCTTCTATTTTTCTGGAAGAGATTTTGTAAAATTCGTATTAATTCCTCTAAATGTTTGGTAGAATTGTCCAGTGAAACCATCTGGGACTCGAGATTTCTTTTTGGAAACTTTTAAATTATGAATTCAATCTCTTTAATATTTATAGGACTATTCAGGTTATCTATTTCATCTTGGTTGAATTTTGGTAGCTTATGGTTTTTAAGGATTTGGTTCATTTCTTTTCAGTTGTCAAATTTATGACTGTAAAGTTGTTTATAATATTCCCTTATTATCCTTTTAATGACTGCAGTTCTGTAGTAATATTCTGTTTCATGCCTGATGTTGATGATTTGTGACTTCTCTCCTTTTACTTGTCAGTCTTTCTAGAGATTTACTAGTTTTGTTAATAACTTTTTGAAGGACCAGGTTTTGGTGCCATTAATTTTTCCCTGTGGTTTTTCTGCTTCAATTTAACTGATTCCTGCTCTTTATTATTTCCTTCCTTCTGTTTGCTATGGGTTTATTTTTCTCTCCTTTTCTAATTTCTTGTGGTAGGAAGTTAGATTATGAATTTGAGGCCTTCCTCTTTTTAATATAAACATTTATTGCTCTAACTTTCCATCTCAACACTGTGATGGTTTTGTCCCACATATTTTGATATATTGTTTTCTCATTTTCATTCAGTTTTATATTTTTTAAATTTCCTTCAAGACTTCCTCTTGGCCCATGTATTATTTAGTAGTATGCTTAATTTCTAAGTGTTTGGAGATTTTTCTGTTGTCTTTTTGTGATTGATGTCTAGCTTGATTCCATTGTCAACAGAGAACATGCTCTGTATGATTTCAACTCTGTTAAATTTATGAAGGTTTGTATTTTGACCCGAAATATTCTTTATCTTGGTTGCATAAGTGCTTGAAAAGAATGTGTCTTCTGCTGTTGTTGGGTACAATGTCCTGAAAATGTTATTTAGATCTTATCAGTTGATGATGTGCTTCAGTTCTTCTATATCCTTGCTGACTTTCTTTTCAGAAGTCTATTAGTTACGGACTGTGCAGTGTACAAGTCCCTAACTATAACTGTAGGTTTATCTATTTCTACTCTCAGTTCTGTTAGTTTTTGTTTCATGTATTTTGAAGCTCTGTAATGTGGTCCAAACACATTTAGCACTGTTATGTCTTCCTGGTGGATTGATTCTTTTATTCTTCTGTATTGCCCTTGTCTCTAGTAATAGTAATTTTTACTATTTAATATAGCCACTCCTGATTTTTCTTTAAAAAAAAAAAGTTTGCATAATGTGTCTTCTCCCATCCTTTTATTTTTGACATATATGTGTCATTGTATTTCAAGTGAAATTCTAGTAGTCAGCATATGGTTATATTTTTAAAAATCCACTTGCCAATCTCTGTCTTTTAGTTGCTGTGTTCAGACCATTTACATTTAAGATATTTAGTGATATGTTAGGGCTTACGTCTGCCAATTTATCTTTTTTCCTGTTCATTTCCTCTGTGTCTTAGTTCTTACATTCCTATGAATTACTTGTTAAGTACATTTCCCCCACTATCCGAAAGTAGAACATTCCTATGAAACTTGTTACAAACTGAAATGGCATAAAGCAAAGAAGCAATTACCAGTAATTTATATGGAAAAATGTTTGTGCATTCCCAGACCCAAAAATAATCTCTCTTAGGCTTTTCTGATACCTTAGGACACATCTTGCTAAGTGACGCAGAAAATAAATGGAGATGAAGCACAGATGCTCAGAGACACAGCTCAAAGCTATGGAGGTTTCATGCCTTCATGGTTCCTGGGGAAGGAGTTTGGCAGGGCCACTCTCATCGCTCAGGGTGCACCCCATCTCAATAACAGCTTACTGCAAAACAAATGCTGGATGCTATTTTTGCTTTGTGCCTTTCTTCATAAAAGCAAGAAATCCTGTTCAGCTATCTTTCAGTTAGCAAAAGCAGGTGCTAATGTAGCTCTTTTATAAAAGCAAAGTGGTGTAAAGTGACCTTTCAGAAAGCGTGGGACACCTGTATGCTTCTTTTCATTGTTTTCTTAATGGTTGCTCTGGGTGTCATAATATAAATATGCAATTTATCACAATCTACTGATATCAGCATTTACCACTTCTACTAAGAAGTGGAAATCTTATTTCTAATTAGGTCCTTTTACCCTCCATACTTTCAAAATATAATTGGCTTGTTTTCTTAGCAACAATGGGCCTACGTCAGATGATGCTATAATTTTTACTTCAATTATCCAATATGACTTAATAATCTCCTGATAATTAGGATACTCTACTATACTCCTATTTTCACCCAATCTAATATTCTTTCCTTTTTGAAGTTTTAAGCCTTTTTCTGTTTTTATTTTTGTTTGTTTTTGTTTTTCCTTTCTATTTAGAGAACTTCTCTGGCCATTTTTTACAAGTAGATTTGCTAGTAAAAACTTTTTATAGTTTTCCTTCATCTGAATATGTTTTTATTCCCTTCATTCATTAAGGACATTTTCACTGAATACAGAATCCTGAGTTGACAGTTGTTTTCTTTTATTACTTTAAAAATGCTCTGCCACTTTCTTCTGGCCACCGTGATTTCAGATGGTAAGTCAGCTGTCATTCAAACTGGTAGTCTAAGCACTGTGCCTTTTTTCTCTGTTGCTATCAAGTTATTTTTTCCCCTTTGTTTAATTATGTTTATAATATGCCCTGCCATGGAGTGATGTGAGTTATCCTATTCGGAATCTACTCAGCCTCTTGAATATGTACGTTTATGACTTTCACCAATTTTAGGAAGTCTTCAGCCAATATATCTTCAAATATATATCTAGTCCTACTCTCCCTCTCCTCTCCTAGGACTTTTGTGATATGTTAGCTAGCTCTTCGGTTATCGCCACACATGTCCCTGAGACCCTGTTCATTTTGTTCCAGTCTATTTTCTCACTGCAGTTCAAATTGGGTAATTTCTATTGATCTGTCCTGACGTTTACTGATTTTATCTTCTGTCATATCCACTATACTACTGAGCTGGTCCAGTGAGCTTTCTATTTTGGTGACTGTATTTTCCAGTTCTATAATTTCCATTTGGCTCTGTTTAATAACTTCTATTTCTTTGCTGAGACTTTCTATTTTTTTTTTCATTTGTTTCAAGAGAATTCCTAATTGCTTGTTGAAGCGATTTTATAATCTCAACATCTGATTCATGTCAATATTAGCTTCTGTTGATGGTCTTTCCTCATCCTTATTGTGATTTTCCTGGTTTGGGGATGACAAGGGGTTTTCTATTGCATTCTGAGCATTTTAGTTTTTATATTGTGAGACTCTGGATCCTATATAATCCTTTTCTTAGCCATCAGTCTCTGTGTTGAGGTATAGCACAAGGGCCAAGTGGGTGTGGGTGAGATGGAAGGTCAGTTTCTTGTTCATCCCCTGCTGAAACTGTGGAGGGTTGGTCTATAGTTGTTCCATTGGTTTTTCTGGAGTAGAAAAGGTATTATCACAAAGGTTTTGTGTTGTGAGGCTACCCCTTTCCTGGTTGTTTGGCTAGAAGGGACAGGCTTTTCTTGGATTTTTTTTAGAATTATTATTTTTGGTCTCTGCCTGTTGTAGGTGCTGGAGGGAGGTTTCTGGGTGCTACATTCAGATGTCTGATGGGAATCAACAAGGAGACCCAGAGAACTCAGCTCGATATCTTTAGGTGGAGGCAGTTCACCTTGCAGTCTTTCTATACTTGTGTGTTGGTTTACATCCAGGGTGTTTTAGTTGTAAGGGGTTGAATCTGATTGTAATGTGGCTACTCCACATTGGCAGAATCATATGTCCAGATAAATGTTTGTATTCAAAAACACTCTAGTCTTCAATATCCAGACATTTTCAAAGGTGATTTTAAATAATTGCTCATCCCATTTTCTCCAACAATTTTTTCCTTCATTAGACCTCAGCTATCTAAATATCACACTGTCCCTTGTTTATTTGGGAAGCAATCTGAAGGGAAGTCTTGATCATTTTAAGCTTCTTTTCTACTTAATGTTGCAAGCACCAACACTGGACAGCTATCTGAGGCTCTGGAGGATATTTCAATGCTACAGTATTGGGAAGGAAGTGGAAATCAGACCCAGGCAATGGTCAAACCAGGGGAAGGTCCCTAGGAAAACTGGTGATAGATTTTAAATAAATTAAATTTATTTAAAAAGATAAATGGAGGTCTAAGTCATTATGTCCTACCTTATCCGAAAAATGACTATGAACATACATTCTCTAGATACACTTGTTCTGTGAACTACAATGCAATTCTTTCTCCCTCCAAACATAAAGCTTATTAGGGTGTTTCTTCCCCCTCAAATTTAAGCTTAAATATTAACTCTGGCATAATTTTTCCTTCTCACTCTCTTCTAGCTAGAGCAAATTTCTCCCAATCCTCTGTTGTTTGCTCCTTCAGAGATGCTCAACCAAATGCTTCTACCACCTGTACCTAAAATAGTAGCCATGCCACTCCCTGCCCCTTTGAGCTAGGGGTGTCTCCCCAGCACAGGCACTGTGCCTTACAGAAACCTGCCTTGCCATTGCCCTCAGCCACTTCCTGGGAGTCTTCTCTCCGGGATAGGGGCAGTCCTGAATGACAGATACAACAAAACACAATGAATAATGGTAGTTGTGTGTCCCAGGAGGTGTGATATTGTTGCAGCCACAGCTACACCTTCAACCTAAATTGTTACTCAGCCCTGTAGGGGGTGGTAAGGTGGTAGCTGTGGTGCTTTGTACTGACATATTTAAAGATGGCTAAGGGGATGGATGCCTAGGTGGCTCAGTCAGTTAAATGTCCAACTCTTGATTTCAGCTCAGATCATGATCTCAGGATCATGACATCGAGCCTCACATTGGCTCTGCACTGAGCATGGAACCTCCTTAAGATTCCCTCTCTCTCTGCCCTTCCCCTCCCCACTATGTGCTCGCTCTCTCTCTCTTTCTCAAAAATAATTATTTAATTAATATGACTAAGGGGAAACAGGCTTTATTCTAGAGATATCCATTCTAGGATTTTTCCTAGAATGCTCCAATTAAAAGAGC
The DNA here is from genome assembly GCF_018345385.1 of Vulpes lagopus. Lineage (NCBI taxonomy): Eukaryota > Metazoa > Chordata > Mammalia > Carnivora > Canidae > Vulpes > Vulpes lagopus. Next base: position 22,681,465 of record NC_054830.1, on the reverse strand, counting down.
AACTTCTACCCCACTTCCTAAGGTCCTCCTTTAACACACCTTCCTTTTGTTCCACAATATTTATGCAGCAGGCAATGCTCAGAGCATTGAATATACAGCAGTGAACAGACATCATCCCTATCCTCATAAAGCTTACCTTCTAACCTGGGAGACAAGTTACCCCAATAGCTACCCCAACAATTATTTAATCAATTATAGTAGGAAAAACAAGAAATTTTTTTTAAAAAGGGGATTTCAATTTTCTTAGAAATCTCAGCAAAAGCCATATTCTTTCAAAGGTATCAACACAGGTATCAAGCACAACACAGGATGTGTACACGGCAAGAAAAAAAAGTAAATCAATGCAATTATTTCAGAACTATTGAGCTTCTGAACTCAATGTAATTATTTTATTGCCATGGTTTTATTTGTGCTTCTTCATAAATGTTCTATGCAATGGGGTTCCAAGGCCCTTAATGAAAGGCAATACATTGATGAATTTGTAAAAATTAGAACAGAAATACCGTCAGCAACCACTGTAAGAGACACTAGGTTTGTATCATGACCCTTGATGCACCTGTCCAGCTGCAGACCCTACCTCCTTGTTTGTCCTGTCAGCTTGCACCAATGTCCCATTCAGGCAAGGTTCCACGTAGTGAAGCTCCTCATTATACTGTAAAGAGATCAAAGAGCCAGGGGGACACAATTAATCATTTGAGGGGTACCAGATAATTTAAGGGTACATGCAAATAAACAAAAAAACAACATAACTACAGGCTCAGTTCATTCACATAAGTGACTTTCTCAATTGATGCTTCTACATAAAATTGTGCTTAAGTGCCAAATATTCTTCTCTTGTTTGAGGGAGAAAGTCCTAGAGCCTGTGCTGGTAGATGGCAATGTTCAGGGTGTACACAGTTAACTGACTATCTTTCGGGGATGGCTACAAACACTGGGGCTCTGTGGCCATGGCTGACTGCATGACCCAGGTGGGATCTCAAGATCATCCCGAGTTGCGCAAGTATCGCTCCAGCTCCCATCTTTGGTTTTCTGGAGCCCAAGGACCTGTGTGTGGGCCACACATGAGTAACAAAAACAGAATGGAGGAAAGGCCTTGATGTCCCCCCCCCACACACTCCTCCATTACTCTGGGAGGCTCTGTGGTTTTTTATCAGAGTGCTGCTCAAGAGCAGCAGCACCACCTTCCATACAAGCCAGCCAAGGCCAGCCTTCCCATTCCTTTTTATCCCAGAATACCTAGAATGTGACCATTTGTTTTTGTTGAAAGCTCACAATTAGAAAATGGAAATTTAAGCATGATTCTCTGCACTGTGGCTAGGCTGGGTCCTTCTGAAATACAAATCAGGTCATGTTGCTTACTGCCAACCCCATTCACAATTTCCACTGCTCTGCAGATAAACCTTCCCAGGGTGTGGCAGTGCTCTGGACACTTGGCCCTGTTGATCTTTCCAACTTCACTCCTTCATTAGCCCTCCCTAAAAACTCAGCACTAGCTAATCCCAATTCCCTTCCTGCCCTCTGAGATATCTCATCTTCTTCTCCCACTCAGGGCCCTCTGCCTGGAGCTCTTGCTCTGGCATCTCCTAGCTGACTTCTGTTCATACTCCGGGTCACCTCATTCTGCCTCCTCTGGGAAGCAGCCTCTGGTGTAGGTGAAGCTCCTTTCCTGCAAACTCCCAAATTCTAATAGCCTGGGGCCTGGACCCCTTACCATAGGTGGGCCCACATTGTCAGGACCCATATCTGGTCCCTTGGTACACTCCCTGTGATGAGCACAGGGCTGGGCCCAAGGTCGGTGTCCAAGAATCATGTGTTCAACGAGCATCATTACATTTCCCACTCTAGCTACTGAAAGTCCAGCCCAAAGCTCTAGAGGAAAGGAATGAGAGCCATTTCTCACAGGTCCAGCTCTCAAGCAAGGTCTGGCTAAGGAGTGCAGACTTCAAGTGGACAGTGAGGACCATGGAGGGCTGTGCACAGGGAAGTGAGTGAATAAAGGGATGAGCATGGGCCCACTGCTCCAGACACACCTCAGTGACAGACTGCAGAGGGCCAGACATGCAGCTGCTATGATAGTGACAGAAACACCTCCTGTCTCAGGGCTGAAGCACTTGCTAAGCAAGCAGGAGTGGAGATAATGACATCAGCAACTCACTGTGACTGAGTACTCTCTTCATCAAGGCACAGGCTAGATGTCATTCAACGCCATACCTCAACCATGCCTCCTTTACAGACAGGGAAACCAAGGCAGAACAAGGATGACCAACTTGTCCAAAGTCACTGCAAAGTCCAGATTCAAACCCAGGCAGCTTGACTTCTCAGCCAATGACCATAGGACCTCAAAGTCCCCAATTTCTCCTCTCTGGCCCCCAAGCCTCTGTGGTTCCCTTCAGCCTGACTCCGACTCCGTCTTTAATCTTTTTTCTTAGCCATGCAAAAGCCTTTGAAGAAATTACAGCTCAATGGTCATAGGGCTTAGATCGCCTCTGAGAAGGTACAGAGAAAAAACACATTGATGTAATTCTGGAATCAGCTATTGACAAATGGGAGCATGATTGTTCCATTAGTCAACAAATGGAACATCATCTGAGGATTCAGGAAGCAAATCACAGTCTAACTCAAAGAAGAGCTTCTCCAACATTCTCAGCCCATATTGGAATGATGCTGGAAGTTGCTGAAAAAAGCAGTCATTCCTCTGTCCTCTACCTCCTTTGCTGACTGAGTGAGATGAGGGTCACAAGATGCCCATTCCAAAGCCAGGAGCATAATCATTCTTAGCCAATCACAGCTATCCTGTCCTGCTCTGCTGGACGCATGTTTTCCTACCCGCCTTGAAGCTAGAGGTGGTCACATGACCCATTCCCAGCCAACAAAACATAAGGATCATTTTCTCAGGGCTTTCACTGCATTGTCTTGCCATTAAAAGAAAACTCTTCTTTATCCACTGCCCACCTTCCCATGTTCCTTCCCACTTGGGATGCCACTGCACGACTGCAGCATCCATTTTACAACCATGAGGTGATGAGATTAAGAATGGAGAGCAAAGCTCACGAAGATGGAGCCAGTGTGGGTCTTTGATGACGCTGCTGAAGCATCACGCCAAACCTATAGCTGCCATGCTGCACATCTCTTCCAGAGATTATGAAATGCCTATATGTTGAAGCAGGCTGTATTCAGTTGTTCTGTACCTTGCACTCTCAAACTTCCCAACTCTATTTTCTAGGAGAATTTTAAACTTTACATTCTACTTAATATACATTATCAATATTGACTCCTGGGGTTGCATAGTCTGAGGTGAGAGTCAGGACACGTGGGTCCACGTGCCATGTACTTCCTGTGTGGTCTTGGGAAAGTCACCTAACTTCATGTCCTGGATTCTTATACATAAGAAGTGCTAAGTCATCTTCCATTTACCCTCCAGGGGACCCTGTGAGGATCCAGTGAGGCAACAGACCTGAAATTGCTTTGCTAGTGTGAAGGCCTATATATGTGGGGGGCTGCAGAGTGGGCTGAAAAGTAAAGACCAAGATGTTCTTGCCCTCATCAGGGAGGAACATGTGCAGTAATCAAAACCATGCTTTCCATCACTGTGTGAGCCATGGCCACAGTGGAGGAATCTGCTCTTCTGAACCCTCGCCAGCTTGTTAGTGGCATCATCCAAGCTTGCAGTTGACTAATTTCCCTTGACTGCATCAGGATAAAGCTATGCTGAGCAATCTGGTCTGTATCACCGAAGGGAGTTGGGCTCAGCCGTCCATGTGAGGAAAGAGTGCACACCAGGCAGCTGTGCCAAGGAGGCCCGTGGACTGTGCATGCTCACCACACTACCCAGTGCTCCTCCTTAGGGGAACACCAAAGGTACCCTTTATGTGAAACTGTTTCCAAGCTCCCAGTAGCTCTCTGTTTGGAAGCCTTCCAGTTTCTACATTTTAATGGATATTCCCTAGATTTCCACTTTGTGAAACAATGATGGAGGATGGTCATATCAATTCACAACTGAAGATCTGGTCACCTCCAGCCCTAAGATACAGTGGTCGGATAAACAGCTCTCCTTCATCCCGACTTGAACAATCAGATATCAGTAATCTAAAAAAGAAAGGGATGCAGTGCACATCGTCATCATTGGCCAGGTGGAATTCTCTTCCACCATCAGCTTGGTCAAGGTCTCTCTGCTCTCTGAGTCTCAGTATTTGCATTGTGGAAATGAGAATTGTAACTAAACTTCTCCCATGAACTCATGGTGAGCATGAAATGAGGTAATTCAGTGAAGAGTCAATGCAGAACTGGGCATAAAAGAAAGAGAAAGAAGTCATCTGGATGCACACACACAAGGAAGAAAGAAAATGAGTGTCATGTGTACTACCTAGAGAGAAAGACCAACAAATACAGCCTCCATCTGGAGCTCTGACATTTACTAAGTGGGCAGGGGGTTGATCTCTGCTGGAGAGCACGGGCTCTGCATTCATTGGATAGAAGTGCTATACCAATAGGCACATGTGACTGTGGGTAAATACCGAAGACAGAAACCACTGAGGTACATGGCTGTACACTGCCCACTCCATGCCACACTCTGAACCCTCTCAGTGGCCAGGGTCTTTGGCAGACATGGAGCCAAGACTGTGTAGCCAGCTTACTGCCAAATCCCCTCCCAGGAAAGCATCTGCCATGGAGCCCTTCGGTCCTCTATTTGCCCACCGAATATCCAGTAAGCACCTGCTATGTGCCAGGGATATAAAACACTGGCTAAATTTGCACATGATCATCACTGGAAAGTGATCATGAACCACTTTTTCATACTTTTATCCATAAAATAATGTGCTCATTACATCTAAAGATAATGGCTATTTTTCCTTTTCATGATAAAAAGTGCTCATCTATGATGTTGCCATGGTCCATCCAAAAAACAAAAACAGGTTTAAGGCAAACCCATGATCTTCTTCAGGGGTTAGACTACATCCCACTCCTCTCTTCTCTCAGGAACTATCCTTCCCTTTCTCCCATGCCAACCACATAACTCTGTACTCTGACAGCAAGGACACATGGCCATCTGCCTTTTCTTTCCTTCCTGTGAAATCCCTGTAACCATTCCTACATCTACCGTTTAGGGACACAGCAAAATGGGAATTTTAATGATCTAAAATAGGAAAGCCAAGGTTTAATTTTGATTAAATGAATGGCCAGAATGTGTTGGAGAAGGATCTAAACACAAAGAATAGATGGGCTGGGCTCACCCACCAAGGCTCACACAAGCTTTGATGTTGGTGTAGAATTGCATTACAGGCTGGCTCACGTAAATTGAAGCCTAGAGCCCAAGAGTGAAAACCAGCTGATTCTGGTATCTGGATGATATTGAGAACTCAGCTCTACTTCATGTTGGAAGCTGGACTTGAGGATGAAAGCAATGGAGCTTTCGGACCTAACAGAAGAAGACCATTAGTCACCTAAGAAAGAGGGTAAGGGAAGACCTAGCTAAGAAGGGAGAAACTTGAGGGAGACATCCCACACATCACCCTGCAGCTGACCCTCCATGTCCTCCACCGCCTCCAGATGAAGTCCCAATTGTTCTATGTGGCTGACCAGACTTGTCGGGTCTGGCCTGCCTCTCTCCATCCAGCCCCATTCTTTTTATTATCAACGACCTCCATGGCCACCGCACCTCCCACGTTCACCCTGCCCCCAACTCCAATATGTCCAGACAATGAATACCTTTTAGTCAATCCCACCGGACCAGGTTGTGCTTCCTGTGGGTGGGAGAGGAGTGACTACTCGCCAGTAAATAGCATCTTCCTCCTCAACTGTGTATTCTCCTCCACCTGCCCTACCTCTTGCAGATGCCCTGTTACCTTAGTGTTCCCGTAGTCATCACTTTTTCCAAGAAGTCATCAATGAGCCCCCAGCTGGTTACTCGCCCAGCTCTGTGCTCTCCCAGGCCCCCTCACCACTCCCTCAAAGACTGCACTGCCCCCACTGGGCTCTGAGCATCTGCTTCCTGGTTGTCCCCACACCCAACACACACACACACACACACACACACACACACACACAATTCAAGGTCCACAGGAGAGGACAATCTGTCTTCCTTATTTACAGTGGCAGCCCTCATATAATACTTCATTCTTAGCACTCGATAGAATTCATTGAATGAAAAAATAGAACAAACAAATGAAAAGCAAAGTCATAGAGCAGATCACACAGGGAAAAGAAGAGAAACAAAGCCTAGAGAAAAAAAAATTGACAGAAGAAAAAAACAAAAAAGAAAAAAAGAGAATCTCTCCCCCGTTCAAAAAAACAGATAAACAAAAAGTAAATGAAGTAAGTGGGTACGTTTTAGAGAATCCTAAGTTCCACAAAACAAAACAAACAACAAAAAAAGAACATAGAATTAAAATGCTGGCATGCTCACGCAATACAAAAAACTGATGTAGAATTACTGGAACTCCATTAAATATTTATATGGTTTTATCGGTGCACTTTTGATTAAACAACCTTTAGAATGAAAATGTGTAGGGCTTATGTAACGAAGCAGATGAACCCACAATATTTTCACCAACACAGGCATCCCTGAGATCTTCTGCATTACAAAAGCTTCTTGTGTAATTTGAAACACGACTGGACATAATTAGTAGTACAGAACAAATGAGCACTGCAAGAAAATACCATCCTCATACTTTTAATACGGAATCGATTACTTTAAAAAGCAAATCCATAGCAGACAAAGCACTGGAGAAACGGTTCTAAAGAAAATCCTACAAATTAAAACCAGGGCACCAGAAACTTCTGGGTTGAACTAACAAATGATGCTCTTCTCTATTCAGCTCTGCACAAACACAGGCTGCAGGAGGCATTTAAATTGATTTAACAATATCAGTCCAGTTAATATTGTGTTCATTTAATGCATGGCTTAGGCTTCTGTAAAATCATTTTTCAAATTTCAGCATCGGACAGAATTAGCACCCTCATTTTTATGATAATATTGTTAATTTAATGCATGGCTTGTAGTTAGACTTCAAAGCAAATCAGAAAAATATGCCTTTTCTCTTGTCAGTGACATCTCTCTTCATGCACCAGTGGTTTGACCTTAAATTTTAACTTCGGCTGCACAAAATCACTCTCATATTTCTTCTATTCTTCTATAATTTGATCATTTAGTTCATCAGTCTTAGATTTTGCAATACCCTGCCCATGAAAGCCAAAACAGTTTTTTAACATTATCGTTTCATGTTTATTCTCTGGAAAGACCTGACTTGGAAGCTTTGCAGTATGGCATATAAGATGCATTTAGCCAATGAGCTTCATACAAATATGCAAACATGCAAAACTGACTGAAATGGCCAAGGAAAGGCTTTTCCACTGTTTACCCCTGCCTATGAGGACCCTGAAAACTGAGCGGCAATGATGAAATAGATTTGTATAAACAAATACCTACAACACACAAGGGCTTCCGCCACTGAAAAACAAGAATGTATTCTTTACTTTCTCTCTAAAACTCTGAAATGTCTCCTCACACATCTACCCAGCCAGCAGGAGAAAGCTGACAGTGTAATGAAGGGTGAAATGATAATGTCCTCTTCCGTAAATGGAATCCAGCCTACAGGAACAATGCACTCAAACTGATTTGCAGGGCATTCTGGAAAGAGCTTCAGACCTCCCATCCCCCTGCATTTACAAGAGCCTGCAGTGGGATGTCCCTCTAGACGGAGGCAAGTAACCATTTTAAACAGACTGAAGAACCTACATACGACATATTACTAGAGCAATTTTGCCAGTGTAGAAAAACATAATGGAGGAAAAAATCTGCCACCATGATGTGGCAAGGCAATGTTGGTAAAACATACCTTGAGAGAGACAATTTCAGGGAATGCACATGGAGATTCACCATTTATAAATTCATGATTTAGGACCTTCCAAGTATTGGTATTTGGAGATGGAGCCTTTGGGAGGTGATTAGGACTAGATGAGGTCATGAGGGTCAGGCCTCATGATGGGATTAGTGCCCACATAAAGGAGACAGGACAGAGCTTGCTCCTTTTCTCTTTCCCTCTCCATGAGCACACACAAAAAGAGGGTGGCTGTCTACAAGCCAGGAAGGGAATTCTTACAGAAGCCATACCCTATTGGACTTTGATCTTGGACTTTGCAGTTTCTACAACTATAAGAAAATAGATATCTGCATGTAAGCCACCCAGGTTATGGTATTTTGTTACAGCAGATGGAGCTGACTGATACAGACATACCTTATCTTATTGTGCTTCACAGAGGGAAACTTACAGGGTTACTTTTTAAAGGGTTGTAGCGACCCTCTGCAGAGCAAGGCTATTGGCACCATTTTTTCCAACTGCACTTGCTGATTCTGTGTCTCACTGTCACATTTTGGTAATTCTCACAATATTTCAAACTTTTTCATTATCCTATTTGGTATGGTGATCTGGGATCATTACTGAAAGCTCAGGTGATGGTTAACAATTTTTAGCAATAAAGTATTTTAAAATTAAGGTTCATACATTGTTTTTCAGACTTAATGCCATTGCAAACTTACAGACTACTGAATAGTGTAAACGTAACTTTTATATGCACTGGGAAACCAAAAACTTCATTTGTCTCACTTTATCATAATATCTGTTAAATCTTGGTGGTCTGGACCCAAAACCACCATATCCCCAAGGTATGCCTGTATAGCTTTTAGGTGTGTAAACATAATATCCTGCTTAATGGAAATTCTCATAACACCTAAGTATGTGCATACCCTTTGGGCCAACAATTTTGCTTCTAGATATTATTCAATAGAAGCACACCCGGTCCTACAAAAATACATGGCCAAGTCCATTCTCGGAGTGAAAAAGAGACCCATAACAGCATGATGCCCAGCAAAGGGGGGGCGGTGGTGCTGGTTAAATAATTAACATCAACTAGATGTGATGAAGTGCTCTGGTCTTCAAATACACTTGCTTATGAGTAAGGAAGCAAGTTGCTGAATATTCTGGAAAAGAGGATTCTATTGCTGTGGAAAAATTATATATGTTCATATACATGGAAAAATTCAGAACAATAAGTGGCAAACAGCAAGGGAATGGGAACTTTTCTGAATTATTTAAAATTTCACATGCGTTGCCTATAAGACAATCAATGTGTAAAACTTACTGTTAATAAACGGTTCCTTTTATTACCTCGGGCTTTCAATATAAATTTACTAACGAATTTGATCCATTCTCTTAACCATTAGGGGACAGAGTTCATGATTTTACTATAGAGGCTTCACATAAAAAAGTTCAGAGTATCTTTCTATTCCTCAAAATAATGATGTAAATAGTCTTGAAGCTGATCAATTACATTGAAAACCAACAAGCAGATGTACAGTGAGGGTTAATGGGACCTCTAATGGGCTTCTTTATATAAGGGGGCAATTGGGGTAAAAAAAATAATAATTTTTTCCCTTAACTACTCTAAAATAACTAGCATGTCTACTGCTAATTATCTTAATCGCTCTGTCTTCATTATTGAGTTGACACTGTTTGTATATCTTAATGAACTTACAAAGATTATTTCAATCGATTGGTTTTGTTAACAGAACAATAAATCCTGACTGATAAAGGATCCTGGATGTAATTAGTTAGCACTTCTTATTATGCTAATTTCTGATACTTCTGTAATGAGTAATTAAAGATTAATAAGAAAGATAGTCCCAAATTAGCTGCTTCTTATCTGTAAATGCTCCAGGATGTGTGGGGGATCAAGCTATATTTGCATATTCACAAGGAGACTGGTAACTAGAGTAACTTTGCTTGATTCAGAAACCCAAAGATCTGTCTGAAAGATTCCCTGAAAGAACTGTGCCCTGCGGCCAGTTTTACAGCAAGGTTGAGCTGCTCCGCTAATTTTTTTCACTTCTGCTCACAAAGCAGACATAAGGTAAAGCCAGTTTCTGAGTTCTTACTGAGCCACTTTTTCTAGCTGTGGGACCGCACACTGATGGCTTCTACTTGTGGCACCTCTGTCTCTGTGCTGCGTGGCACAGAGCTGGGGTGAAGCCCCAATGAGAACGTCCACATCGGACACTTAGGAGAAGGAGGCAAGACGGATCTAGGGATTATTCTTTCAACACATATTTAAACTCTTTCTTTTGGCCAGTCACTGTCCCAGGCACTGGGTATAGCTGAATAAATAAACAAGGCTAACCCCTGCTCCCATGCAATGTATTGTTCTCTTTCTCTTCCTTTTCTTTTTAGGGCTTTTTAAAATCAGAAGCTATAAATCATGGGGACCCACAGCTGTGCCTTCTTGCTCAGTCTCATCAGAAGTATGCAGGCAGGACACTAATTCAAGTAATCCCAATGTAATATAAACCCAATGTCATTTAAACACTCATGCTTTCTCCCTAGCAGGTATAAGAAGGTGTTGTGCCCATGCAGAAGGCTGCCCAGATAGAGGGCCTGGTGATGACGCACTCTGCTCAGAAGCTTGGGCAAGCCACAGACCACACACTTGGAGCCCATCTATGCTGTTCTTCAAAGAACACCCCTTCTTTCATATCCTGCCATTGGTCCAGTGGTCATCCTGTGCCCCAGCTCAGGTAATCCTTGGCAGCAACTCAGGGTGATGTGATTACTGAAGCTCCAGCTGATGTCCTAGGTAGAGGTGATGTGGCAAAGCACTGTTGACCACTGGGCAGGAGAACCTGGTTAGGTACTCATGGAAAAGAAACAGCCTCATTTTGGCTATAATCTTTAGGGAAAGAGTAGGAGGGATGTCACATCACATAATTGGGACGAAGAGGAAAAAGAACTAGAGATGGAAACCAGAAATCAATGCTCCTTTCCAGGAAGCATGTTACTGCCTGCTTAGGTCCTGGGTCTCCCACCTTCCTGCTCTAGGACCTTGGGCAAGTCAATGACCCTCTCAACCCCAGCATCAACTGAGAAAATGCCAAAACCATCTCCTACCTCCTAGAGTTGCTGTGAGGAACAAAGCAATGAAAACACAAAGAGTAAGCAAATGGCATTCATAGGCACTTAATAAATGCCGCTTTTGTTTCTAAAGCTGAGATTGAGTGTTCTGTGAGCCTTACACAGCTCTCCACAGTTTAGTTATTTCATCATCATGATTATTATTACTATCATTGTCATCAGACTAATCTAGCTTAAAATTAATTTCCACTAGCCACTTAAGGAACATCTTGCAAGATCTAATTCCCTAAGGTTTCAAAAAGGTTGGCTCCCCAGGAAAACCAAATCTGGTGCTACTTTTGCAGATGGTAGTGCCTGAGTGCTTGTGGAGAGGAAATGTGCTCCACTGCTCTCCCAGACTCTGAAAGCCATTCCAGCATACGGATTCAGTGAAGCCCCATGGGACTAACCTGTCCTCATCTTAGGCGGGACATCTAATGCTGTATGTACAAAAGCAATGAGAATGTGAATCAGTTGCTATTGAAAGATTAGATGAACCCAAAGTGCAGAGAAAGCACAAAACAGCTGCACTCACAGCAATAATGTTGAAAAAGTCATCATCCCCCAGTGTATCCAAAATAGATGAGACGGTTTGCTTGGCGATAGTGAGACGGAGTCCTTTCATGCTGCCACTGACATCAACTAAAATGACCACGTCTTTCGGAGAAGTCGCTGCCTGGATGTACCTAAGTCAGGGGAAAATTAAGCAAAAATGAGGTAAAAATGAACCTCTCCATAAGTTCTTCCTTTAACAAGTATCTAAGAAGTCTGACCATTTCCTACCATTTTCGGTTCCTGCAGTCAAAGGCAATGACTCCATTCTCATCTGGTTCCCATTTAATCCCTAGAAGAAAAATGAAGTTATGAGAAACCCAGAAACTTCAAATATTTATTCATAGCATTTCAAGGCTGCTCTGCTTTGCTGATTGAACAGACAGGGTGAAAAATCACATGCAACGACCAGCCCTGGAGCTCATCACATGCTCCATCGCCATCTCTGGGAAGGTGCTTTAGGGCTGTAACACTATAACAAACATGTCCTTAGCTCCGTTGCTCTAAGACCTGCTGGAGAGTGGGGACATCTTCAGCAATGTGCTGTCAACAAAGGATGAGACTCCAGCCCCTTCCTGTGGCTAATGGTCATTTCTCACCGTCTCACAAGTTGTTGGACCTGGTAGCATCATTCATAGACTTCTGGGCAGAGTCAGGCCAAGTCCCTGGGTCTGGGCAAAGCAGTATGTGTAGCACATGAGTAGAAAGCATCAATACATTTCCATCTCAGAATACACGCAGGTCTGTTCCCCCGTCACTTCTGTATTTATAATCAGGAATACTGGCCTGGCTTTCCATACTGAGATGGAAAAAATGGGCCTAATTATGCTGCATTACAAAGTTTGAATTTCAGGCTTTGAAGCCTGGAGAGTTTTCCCCATGTGTAAGATGGGATCCCATATCCTTCATCTTGTGGTTTGCAGACTGGTCGGGATACGTCCAAGGTTGGCATTCTCTATTTACAACTCGGTTTTTGAGAATACAATTTGATTTAAAAAGGAAAGTGTTTGCTGACTAAAAATAAGATAGCGAATCATTGTTTTCAGCCATCAGTGCTGCTCACGGATGGAGGATTTAAAATACAGACTTTAGAGTGAAGAAAATAAAAACAGAAAAATTATTTTTGTAGAAAGAAATCCTGACTCAGATGGTAGCACTGGCAGTCTCCTATCCAATTCCTGATGGCCAGCTTTCTGGACCACGCTGAAATAAGAATACGTGCTTGAGATAACAGCCCCAAATTATTACTCAGAAAACCATGAGATGGCAGTTTGTTACCTAAAGATTCATTTTATTCTGTTCTCTTTATACCTACATGACCCACCTATAAATAGGCCAAATCAGAAGCCAGAAGTATGAGAAGCCACTGCCAATTGAAGGTCATTAGGCAATGAAGATAAAATAAAACTGACATGATATTGTACACTAAGGGACAAGAATATAACTTATTTAAAAATCATGAATATACTGCTTTGTATAAAGTCAAGTACAGTTAAGGTAGCATGGTCTTAACACAGAGTGAAATGATATCCATGGTGAGGCTAGGTAATGTTCCAATTTCACAAAGCATTGGTTTGAGCCCAAATAAAGATAATTCTTTTTAAATGTGTTAACCCATGGTAGGCCTTCAGCTGATATTTGTTTCTTGAATTGAAGTGTGGTGAATGTTCTTAGACCGGGACCATACCTGCTCCTGTTCCACCCCTCCCCACTCTGCCATCCTTCCTCCCCATCACACCCCATCCCTGTGTGCCCCATTAGGACATGAAAAGGTACAATTCTTTCTTATAGTCCCAGCATGTAGGCTAGGGCCTCAGGGGAAGAGATTAATGACACCCAATGCTCTCCTTCTGCATTGAGATCATTCCCCTGTAAATGGGCTTGTAACTCTTCCGGGGCACTGCTGTGTACTTGGTGCTTTTTAAAAAGTTGACATGAAATTAGTCTGTTGGGAAAAATGGTAAAGGATACAATTCCAGAGGAAAGCAGAACAGATGGGACAACCCCAGAGCCTTTTGCCTACTCATCACAATGTTCATCAAACTCCAGTGCTCTGCTAGTCGAAGGAGAGAGCAGTGACTGAGAAAGACAGGCCTAGCCCCTGACTGCCCTCAGGAGGCCTCATGTAAGCAGGGAAGTTGGCACATGATAAAAAATTGCATTCACCAGATATATCACAAAGGAGAAGTGCCTGAGGCTGTGATGGTATACAAAAGGTGATTCCAATCTCTAATGGGAAGAAGGATCTTCCCAAATGAGAACAGAATGATGGTATACTAGTTTCCCAGAGCTGATGTAATGAAAGTCCTACAAATTGGATGGCTGAACAGGAAATAGCTCTCTCACAATTCTGAAGGACAGAAGTCTAAAATCAAGTTTTGGCAGGGTCATATTCCCTCTAAAGCTCTAGGGAGGATGCCTTCCTCACCTCTTCTCAGCTTCTGCTGGCTCCCAGCAATCCTTGGTGCTCCTTGCCTTGTAGCTGCATCACCTCAATCTCTGTCTCTGTCTTCCTTCTGTGTCTGTCCTCTCCTAAGGATATCAGTCATATTGGATTCAGGGCCCACCCTAATTCAGTGTGATCTCATCTGAACTTAATTATATCTGCAAAGAACCCTATTTCCAAGTAAGGTCACATTCTGAGGCTCCAGGTGGACACAAACTTGTGGGGAGACAATACTCAACCCACTGTAGAGGAGTAAGACTTATAAAACAAAAGCAGTGGCCAGAGGGTGAATAAGAATACCCCAGGCATAGAGAATGACATGTGCAAAGGTACTGAGGTCGAGAAGAGCATGTCAAGTTCAAGGAACTGGAGGAATTCTGGTATGGCTATGCACATGTCTATGCCAGAGGAAAGGAGCCCAGGTAGTAGCAGAAACCTCATGGTTTCTGGGAAGAAGACCCAGGCCCTTCTTGGTGAGGACTTGAGGTACACATTGAGTAGGGATGAAGAAAATATCTTGAGACAGTTCTAGGCATAGCTGCCTAAGGTGGAATAATAAATGTCATACCTTGACTCAAGTCAGGACTAGATAGCCCTGAGGGGCCATCTTGCCCAAACTTGACACTTGGGTCGAAATCTTCAACTCGTATCAGGGACTTCAGGTTCTCAGAACTCAAAAGATTTTCCTGAGATTTCCAGTTATGAGTAGGACTTGTCTCCAAGTCCCAACCCACCATGCTCTTCCTTACACAAGCATTTCTATGAAGATGTCCCATAAGAAGTTCTCTGAATTTTAGCATGAGTTAAATGAATAAAGTAAAATTTGTTTCCCTGTCATGCATGGAAAAGACACCTAAGTGCCTTTAATCTTTTGAATCTCCACAACTGGATCTCAGAGGCAGCATTGGCCAAGCTAACGGACCCCCGAGCCCTTCCTTTTCCAATCTCACGACAAAATGTTTTAGGAGGCAAACTTAAGGAAACCCTGTCCCAGATGGTACTACCTCCCTTAGGCTATATCAACTTTTTAGTATATAATTTTTATGTACACAGATATTTTTTAAATGTTCAAATAACTTTAAATCCCAGAGAAATAATAGTTGGCTCATCTTAAATATTTCAGAACCAGGAAATTGACACTTAACCAAGAAGCACCCTCATGAACTATGTAATTTCTGGAATTGACAATATGCCTTTTTGGGATGTCACCCAGGTTGGCTGGGGCATGAATTTGAAGATAAAAGGAATGATGCAGTCATTGGCTTGGGAAGACTTGAAGAAAGGTAAGCAATAGAGAAAACAAAGGGAGTATAACTCTATAATATATTTATGCCAGGTCCCCACTTTGTCACTGAATCCCACCAGACTATATAGCTGGTGACCAGCTTCCCAGAGTGGCAGTAGCTCTACTGTATCTGAGGAGGCAGAGCTGCTACTACAAGTGTGACAGGCCAATAGATCTGGTAAACTTTGATCCACTGAGTGATTTCTTCATTCAACAAATACATACTAATATGTATGTTTGAAGATGATAATAGAGAGTCAAATATCTCCTTCCTCCTGGGGCAGATATCCTAACAAAGGAGATGGAGACTGAAAGTCTGATGGCTCAGGATTACAGACCAGAGTTCATATTTTATAGAGTAAGAACTGCAATGAAAACAAAGCATGAAAGAGGTGATGAAAATATTAACACCATCATCAACTCGCTTCCATCCTGGTGGTATGACTTGGCCGGCCAGTTAACCTCTTGGTCAGTTTCCTCATTGGTGAAATGTAGATGACAGTAGCTCCAGCTCATAGGATTATTGTGAGGATTATATTAGACAATGCTTCTGTAAGCACCCAGCACAGTACTCAATAAATTGGGGTCACTATCACTATTATCAATGTTAATATTACTATTACTTTTAAGATTTATTTATTTATTTTAGAGGGAGAGAGACAGAGACAGAGAGAGCATGTACTCCAGCTGGGAGAGAGGCAGAGGGAGAAGGAGAAGGAGAAGGAGAAAGAATCTCAAGCAGACTCCCCACTGAGCATGGAGCCCAATGTGGGGCCTGATCTAACCACCTGAGACCATGATCTAAGTCAAAATCAAGAGTCGGACACTTAACTGACTGAGCCACCCAGGTGCCCCTAACATTACACTAATATTAACAGCATTCCTAAAGACTCCTAAGGATGACACTTAAATAAACAGAGCTTTGATAAAGCCTGAGTAACCGTAACCAATCCTGCAGAGCTCAAAGGCCGTTTACTAGTATTTTGTTTCTGTGGTGGTTGCTGGTGTTCCAAAGAGCCTCACTGAAGTTCTGTCTGTGTTCAGTGAGATCTTTTTGTCATACAGGCACAAAAGGTAGACCAGTACCTTGGAAACTGGGTATCAGACTACACAAGTCTTTTCCCATAGTTACATTCTTCAACAGAACATCTACTAGCCACATGTGGCTATTTAATTTTAGATTTAAATTAATAAAATTCATATTTTAGTTGTTCAGTCTCGTTAGGCACATCTCACATGCTCAATAGCTACATGTGGCCTCTGGTTACCATATTAAACGTTGTAGACATAGAACACTTACATCATCCAAAGGACAGCACACTAAAGTGTTGCCACATGCCCTTGCAACCTACACTGAACTTGTGGAGGCCTATGTAAATCTATACATAAAGAGAAAATATAATGAGAGGTATGCTACTAGGCTAATGATTACTGAAATTCTCCTTTTAGAGACTCCATGTTCCTACCTCCAAAAGCTGAGATTCTATCCTTTTTAGTGATCTCCTAGCACCTTCTATTTCTCCCTCCTTAGCATGAAACACACTGTACCATCATGACCTGTTCATTTGTGTCTGTCTCCCTGGTGGTCTCTGTTCCTTCCTTTAGGATCCCCTCTAGGCAAGGCCACAGTAATCCTAACCAATCCCGAGGGTTTCAGATAGCTAGCCCTACCCACTGTCCAGGCCTCCATACTTGAGGATGTGGGCATCTGACCTAAACCAGAATAATCCTGGGACCTTCATCTAAGCCATCGGGACAGATGCTCTGTCTTCCTCTGGGACCATAATTGAAAAATAATCCTACATGCACATATCCACGTTCCCCATCACGAGGAGATCACCTGCCAGTATAACATGGTCAGAGTAGAGAAAGGTGGAGATTAAAAAAAGAGAAGGGAAGATTCAAAGTCCAAATGACAATGCTGAATACTGGGATCCAGCTGTGTCTCAAAACAGCACATTCCCTAGATTTCAAGTTACATGAGCCAATAAATGTATTCCTTGCTGGAACTAACTGGAATGAGGTTTCTGTCACTTACAACCCAAATCCCTGATGAATACATTTCCCCAAAAGTATGAGCTGCATGAGGGCAAGGACCTTTTCTGTTAAGTTCACCATTTTATCCTCTGGACCTCACATAGTGCTTGGAACAAAATAAGGACTGAGGATACACTTATGTAAGAATGAAGAAATATCCCTTCTGTTTAAGGACACACACACACACAACTGATTCACACTATTACACCACTCTAAATGTGGAAAGAAGTACCCTGAAAACAAGAAATCTTAGCAAAAATCCATAAATTGATCACTCTTCTAATGATCATTTTGTGTTCAAGAGACAAGAGATGTGTCCTCTGTTCAGAACCAAGCACCAAGTGACCATAGGGGATTATCAGGGCATGAAACTCCTCAGGAGGACTCTGATTCATGTCTTTAACAACACAGAAGAGATGCAGGAATTCTATAAAGTCAAAATTCTCCCACAAATGCCATAAAAATGGTAAGCATTTCTGAGTCAACCGTTCTGACCGATGAAAACCTTGTATGTAAATTAAATTAATCTCCCCTATTACATACAACCTTCATGAGAATTCCCTTATGTTGTGGACTGAATGTTTGCCCCACCCCATAAAAAAATTAATAAGTTAAAGACTAACATTACCCCATGTGATGGTATGAATAGGTTTGAAGAGGTCGGATCTTTGGGAAGGTAATTAGGCTTAGATGAGGTTATGGGGATGGAGCCCCTATCATGTGGTCAGTGCCCTTTCAGGAAGAGTAAGGAATACCTGAGCCTCCACTCTCTATCATGAGGGGAAACAGGGAGAAGGTGACCATCTGCAAGCCAGAAAGAGGGCTCTCACCAAGAACTATTTCTGCCAGCACCTTGATCTCAGACTCCCCAGACCCCAGAACTATGAGAAATGAACGTCTATTGTTTAAACCACCCAGTCTGTGGTATTTTGTTATGGCAGCCTGAGATGACTAATGCACCTTTTTATTTTTATTTTTTTCAAATTTCCCCATGACCATAGTTTGAGGACTTCCTACTGGTGGAGACAATACATGATCTGTGGTTTCTTCTTATCGGTTCTACCTTCATCCAAATGCCACATGGGAAGATGGTAAGAGGTCCCCGTGGCTTCCTCAATGGATCAACCCCCCACCATGTTTTATTTTCAGCAACATCTGCGTTAAATTTACTCTGTTGAGTGTATCAAAGCAGATTGCAATTTGGTGACACTGGAACTTTAATAGACTACTGTTTATTATAACATTATCTTTACTAGGATGCTTATTGTTTAAATTTCTGTGAGCTCCAGGAAGAACTACGCATGCCCTGCTGAACACAGCTCTTGGGAAATGTTGAATAATCTGGCAAAGCAGACACTTGGCAGGCAAGTCTCAGGGGACAGATGCTGTGTGCAGGGCAAACGGCTCCTCGAGGCGGAGGCTGATGGTCCCTGTGCCTCAAAGTGGGAAGACATCAGGTGCCTAGTCTTACTTAATGAAAACATAAAAGACTCCATTTAATTGCTCCAAGATTATGCAGGGCATTTTTTCCTTCTTTTAGGTGGAGCTTGTTAATTTCGGCAGCTGTGATGTTGGCACAATTGTAGCCTCAAGTCCTGTTTTCACAACTTGTGAGCAAAATTAAAACTTCCCTTCTTAATTAACATTCAAACTGAGCCAGAATTAAATTCTTATTGCAAAGCAGAGGCCTGGGGAGGCCTCAGAAGGAACACCTGCTCCAAAGGTATGATGGACCAGCTCTGATGAACATACCCATCTGAGAATACCATAGGTGGCCCTACTGATGAGTTGCTGACCTTGGTGGTGGATGCTGTGGCCATCTCAAGCTCTTCCTCCAAGGGCAGTCAGCTCTGGAAACTTAAGTTCAAATTTTCCATTTCTTACACTTTTGGTCAGAATTTAATTCAGCCCACAGATGACTTGTTCTTTTCCATGGTAATACGACAATGATATATTAGTTACAATAGTAAGAGTAAGAAAAGCAAACTCTGGTCCAGGAAGATCAAATATGGTATGTCTTACACCCCAATTCCTCACTTTTGGTGGCAGCTCTATACAGGGCTCTATTGAGAAAGATGTGGAAACCATATGTAGATCTAAGTGCCTGCGTGTGTGCGTGTGTGTGCGTGCACACGTGCACACATGCATGCGCATGTGTGTACATGCGGATGCCAGGCTCCCCTGGCTATCTACACCCTGATAAGACATTTAACGGATTTGAATTTAATCTTTCATTTTCCCCTATTGGGAGGGGAAAAAATTAAACCCTGAACATGAAAGAAAAATATCACAGGATCATTAATCTCAATCATAATTCTCAAGGCAGGGATACTCACCTGGATACTGCCTAAAAAAGCCCTTTGCACTTCCAAAGTATTGCCATATGAGGGATGGGTCACGATCAAAGTTATCGACGAAAACTTTATTTAGGGATTCGGACCAATAAACCCCATTGACGATTGCTGGGTCTGAAAAGAAAGGGAAGAGGAATGTTACAACCCAAAGAGAGATAGAATCCCCACTGGCATCCCTCAGAGCTGGCAACAGCAGCATGAGGTTCATCTTGCAGGAAGTTGTGAAGAAAGCCAGAGCTCCCCAAATGTTCAGCTCCTGGGAATTTCATACATTAGGTCTTCCTCATCCTGCCCAAGCCTCCACAGCCACCCAGGTGCCTTTATTGGGGATTCCTTATTTGAAAGACATATCCTTTTATTTGCAACTTTCAAACTTACACAGCACAGAGTTCTCGAGAAAGCAAAGAGAGACCTTCTTAGCATTATTTTCCACCTTTTCCTCAGAACTCAGCATTTAAAACAGAAAAAATGTGTTTTCTCTCACTGCACTGACCTTAGCCAACACTGTCCTATTCTAATTCTCTCCACCTCTGACTTCAAAATTTGCTACTTAAAAAAAAAAAATAAGTAAATTGGAATTACATAACTACATCTCTCTACTTCTTTCATTCAGCAGATGGCGAGCTTCAGGAGGGCAGAAATCAATTTACTTGGTCTTCTGCTCTACCCCTTTGACCAGTACATGGCAGAAATTCCAAACATTTATGGATGCATGAAGAGATGGATGGATGAGTGAACGATTAAAAACAAAGATTGTTTGCAGATTCCAGACAACTGTCTACTCTTCTACCCCTGTGATCCTATGAAATCTCTTTTCCTCACTCTTGGTAGCTGAAAGATAACCC
Source organism: Vulpes lagopus (assembly GCF_018345385.1). Lineage (NCBI taxonomy): Eukaryota > Metazoa > Chordata > Mammalia > Carnivora > Canidae > Vulpes > Vulpes lagopus. The sequence continues at coordinate 22,661,006 of NC_054830.1, read as the reverse complement.
CTTGCCTTTTGCCCATTGATAAGAATGAAGGGCAAAGACAAAGAAGGAAAATAAGCAAGTATTGATTGCATACTGGCTGAAGCAAGACAGATCACTAAGGATGACCATCCACTTAAAATAAAAAGAAAAACTACTGGAAATCCTGTTCCAAAATGATACCACATAGAGCATTCTGTTAAGAAGGGAGATCACTATCCAGTCCCAGCATGATGAGGGTAAGAATGATAATAGAGTGAGTATGTTAATGGTGAGGAAAAGGAGGGTGGGAGCACTGGTGCAGGCACTGTGCTTAGCTCATCTCCCGTTACCCCCTACCACAGCCCTCCAAGACTCGTTCCACTGCTATCCTCCATGCTCCACAAGTGGAAACAAGTACCAGGAGGTTAGGTTCTTTCCTAAAAGCACCCGACTCATCAACAACAAAGCTTCTGACCTGTGATTTGTATAAAAAGGATAATAATACATGTCTTAAATGGCTGTTTGGAAGGGTAAAAAAATCTACTGAAGAGGACAAATGGCAAAAAGCATTCACAAAGTCATCAGTATAGCAGTTCCATTCACCTGGGTTTCAGCATCCTCACCAGAATTTCCTGTGGGACCTCATGTGACAGCAATCCCACCATGGCATCTTTATTCTACGGATCCCACCATTCTACACAGTGGGGATGAAGACAGATTTGGTCACTCCAGTCCTCAAGTTGCATAGTATACCAATGAGCAAACTAATGCTAGAAATGTTCATGTAATTAGGTATAGTGACAAGGAAACTCACTCTTGGCACCAGTGTACCCCACCCCTCCTCCACAGTGGCCTGCCCATTGCCAGCCTGCTGCCTCAAGATACTCATCAGAAGAGGTGTGAGATAGAGCCCACAAAATGGTGCCTGACCCAATGGATAGACATGGCTTCTTGTATTGTCTTACCTCTAGCCTGTCTAGGCTTCCAGATCACTTACTCAGATTCCATAGACAAGTGGGATTCTGACTCTTATCTCAAGGGTAAGTGCTCAAAACTCTTATAAACTATAATAAACCACATCATAGGCTGGGAGGCTGAAAATGACCAATTTAACCTTTTACCGCAAAGTAATTTTGAGAAAGACTTTATCCTCACAATCCTGGAGAATGGAACCCTTTATTGTTCCTGCAAGCCTGACAATAATTATTGTGACTCATTCCTTGCTACAAAAGCCACTTAAATTAATCCACAAAGAGGTAAATACAATAATGACACTGAAAACTCCATGGGGTTCTTGCCTCCTCCATCAATGGCCTCAATTATGTTGCCATCATATAAAAACTTTCCACAATTAGAAGCAAAAATTCCATTTCACTCACTCACTGCCTCAACATGTTAAGGAGCCAAACAGTTTGCAGTTAATTTGTTTCTTGACTGTGGTTTCTTTGGGGGTAGTCAGAAGCTACCCATGCCATCAGGTGGTTCTAGAAACCTAAGATTGCCCCTTGGGTAACTGTGGGCACCTTCAGAAGTACAAAAGGAACTGTGAAGGTCAGAGGATGATTTTATCAATAGTTTCGACATTAAATCTCACTCTGAAATTATGCCTCTTTGAGAAAAGAGGACTTTGATCTTCCCAGGGTATGGTTAACAAGGGAAGTAGAATCACTAAAAAATACTGTCTAGTTAAAATGGGGGTTGTGTTACACAGACCTGTTTGATCAAATATTTGAGAAAACACGTCCTCTGGCTTGTAAAGTCATCAGAGTGTGCTGATTTCACAATATTGCTTAGCAAGCAATTTTAATAGAAAGAAATATCTTGAATTGCTCTCCATTATTAGTCATCTAAGGGATAAAAAAAAGAGGAGTACATTGGTGGCTCATTCAACTGAGTGGCCAACTCTTGATTTCGGTTCAAATTGTGATCTCAGGGTCCTGAGATGGAGCCCCTTGTGAGGTACGGTGCTCAGTGGGGTTTCTGCTGGAGATTCTCTTTCCCTCTTCCTCTACCCCTCCCCCTGCTCTCTTTCTCTGTCAAATAAATACATCTTTTTAAAAAGAGAGAGATGAAGAAAAGAAACAGGAAAATGATAACATTATAAAATGAGGACTTCATCTAGATATTCTAGACATCTGGGTTTTAAAAAAGGTTAAAAATAGTTTTCCCAATGTCATTGACAGAGAGCAGAAATGAAATAACCCAAAGGATCCCATTACCCCCATGTAGCCAAATCTCCAGCTCCTTCCACTGCTATTGAGGAGGGAGTGAACATTACATTGTGGATCAGTATCCCAGCTACATGTTCCCTCTATGGCTGCTGAACAGATGTGCTTTCTTAAGGTCACTTGCAAAAACAACAGCATCCTCCTAAGTAGCAAGTTTCCCTTTTTCCTTGATTGTGTTTTGTTTCAAATTTTGCTTAAAAGCCCCCCTCCCCCCTGCTGCTGCCTCATTTAGGGTTTTCCAGGAGTCTTCGACTAATCTGAGCTTTGGTTCCACTTCCACCCCTCATCTTTTAGCGGGACTAATGTACTCTATTAGCTTCCTGTGGCTGCTCTAACAACTTACCACAAACTGGGTGACTTAAAACAACAGAAAATTATTCAGGAGGCCAGAGTCCCAAATCGAGGTGTTGGCAGGATGGGTTTCTTCTGGGGGCTCTGAGGGAGACTCTGTTCCACGTCTCTTTCCTGGTCTCTGGTGGTCAGCAGCAACCATTAGTGTTTCTTGCCTTGGAGATGCAATTGCTCCAATTCCTGCCTCCATCTACACCCGGCCTTTCCTCTGTGTACTTCTGTGTCCTAGCTCCCTTTCTTTAAGGAAACCAGTCACTGGATTTAGGGTCCACTCTAAATTCAAGATGATCTCATCTCAAAATCTTTAACTTAATTATATCTGCAAGACCCTATTTCCAAATAAAGTCATATTTACAGGATCTACCGAAGTTAGGAGTTGGGCATATCTTCTAGGCCACCATTTGGCCAACTACATGTACTCATACTCCCTTAGTTATGCTATATAAAATACCCATATTTTGTGGTTTGTACGTACCCTTTTTAAAATCTGAATTAGTTAATGAGTATAGGCCTTTTATTTGGTGAAAGCTGTTTATTTTTCTTCTGGTTTTTTTAATTTTTAAATTTTTTTTGTACATTTATTGGAGTTTGATTTGCCAACATGTAGTATAACACCCAGTGCTCATCCCGTTGAAGGCTGTTTAAAGGTCTTTTAATGGAAACAATTCAGATTCTCATGTCTGAATGATGATTTTATTGAGCTTAGCATTCTTCCCAATCTCTGTCAACAGGTCCTACCTATAATGCTCTAACTCAGATTAAAAGAGTTTCCCCTAATGCCCAGTGTATGTGTCAATGCCCAGTATTCTTTGCTCAATAAAATGAACTCCATGTGACACGGTCATTTTCTCCACTATCCCTGTACATTCAGCATCAACTTATTATTCATAGTGGTCAGTATGAGGTTCAGGAATAGCAGTTCTGCTTCCTGCTTCCTCTACCTTCTGAGAGATTAAATTACTTCTGATGCCAGTCAGAAATTTATCAGATGTTCAGCTTTTAGTAGAACAGACTACTAGCAGATGTTTAGAGAGTAAGACTCCCACACCACCTTTGTGATCTACTTGCAATTTGTATCTGAAAAGCGGCTCATGCATCCCTGCTCTGTCTTTGTAATGTATCCTATAACCCATCAAAAATCACATTTATAGTTCCCTTATTTCCACCCAAATAACTGCTCTCACCTGTGCCTTCCCACCCCACAATGAGTTTGCACTTTGCTACATGAGGGTTGTCTGAAGTTACAGATGGCTGATGCTTTCTCTGCATACTCCCCCACACACTCACACACCATTCCATTTCAGTTCTGTATCTTTGAATGAGTAGCCCCTTTTGTCACCCTGAGGTCCATCTCCTGAGTTAATGGGTTCAAGCAAATTAATGGATGTAAAGCACTTAGCACAACAACTGGCACATCCAAAATGGTCCATAAGCATGGATCATTATTCATGCCATGCATGAGCCAATAAATAAGTAAGAGCCCAAGAGGAGCTCCCCATTTCTTCCATCCCTGTTCTCTGCAGCAAGAATCCTAGACACCACCTTAAGAGTACAGCACACATCTCAGACTGAGATGCAGGCTTTGGAGTTGGAGTCTTAGATATAAGACCTCACTTGGCACTTGTGAGCTAGTGGCTTGTGACTTACCTTCCCTGAGCCCCACTGTCTTTATGAGTAGAAGGAGAATCAGAGCAACTCTTGCTCAAAGGTTTCTGAGACAATGCATAGAAGATGCTTAGCAGTGGGAGGGCTCCATTACCACCAGCAGGTACATCACTAGTCACAGCTCTGGTGGTGAGTCTCCAACTCCCCACTTGGGGCAGTCCACCTGTCCTAGACCTATCCAGGTGAGACTTTATCAATATCTCTTCCTCCCTTCCTCCAATTATCAGGGCAAAGATGCTCTTGATGACTCTGACATCCATTTGTTCATTCAAGGAACATTCCCTGAGCACCTACTACATCAAGCATTCAGCAAAGAACCAGACAGACTATGAAGCTGACATTTCAGTCTGATGAGGGTGAGAATAGGCAAATACAAGGACTCCAGACAGAAATGGGTGTGATGAAGAAAATAAAAAAGGACAGGAGGCCTAAAAGTCACCACGTGTGGAAAGGGGAAAGGGGTGTTAGTCTAACTGGGTGGTCCAAGATGGCCTCTCTGAGGACAGATCCAAATGTTGAGAAGGTGTCAGTTCAGAACCATGCTGACTGGCAAAAGCTTCTAGGCAGCATGAGCGGCAAGTGCAAAGGCCCTGAGGCAGGAAGAAACCTGGGTCCTAGGGAATAGCAAGGCAGTGAGTATTGCTGGGGCCCTGTAACCAAGGGAATTATTTCTAGATAGGGGTGGTGAGATGGGCAGGCCATGGTGAAGAGACCTAGCAGATGGACAGTTTCCTGCCAAGCATACATTTCCTAGCAGACATAATCTGTGCTCCACCAGTACCAAGGCCCCCCATGCTTCTATTCATGGTTTGAAAATCAAATTTCTTATCTTCTGAAATCTATAGTCAGTATAGCCTACTTCCTTTGAGCAACCAAAATCCTTATGGATGACTTAGCACTTGAGTTTCTCTCCAGACCTCAAAATCACCGGATATGCATGGCATCTTTTTTCTCAATATCATTTATTCTCCAGTGAATGAGCAGCACAATATTAATTTAAACTTGACATTTTCTACCACAAAATACAGGTCCATTTCTAGCAAATCTGAGTATCCACGAATAATTACAGGCTAACACAGAATTACAAACTACTGTTAACCCAAAAACCATTGTTTGAAGGATCTGAATTCATGTTCAGCTGGGTTTCTAAAGTGCAGCCCTTATCAAGAAGGTTATTTCCAAAAAAAAATTAAAAAAAAAGAAGGTTATTTCCAGCCTATAACAAGCTGGAGGAAGGATCTCAAGCTTTCCTAAAGGTATTTGAAGGTGTGTCTCCTGGATGTGAACTTACAACAGGCACAGGGAGGGCTGGGTGTACTGAGCCCACGCAGGAGCTTTGCTCAGCACTGCTTTTGGACTACATACAAGAGGAGAATGTCTAGATACTCTTCATGTCTCCCATTTCAGCAAGTAAATGACATCTCTCTCATTCATTATAAATAGATCATAGATTAAATAATGAATAGTTTTGATGCTAATTATCAAGCACTTATATGTATTGGAAAATAGCCATTAATGTGTGTTGAATTATAAAATAGATTTATTTGCCAAGCGTATCCCCCTCCTCTAAACTTAGTGATGTGCTAGATATTAAACACAGGTTGCTTTTCACAAAGCTGGAGGCTATTTCTGGCAATCCTGAAACCAAAGGGATACGGAGAATTCATGGTCCAATGCCAAATCACTCTGCATGGATCTGGAAAGCAAGTGAATGGGAAACACACCTACCACTTTGGCAAATTCCAGGAGGTGCTCTAGACTCTCTCAGACTGTTATCTCAGTGTGCTAGACGTCAGGATTAATTCCCCAGTGCTATTTCACGTCAATGACTCCACATTTTGATTTTGTTTTGCCTTAAATCTATCAACTTTAAATAGCCCTCCTCTTTTATTGTATTTTAAATTTTGTGGTGAAACTTACATTCCTTCCTCCTTGTCACTCCTTATCCTTCTGGAATAAACCATTCCTAAGTCTTTGTTGGAGATACTAAGAAGAGGAAAATTATATGATAGACATCAAAGTATAACGATGATGATGACAGCAGCAGAGGGTGTCATTTCTGAAACATTTGCAATGTGCTGCGTGCCATGCAGGACAACTGCAAACTACTCTTCCTACCCCATTTGCCACATGTGGAAACTGACCCTTGGAGCACCAAAGTCCTTTTCCCCAGTACATTACCTAGCCCAAGGGAGAGATTAGTTAAGTTCCTTGTCTAAACTATTAAATGAAAAACTTGAGCAGAGGCCTTGAACTTTATTTATTGCCTACCAGACGGTAACTAGAGGATGGGAGAAAGGGGAGGCAAGGGACCTGTGGTCTAGACACCAGGTAATGTATGTCTCATAGCAGGCTGCCTGTCCCCAGCTGTCAGCAAAGAATTAAGTAGGTGGTCCCTGGAGAAAGTGGCTAGGGTCAAGATGTCTTTAGGTCCAAACGTAGCATCTTTGCACATCATGCTCAGGACCTGTGCATGGGCTGAAGAGGACAGGGTGAATGAAGATAAGGTAGTGCTAGGGATCAATTTGGGGCCCTCTGTGAGAGTCTCCTAAAGCATCCACCTTGGGTTCTCTGCTTCGGAGCCACCAGTAAGCGTCTTTTGTCACCATCAGCATTTGGATTTGGGGTCTACTTGCAGAGGGAACATTTACAAGATATAAAATCGTGGATAAGACACTGTAAAGATAAGCACAACTCAAGGGACTTCTGATTAT